>NC_062282.1:157252115-157599361 GCF_902655055.1 Lutra lutra | reverse complement strand
CCATTAAAGCGGTGGTCTTACTTCATAAGTCTCTCTATCTGCTGGTTATACAAACAATACCAGCCTATTTTATTTATTAATTTATTTTTAATAAGATTTATTTTTTTTTTTGAGAGAAAGAAAGAACCCATATGAGAGAATGCAAGTTGGGCGGCAGGGGAAAAGGGAGAGAATTTCAATCAGAACCCCCTTTTCTCTCAGTGGTGTTACTTGTCTGTCAGTGAACAAAAGTCATACCTTGACTTGTACATAAAGCTTCATCTCCGTTTGGAATTTCTGTATGGATTGAAGGCAGTCCACCCACATTAGGAAGGGTAATTTGCTTTAGCCAGTCTGCAGACTTTAATGATATTCTCATCCAAAAACACCTTCACAGAAATACCTGGAATATGGTCTGACCAAACAGTTGGGCTCCCAATGACCCAGTTTAGTAGACACACCAAATGAACAATGACACCAAATCTTTTTCATGTTTTAAATTTGGGTTATCTTTTTAGTATTGATTGGTACCTGTTTTACATGTTCTGAATAAAAGTCGTAATCATAAAGTCCTATATATACATATCTCAACTGAAGTATATGACTTCTTTTTAAATTCTCTAATGATGTTTATTTAGAGCAAAAGTTTTATATTTTCATCAACTTTTTTTTTTAAAAGAGCTGTGTTACTGTTAGTACTTTTGCATTCGAAGCTAAAGATTGACTTTTTTAGTAAGTGAGAGAGAGCACAAGTGGGGGAGAGGCAGACGGAGAGAATCTTTAAGCAGAATCCCCACTAAGTGTGGGGCCCATTACATGGGTTCATCTCATGATCCATGAGGTCACAACCTGAGCTGAAACCAAGAGTTCAACACTCAGCTGACCGAGCCACCCAGGCATCACTGAAATTAATTCTGCATATGGTATAAGATTGAGGAATTGAGGTTGATTATTTTTTAAATATATGTCTATCCAATTGTGTGAACGATTTCCCCCTTTTAAACTACATTAAATATTGTTTCTTAAATCAATTATTATGTATATGTGGCCCTATTTCTGCATTCTTTAATTGGTTACATTGATCTATTTCTCTATCTTTATGTCAAGAGTATACTATCTTGATTACTCTGCCTTTATATTAAGTCTTAAAGTCTTATGGATAAGTCTTTCACTGTTGACTATTTTCAAGATTATTGTTTTTAAAAAAAACGAGATTTATTTATTTATGTGAGAGAGATAGAGAGGGAGAAAGAGAAAGAGAGAATGTAAGTAAGAGGAGGAACAGCAGGAGAGAACTCCCATTTAGTGGGGAGTCCAACACAGTACTCAGTCTTATGATTCATGAGATCATGACCCAAACTGAAACCACTATTTGGAGGCCTAAACATTTTAGCCTCCCAGGTGCCCCATTTTCAAGATTGTATTATCTATTCAAAAGTCTTTTGAATTTCCACAAAATTGGAGAATTAGCTTTTAATTTTCTAACAAGCAAATAACCTTTCCTTTGATTTTAATTAAGATTGCACTGGGGCGCTCCTGGGTGGCTCAGTGGTTTAAGTCTCTGCCTTTGGCCCAGGTCATAATCCCAGGGTCCTAAGATAGAGCCCTGCATCAGGCTATCTCCTCAGCAGGGAGCCTGCTTCCCCCCTTATCTCTGCCTGCCTCTTTGCCTACTTGTGATCTCTGTCTATCAAAAAAATAAATTTTTAAAAAATATTTAAAAGAAGATTGCATTGGGCCTATAGCTCAATTAAGGAGGTTAGAATTCATCTTTTCATAGTCCTAATTCTTTCAAACCATAAACATGGTGTATCTTTACTTTTATTTAGTTCTTACTTTTTTCCTAAAACATGTAGTTTTTTAATTTTAATTTCAGTGTAGCTAACATATATTATTATATTAGATTCAGGTGTACAATATACTGACTTAAAATTTTTTAAATTTTATTTTTATAAACATATAATATATTTTTATCCTCAGGGGTACAGGTCTGTGAATTGCCAGGTTTACACACTTCACAGCACTCACCATAGCACATACCCTCCCCAATGTCCATAACCCCACCTCCCCTCTCCCAACGCCCCTCCCCCCAGCAACCCTCAGTTTGTTTTGTGAGATTAAGAGTCACTTATACTTTGTCTCCCTCCCAATCCCATCTTGTTTCATTTACTCTTCTCCTACCCCTTTAATCCCCCCATTTTGCATCTCCTCTCCCTCATATCAGGGAGATCATATGATAGTTGTCTTTCTCCAATTGACTTATTTCACTAAGCATGATACCCTCTAGTTCCATCCACGTCGTCGCAAATGGCAGGATTTCATTTCTTTTGTTGGCTGCATAGTATTCCATTGTGTATATATACCACATCTTCTTTATCCATTCGTCTGTTGATGGACATCTAGGTTCTTTCCATAGTTTGGCTATTGTAGATATTGCTGCTATAAACATTCGGGTGCACGTGCCCCTTCGGATCACTACGTTTTTATCATTAGGGTAAATACCCAGCAGTGCAATTGCTGGGTCATAGGGTAGTTCTACTTTCAACATTTTGAGGAGCCTCCATGCTGTTTTCCAGAGTGGTTGCACCAGCTTGCATTCCCACCAACAGTGTAGGAGGGTTCCCCTGTCTCCGCATCCTCGCCAGCATCTGTCATTTCCTGACTTGTTAATTTTAGCCATTCTGACTGGAGTGAGGTGATATCTCATTGTGGTTTTGATTTGTAGTTCCCTGATGCCAAGTGATATGGGGCACTTTTTCATGTGTCCGTTGGCCATCTGGATGTCTTCTTTGCAGAAATGTCTGTTCATGTCCTCTGCCCATTTCTTGATTGGATTATTTGTTCTTTGGGTGTTGAGTTTGCTAAGTTCTTTATAGATTTTGGACACTAGCCCTTTATCTGATATGTCATTTGCAAATATCTTCTCCCATTCTGTCATTTGTCTGTTGGTTTTGTTAACTGTGTCCTTTGCTGTGCAAAAGCTTTTGATCTTGATGAGATCCCAATAGTTCATTTTTGCCCTTGCTTCCCTTGCCTTTGGTGATGTTCCTAGGAAGATGTTGCTGTGGCTGAGGTCGAAGAGGTTGCTGCCTGTGTTCTCCTCGAGGATTTTGATGGATTCCTTTCTCACATTGAGATCCTTCATCCATTTTGAGTCTATTTTCGTGCGTGCTGTAAGGAAATGATCCAATTTCATTTTTCTGCATGTGGCTGTCCAATTTTCCCAACACCATTTATTGAAGAGGCTGTCTTTTTTCCATTGGACATTCTTTCCTGCTTTGTCGAAGATGAGTTGACCATAGAGTTGAGGGTCTATTTCTGGGCTCTCTATTCTGTTCCATTGATCTATGTGTCTGTTTTTGTGCCAGTACCATGCTGTCTTGATGATGACAGCTTTGTAATAGAACTTGAAGTCCGGAATTGTGATGCCACCAACTTTGGCTTTCTTTTTCAATATACCTTTGGCTATTCGAGGTCTTTTCTGGTTCCATATAAATTTTAGGATTATTTGTTCCATTTCTTTGAAAAAAATGGATGGTACTTTGATAGGAATTGCATTAAATGTGTAGATTGCTTTAGGTAGCATAGACATTTTCACAATATTTATTCTTCCAATCCAGGAGAATGGAACACTTTTCCATTTCTTTGTCTCTTCCTCAATTTCCTTCATGAGTACTTTATAGTTTTCTGTGAATAGATTCTTAGTCTCTTTGGTTAGGTTTATTCCTAGGTATCTTATAGTTTTGGGTGCAATTGTAAATGGGATGGACTCCTTAATTTCTCTTTCTTCTGTCTTGTTGTTGGTGTAGAGAAATGCAACTGATTTCTGTGCATTGATTTTATATCCTGACACTTTACTGAATTCCTGTACTAGTTCTAGCAGTTTTGGAGTGGAGTCTTTTGGGTTTTCCACAAATAGTATCATATCATCTGCTAAGAGTGATAGTTTGACTTCTTCTTTGCTGATTTGGATGCCTTTAATTTCCTTTTGTTGTCTGATTGCTGAGTCTAGGACTTCTAGTACGATGTTGAATAGCAGTGGTGATAACGGACATCCCTGTCGTGTACCTGACCTTAGCGGAAAAGCTTTCAGTTTTTCTCAATTGAGAATGATATTTGCCGTGGGTTTTTCATAGATGGCTTTGATAATATTGAGGTATGTGCCGTCTATCCCTACACTTTGAAGAGTTTTGATGAGGAAGGGATGCTGTACTTTGTCAAGTGCTTTTTCAGCATCTATGGAGAGTATCATATGGTTCTTGTTCTTTCTTTTATTAATGTGTTGTATCACATTGATTGATTTGTGGATGTTGAACCAACCTTGCAGCCCTGGAATAAATCCCACTTGGTCGTGGTGAATAATCCTTTTAATGTACTGTTGAATCCTATTGGCTAGTATTTTGGCGAGAATTTTTGCATCTGTGTTCATCAAGGATATTGGTCTGTAGTTCTCTTTTTTGTTGGGATCCTTGTCTGGTTTTGGGATCAAGGTGATGCTGGCCTCATAAAATGAGTTTGGAAGTTTTCCTTCCATTTCTATTTTTTGGAACAGTTTCAGGAGAATAGGAATTAATTCTTCTTTAAATGTTTGGTAGAATTCCCCCGGGAAGCCGTCTGGCCCTGGGCTTTGGTTTGTTTGGAGATTTTTGATGACTGTTTTAATCTCCTTACTGGTTATGGGTCTGTTGAGGCTTTCCATTTCTTCCTGGTTCAGTTGTGGTTATTTATATGTCTCTAGGAATGCATCCATTTCTTCCAGATTGTCAAATTTGTTGGCGTAGAGTTGCTCATAGGATGTTCTTATGATTGTCTGTATTTCTTTGGTGTTCGTTGTGATCTCTCCTCTTTCATTCATTATTTTATTTATTTGGGTCCTTTCTCTTTTCTTTTTGATAAATCTGGCCAGGGGTTTATCAGTCTTATTAATTCTTTCAAAGAACCAGCTCCTAGTTTCGTTGATTTGTTCTATTGTTTTTTTGGTTTCTATTTCATTGATTTCTGCTCTGATCTTTATGATTTCTCTTCTCCTGCTGGGTTTAGGGTTTCTTTCTTGTTCTTTCTCCAGCTCCTTTAGGTGTAGGGTTAGGTTGTGTACCTGAGACCTTTCTTGTTTCTTGAGAAAGGCTTGTACCGCTATATATTTTCCTCTCAGGACTGCCTTTGTTGTGTCCCACAGATTCTGAACCGTTGTGTTTTCATTATCATTTGTTTCCATGAATTTTTTCAATTCTTCTTTAATTTCCTGGTTGACCCATTCGTTCTTTAGAAGGATGCTGTTTAGTCTCCATGTATTTGGGTTCTTTCCAAATTTCCTCTTGTGATTGAGTTCTAGCTTGAGAGCATTGTGGTCTGAAAATATGCAGGGAATGATCCCAATCTTTTGATACTGGTTGAGACTTGATTTAGGACCAAGAATGTGATCTATTCTGGAGAATGTTCCATGTGCACTAGAGAAGAATGTGTATTCTGTTGCTTTGGGATGAAATGTTCTGAATATATCTGTGATGTCCATCTGGTCCAGTGTGTCATTTAAGGCCTTGATATCCTTGGTGATCTTTTGCTTGGATGATCTGTCCATTTCAGTGAGGGGAGTGTTAAAATCCCCTACTATTATTGTATTCTTGTCAATGTGTTTCTTTGATTTTGTTATTAATTGGTTTATATAGTTGGCTGTTCCTACGTTAGGGGCATAGATATTTAAAATTGTTAGATCTTCTTGTTGGACAGTTCCTTTGTGTATGATATAGTGTCCTTCCTCATCTCTTATTATAATCTTTGGCTCAAAATCTAATTGATCTGATATAAGGATTGCCACTCCTGCTTTCTTCTGATGTCCATTAGCATGGTAAATTCTTTTCCACCCCCTCACTTTAAACCTTGAGGTGTCTTCGGGTTTAAGATGACTTTCTTGTAGGCAACATATAGATTTTTTTTTTCCCATTCTGATACCCTGTGTCTTTTGATTGGGGCATTTAGCCATTAACATTCAGGGTAAGTATTGAGAGATATGAATTTAGTGCCATTGTATTGCCTGTAAGGTGACAGTTATTGTATATTGTCTCTGTTTCTTTCTGATCTACTACTTTGGGGGTCTCTCTTTGCTTAGAGGACCCCTTTCAATATTTCCTGTAGAGCTGGTTTGTTTTTTGCAAATTCTTTCAGTTTTTGTTTGTCCTGGAAGTTTTAATCTCTCCTTCTATTTTCAATGATAGCCTAGCTGGATATAGTATTCTTGGCTGCATGTTTTTCTCGTTTAGTGCTCTGAATATATCATGACAGCTCTTTCTGGCCTGCCAGGTCTCTGTGGATAAGTCTGCTGGCAGTCTAATATTTTTAACATTGTATGTTATGGACTTCTTTTCCCAGGCTGCTTTCAGGATCTTCTCTTTGTCACTAAGACTTGTAAATTTTACTATTAGGTGATGGGGTGTGGACCTATTCTTATTGATTTTGAGGGGGATTTCTCTTAACCACCTGGATTTTGATGCTTGTTCCCTTTGCCATATTGGGGAAATTCTCTCCAATAATTCTCTCCAATATACCTTCTGCTCCCCTCTCTGTTTCCTCTTCTTCTGGAATCCCAATTATTCTAATGTTGTTTCGTCTTATGGTGTCACTTATCTCTCGAATTCTCCCCTCGTGGTCCAGTAGCTGTTTGTCCCTCTTTTCTCAGCTTCTTTATTCTCTGTCATTTGGTCTTCTATATCGCTAATTCTTTCTTCTGCCTCATTTATCCTAGCAGTGAGAGCCTCCATTTTTGATTGCACCTCATTAATAGCTTTTTTGATTTCAACTTGGTTAGATTTTAGTTCTTTTATTTCTCCAGAAAGGGCTTTTATATCTCCCGGGAGGTTTTCTCTAATATCTTCCATGCCTTTTTCAAGCCTGGCTAGAACCTTGAGAACCGTCATTCTGAACTTTAGATCTGACATATTACCAATGTCTGTATTGATTAGGTCCCTAGCCTTTGGTACTGCTTCTTGTTTTTTTTTTTTTTTTTTTTTTTTTTTGTGGTGAATTTTTCCGCCTTGTCATTTTGTCCAGATAAGAGTATATGAAGGAGCAATTAAAATACTAAAAGGGTGGCAACAACCCCAGGAAAATATGCTTTAGCCAAATCAGAAGAGATCCCAAATCGTGAGGGGGAAGAAAGGGGATAAAAAAGGTTCAGAAAGAAAAAAAAAAAAGAAACAATTAAAAAAAGAAAACCAATAAAGGAAAAATATAAAAAGGAAAAAAATATATATGTATATAAGATAAGTTAAAAATGTTAAAAAAGAAAAAGGCAAAAGTTTAAAAAATTTAGCAGAAGAAGAGGAAAAAAATTGAAAAAGAAAAAAAATTAAATTAACTGCGAGGCTAAAGTATCATGGGGAGAAAGCCAGGAGTTCCGTGCTTTGCTTTCTCCTCCTCTGGAATTCTGCTGCTCTCCTTGGTATTGAAACTGCACTCCTTGGTAGGTGAACTTGGTCCTGGCTGGGTTTCTTTTTGATCTTCTGGGGGAGGGGCCTGTTGTAGTGATTCTCAAGTGTCTTTGCCCCAGGAGGAGTTGCACTGCCCTTACTCGAGGCAGGTCTGAATAATCCGCTCGGGTTTGCTTTCAGGAGCTTTTGTTCCCTGAGCGCTTTCTGTAGAGTTCCGGAGGATGGGAATGAAGATGGCGGCCTCCTGGTCTCCAGCCCGGAGGAGCTGAGAGCCTGGGGCCCCACTCCTGAGTGAGCCCTCAGAGAACAGCGCCCAATTACTCTCGTCACCCTGGCCTCTGTCCGTGCTCTGAGCTGACCGAGCCTGCGACCGGTTCAAGGTAACCCCGAGTTTAGAGCTCACTCCTTGGCTCTGTCTCTGTAGCCGGCTTCCCCGTTCTAATACCTGTAAGCTCTGTGACACTCAGACACCCCCGATCCTTCTGTGATCCTGCGGGACCTGAGGCCACGCTGACCCTGCGTGGGCTTCACCCTGGTTAAGCCTCTGGAGTGATGTCCCCCAGCGGAACAGACTTTTTTTTTTTTAAGTTTTTATTTATTTATTTGACAGACAGAGATCACAGGTAGGCAGAGAGGCAAGCAGAGAGAGAGGAGGAAGCAGACTCTCTGTGGAGCAGAGAGCCCCATGTGGGGCTCGATCCCAGGGTCCTGGGATCATGACCTGAGCTGAAGGCAGAGGTTTTTAACCCACTGAGCCACCCAGGTGCCCCCAGCAGAACAGACTTTTAAAAGTCCTGATTTTGTGCTCCATTGCTCCGCTGCTTGCCGGGAGCTGGCCCCTCCCCCAGCGGTCTATCTTCCCGTCGCTTTGGATTCAGTTCTCCGCCAGTCCTACCTTTCAGAAAGTGGTTGATTTTCTGTTTCTAGAGTTGCTGTTCTTCTTCTCTTCGGATCTCCTTTTGGATTTGTAGGTGTTTGCAATCTTTAGATAAGCTATCTAGCGGATCTCCTGCTACCTGAAGTAGTCTCAGCCTGCTACTTCTCCACCATCTTCCTCATATTCTGAATTAACATTTTAAAAATATTTATTTATTAATTGAGACAGACAGAGACAAAGAGAGAGCAGGTGGGAGAATCTGAAACAGACTCCACACTGCTTTGTCTTTTTTTTTTTAATTGCCTCTTTTATGCAAAAGATTTTCATTTTGTTGTAGTCCCCATAGTTTATTTTTGCTTTTGTTTCCCTTGCCTCAAGAGACATATTTAGAAATATATTGCTATAGCTGATGTCAGGGAAGTATTGTCTGTACTCTCCTGTAGTATTTTTATGGTTTCCTGCTTCACATATGGGTCCTTCATTCATTTTGAATTTATTTTTGGGTATGGTACAAGAAAGTGGTCCAGTTTCATTCATCTACATGTTGCTGTCCAATTTTATCAACACCATTTGTTGAAGAGACTATGTTTTTCCCATTACGTATTCTATCCTCCCATGTTGAAGATTAATTGATGGCATAATTGTGGTTCTATTTCTTGGCTTTCTATTATGTTCCAATGATCTATGTGTCTATTTCAGTGCAAGTACCATACTGTTTTCAATTACTACAGTTTTGTAGTATAACTTGAAACCTGAGATTTTGTTGCATCCAAAACTGTTCTTCATTTTTAAGATTGCTTTGGCTACTTGGGATCTTTTTGGTCCCATACAAATTTTAATATTGTTTGTTTGAGTTCTTTGAAAAGTGTTGCTGGCATTTTGATAGGGATTGCATTAAATGTGTAGATTGTTTTGGGTAGTATGGACATGTTAACATTTCTTCTTTCAATCCATGATCATGGAATATTTTACATTTCTTTGTGTTGTCTTTAGTTTCTTTCATTAGTGTTTTACAGTTTTCAGGGTACAGATTTTCACATCCTTGGTAAGGTATCTTATTGTTTTTGGTGCAACTGTAAATATTTTCTAAATTTCTTTCTGCTGCTTCATCATTGGTGTGTAGGCAAATGGAACAGATTTCTGCACATGGATTGTATCCTGCAATTTTACTGAATTCATTTTCTGGATCTTTTAGATTTTAGTGGAGTCATTCAGGTTTTCTATGTAGAGTATCATGTCATCTGCAAATAGTGAAAGTCTGACTTCTTCTTTTAGATGTCTTTTATTGATTTTTGTTGTGTGATTGCTGTGGCTAGGACTTCCAGTGCTATGTTGAAGAAAACTGGTAAGTCCTTGTCTTACTCCTTAACTTATGGGAAAAGCTCTCAGTTTTTCCCCATGGAGGATTTTTCATAAATGGCCTTTATCATGTTGAGATATGTTCCCTCTTAACCTACTTTCTTGAGGATTTTTGTCATGAAGGGACTTTGTGCTTTATCAAATCCTTTTTTAGCATCAATTGAAATGATAATATTATTCTTACCCATTTTCTTACTAATGTGATGTATCACATCAAATGATTTATGAATGTTGAACCACTCTTGCCACTTGGGAATAAATCTCTTTTGATTGTGGTGGATTACTTTTTTTTAATGTATGGTTGGATTTGGTTTCCTAGTATGTTGTTGAGGATTTCCCCATATATGCTCATCAGGGATATTGGCATATAGTTCTCCATTTTAGTGGTATCTTTATCTAGTATTGGTATCAGGGTAATGTTGGCTTCCTAGAATGAGTCTGGAAATTTTTCTTCCTTTGATATTTTTTGGAATGGTTTGAGAAAAATAGGTATTAAGTCTTCTTTAAATGTTTGGTAGAATTGACCTATGAAACCAGCTGGTCCTGTATTTTGTTTGTTTGGCGTTTTTGAATACTGATTTAATTTCTTTTCTGGTTATTGGTCTATTCAAGTTTTCTTATTCCTGCTTCAGTTTTGGTAGGTTATATGTGCCTAGGAATTTATCCACTTCTTCTAGGTTGTCTGGCTTTTTAGCTTGAAGGTTTTCATAATCTCTTAAAATGGTTTATATTTCTGTGGTGTTGACTACTATTTTTCCTAGCAATTTTATTTGAGTCTTCTGTCTCTCTATCTCTGTCACCTTCTCTCCCTCCCCAACATTTTTATTTTAATGAGTCTGGCTAGTGGATTATCATTTTTGTTAAACTTTCCAAAGAACCAGCTCCTGGTTTCATTGATCTGACCTATTATGGGTTTTTCTTTTCTTTTCTTTCTTTCTTTTTTTTTTTTTTTCTGTATCATTTATTTCTAGTCTAATCTATACTAATCTAATCTAATAATTTCTTTCCTTTTGCTGGGTTTGGATTTTGGTTGTTGTTGTTGTTGTTGTTGTTGTCTAGCTCCTTTAGTTGTAACGTTAGGTTGTTTATTTGAGATTTCCCTTCTTTCTTGAGGTAGGATGGCAGTATTATGAACCTCCATTTTAGAATCACTTTTGCTGCATCCCAAAGATTTTGGACTGCTGTATTTTCATTTTCATTTGTTTCCATGTCATTTCTTCTTTATTTTTGATTTCTTTGTTGACCTATTCATTATTGAGTAGCATGTTATTTAACCAAGCATTTATGCTTTTTCTAGACTGATTTTTATTTTTTTATTTCTTAAATTTTATTATTTTATCAGTGTTCCAAAATTCATTGTCTAGATGATCTATTCACTGATATAAGTACAGTGTTAAAGTCCCGTACTATTTCTGGTATGTCCTTTATGTTGTTCATTAACTGTTTTTAAGTATTTGGTGCTCAGGTGATGAGTGCATAAATATTTACAATTGTTATATCTTCTTGTTGGGTTGTCCCCCTTTGTTATCTTATACTGCCCTTTTATATGTCTCAAAATACAGTGTTTGTTTTATTTTTATTTTTATTCTTTATTTTTATTTATTCATTTAATTTCTTTTCAGTGATCCACAATTCATTGTTTATGTGCCACACAAAGTGCTCCATGCAATACCTGCCCTCCATAATACCCACCACCAGGCTCACCCAACCTCCCACCACTGTTCCTTCCAAAACCCTCAGATTGTTTTTCAGAGTCCATATAGTCTCTCATGGTTCATCTCCACTCCAATTCCCCCCAACTGCCTTTTACTCTCCATCTCCCCATGTCCTCCGTGTTATTTCTTATACTCCACAAATAAGCAAAACCATATGATAATTGACTTTCTCTGCTTGACTTATTTCACTCAGCATAATCTCTTCCAGTCCCGTCCCTGTTGTTACAAAAGTTGGTATTCAACCATTCTGATGGAGGCATAATACTCCATAGTGTATGTGGACCACATATTCCTTAACCATTCGTCTGTTGAAGTGCATCATTGTTTTCCCCACAGTGTGGCGAATGTGGCCACTCTACTATGAACATCAGGGTACAGAGGGCCCTTCTTTCACTACATCTGTGTCTTTGGGCTAAATACCCAGTAGTGCAATTGCAGGGTCATAGGGAAGCTCTATTTTCAATTTCTTAAGGAATCTCCACACTTTTCCCAAAGTGGCTACACCAACTTGCATTCCCACCAACAGTCTAAGAGGGTTCCCCTTTTTCCACATCCTCTCCAACACACGTTGTTTACTCTCTTGTTAATTTTGGCCATTCTAACTGGTGTAAGGTGGTATCTCAATGTGGTTTTGATTTGAATCTCTCTGATGGCTAATGATGATGAACATTTTTTCATGTATCTGTTACCCAATTGTATGTATTCATTGGAGATGTGTCTGTTCATGTCTTCTGCCCATTTTTTGACATGATTATCTGTTTTGTGTGTGTTGAGTTTGAGGGGTTCTTTATAGATCCTGGATATCAGCCCTTTGACTGTATTGTCATTTGCGAATATCTTCTCCCATTCCGTGGGTTGCCTCTTTGTTTTGTTGACTGTTTCCTTTGCTGTGCAGAAGGTTTTGATCTCGATGAGGTCCCAAAAATTCATTTTCGCTTTGCCTTTGGAGACATATCTTGAAAGAAGTTGCTGTGGCCCATGTTAAACAGGTTACTGCTTATGTTCTCCTCTAGGATTCTGATGGATTCCTGTATCACGTTGAGATCTTTTATCCGTTTCGAGTTTATCTATGTGTATGGTGTAAAAGAATGGTTGAGTTTCATTCTTCTACACATAACTGTCCAATTTTACCAGCACCACTTATTGAAGAGACTGCCTTTTTTCCACTGGATATTTTTTCCTGTTTGTCCAATATTATTTGACTATTGTGTTGAGGGTCCACATCTGGACTCTCTGCTCTGTTCCACTAGTCTATGTGTTGGTTTTTTTGCCAGTACATTGCTGTCTTGGTGATCACAGCTTTGGAGTAAAACTTGAAATCAGGCAACGTGATGCTCCCAGTTTTGTTTTTCATTTTCAACATTTCTTTAGCATTTAGGGTTCTCTTCTGATTCCATACAAATTTTAGGATTATTTGCTCCAGCTCTTTGAAAAATGCTTGTGGTATTTTGATTGGAATGACATTGAAAGTATAGATTGCTCTAGGCTGTATAGACATTTTAACCATGGTTATTGTTCCAATCCAGGAGCATGCCATGGTCTTCCATATTTTTGTGTCTTCTTCCATTTCTTTCATGAGTGTTCTGTAGTTCCTCCAGCACAGATGCTTTACCTCTTTGGTTAGGTTTATTCCCAGGTATCTTATGGTTCTTGGTGCTATAGTAAATGGAATCAATTCTCTAATTTCCCTTTCTGTATTTTCATTGTTAGTGTATAAGAAAGAAACTGACTTCTGTACATTGGTTTTGTGTCTTGCCACATGACTGAATTGCTGTATGAGTTCTAGTAGTTTGGGGATGGAGTCTTTTTGGGTTTTCCATATAAAGAAATATGTCATCTGTGAAGAGAGAGAGTTTGACTTCTTCATTGCCATGTTGAATATTTTTAAATCTCTTTGTTGTCTGATTGCTGTTGCTAGGACTTCTAATAAGGTGTTGAACAAGAGTGGTGAGAGTGGGCATCCTTGTTGTGTTCCTGATCTCAGAGGGAAGGCTGTCAGCTTTTTCCCCATTGAGGATGATATTCACTGTGGGTTTTTCATAGATAGATTTTATGAAGCTGAGGAATGTTCCCTCTATTCCTATCCTATGAACTGTTCTAATAAGTAACGGGTGCTGGATTTTGTCAAATGCTTTGTCTGCATCAATTGAGGGGGCCGGGGACCTTGTGGTTTTTCTCTCTTCTCTTATTGATTTTTCTACCACATTGATTGATCTGTGAATGTTGAACCACACTTGCCAGCCAGGGATAAATCACACATGGTCATGGTGCATAATCTTTTTATGTACTGTTGGATCCTATTAGCTAGGATCTTGTTGAGAATCTTAGCATCCATACCCATCAGGAATATTGGCCTGAAATTATCATTTTTGGTGGGGTCTTTGCCTGATTTGGGGATCAGGGTAATGCTGGCTTCATAAAAATAGCCTGGAAATTTTCCTTCTGCTTAAAACTTTTGAAACACCTTCAGGAGAGTAGGTATTATTTCTTCTTTGAGAGTTTGGTAGAGTTCCCCAGGGAACCCCTCTGGTCCTGGACTCTTGTTTATTGGGAGGTTTTTGATCACTGCTTCAATCTCATTAGTAGATATTGGTCTATTCAGGTTGTGCATTTCTTCCTGATTCAGTTTTGGAAGTTTGTAGGTTTCCAGGAATGCATCCATTTCATCTATTTTGCTTAACTTGTTGGCATATAACTGTTGATAATAATATCTGATGATTGTTTCTTTTTCCTCGGTGATAGTTGTGATCTCTCTCTTTTCATTCATAATTTTATTATTTTGGGCCTTCTCTATTTTCTTGTGGATTAGTTTGGCCAATGGTTTATTGATCTTATTGATTCTTTCCAAAAACCATCTTCTAGTTTCATTGATGTGTCTTACTCTATCTCTATTTTCTTTCCATTGGTCTTTGCTCTAATCTTGATTATTTCCTTTCTTGTGTGTGGAGTTGGCTTAATTTGTTGTTGATTCTCCAGTTCCTTAAGGTGTGAAGACAGCGGGTGTATTCTGGAATTTTCAGATTTTTTAAGGGAGGCGTGGATGCTCTGTATTTCCCATTTAGGACTGCCTTTGCTGTATCCCATAGGTTTTGGATCGAAGTGTCTTCATTCTCATTGCTTCCCATGAATTCTTTAAGTTCTTCTTTGATTTCCTGGTTGATTCAAGCATTCGTAAGTAAGGTGGTCTTTAGTTTCCAGGTGTTTTAATTCCTTCCAAACTTTTCCTTGTGGTTGAGCTCCCATTTCAAAGCATTGTGATCTGGGAATATGCAGGGAATAATCGCAAACTTTTGGTATCAGTTGAGCCCTGATTTGTGACCCAGTATGTGGTCTATTCTGGAGAAGGTTCCATGTGCACTCGAGAAGAAGGGGTATTCTGTTGTGTTAGGGTAGAATGTTCTGTATATATCTCTGAGGTCCATCTGGTCCCATGTGTCATTCAATGCTCTTGTTTCTTTATTGATTTTCTGCTTGGGTGATCTGTCTATTACTGAGAGTGGCATGTTAAGAACCCCTACTATTAAAAATGTATTCATATCAATATGACACTTTATCTTGATTAACAGTTGTCTTATGTAATTGGCTGTTTCCATATTGGGGGCAGACATATTTACAATTGTTAGACCTTCTTGGTGGATAGATCCTTTAAAGATGATGTAGTGTACTTCTGTATCTCTGTCTACAGTCTTTAGTTTAAAATCTAATTTATCTGATATGAGAATAACTGCCCCAGCCTTCTCCTGAGGTCCATTGGCATGAAAGATGCTTCTCCCTCCATTCACTTTCAGTCTGGATGTATCCTTAGGTTCACAATGGGTCTCTTATAGACAATGTCCTGTGGTTTTATCCAACCTGCAACCCTGTGCCATTTTATGGAAACATTTAAGCCATTCACATTGAGAGTGATTATTTAGAGATAAGTTTTTATTGATATTGTGTTACCTGTTAAGTTTCTGTTTCTATAGATTATCTGCATAAATTTCTGTTCAATGATATTCTTGGTTTTTTTCCCTCTTTTATAGAACCCCCCCTTAATATTTCTTGTAGTGCCGCCTTGTTGGTCACATACTCTTTAAAACTATGCCAGTCTTTCGAAACTCTTTATCTCTCCATCCATTTTGAATGCCAGTCTTGCTGGATAAAGTATTATTGGCTGCATGTTCTTCTCATTTAGTGCCCTGAATACATCTTGCCAGTCCTTTCTGGTTTTCCGGTCGACAGGTCTGACATTATTCTGATGGGCTTTCCCCTGTACCTTAGGAATCTCTTCCCCCTAGCTTCTTTCAGGAACTCCTGTCTAAAATTATGGTTCATCATTTTTACAATCAAGTGTCTTGAGGTCTTTCAAGATTCTGTGATCTTGGGGCCAGACCTTTCTGCCTCTAGGACATGAACACTGCTTCCATTTGCCAGGTGGAAAATTTTTATGGAGAATTTATTCTATATCCTCTAGTTTCTTTCTTTCTCCTCCCTCTCAGGGATTACAGTAATTCTGACGTTGTAACGTTTCATGGCATCATTTGTTTCCCTAATTTTGTTTTCATGGCTTCTAAGCTGTTTGTTCCAGACTTCCTTCTGATCCTTTTTCTCAATCAGTTTGTCCTCCAGATCACTTATTCTTTTTTTTTTTCAGTATTTTTTTTATTTTTTCAGCATAACAGTATTCATTATTTTTGCACCACACCCAGTGCTCCATGCAATCCGTGCCCTCTACAATACCCACCACCTGGTGCCCCCAACCTCCCACGCCCCACCCCTTCAAAATTCTCAGATCGTTTTTCAGAGTCCATAGTCTCTCATGGTTCACCTCCCCTTCCAATTTCCCTCAACTCCCTTCTCCTCTCCATCTCCCCTTGTCCTCCATGCTATTTGTTATGCTCCACAAATAAGTGAAACCATATGATAATTGACTCTCTCTGCTTGACTTATTTCACTCAGCATCATCTCTTCCAGTCCCGTCCATGTTGCTACAAAACTTGGGTATTCATCCTTTCTTTTTTCTTTTTCTTTTTTTTTTTTTTTACAGCTTTATAAACATATATTTTTATCCCCAGGGGTACAGGTCTGTGAATCGCCAGGTTTACACACTTCACAGCACTCACCATAGCACATACCCTCCCCAATATCCATAACCCCACCCCCTCTCCCAACCCCCTCCCCCCATCAACCCTCAGTTTGTTTTGTGAGATTAAGAGTCACTTATGGTTTGTCTCCCTCCCAATCCCATCTTGTTTCATTTACTCTTCTCCTACCCCCTCTACCCCCCATGTTGCATCTCCTCTCCCTCATATCAGGGAGATCATATGATAGTTGTCTTTCTCTGATTGACTTATTTCGCTAAGCATGATACCCTCTAGTTCCATCCACGTCGTCGCAAATGGCAAGATTTCATTTCTTTTGATGGCTGCATAGTATTCCATTGTGTATATATACGTAGTGATCCGAAGGGGCACATGCACCCGAATGTTTATAGCAGCAATGTCTACAATAGCCAAACTATGGAAAGAACCTAGATGTCCATCTACAGATCACTTATTCTATCTTCTGCTTCAGTTACCCTAGTTTTTAGAGTATTTAGATTAGATTGGAACTCATTGAGAGCATTGTGAACGTCATCCCTGGTGGCTTTCACTTCGGCCCTAATCAATTCCATTTTGTCACTAAAGGCTTTCTCCAACCTAGCTATTGACTGTATAATTGTTGGCCTGAATTCCCTTTCTGTCAAACTGTTTAAATATGTCAACATCCAATAGCTCTGATGGAGAGGACCCAGTCTCTGAATATTTCCTCTGTTGGGCATTCCTCCTCCTAGTCATTTTGGTGAGAAATGGCTGAAGGGATGTGTAGCTGAATATATCAACCATGGTGCAGACAAGGTGCACTGTGGAATGCTTCTGAGCAATTGGGAGTCCCCACCAAAAAGAAAGAAAAAAGAAAAAGAGAGAGAGAGAGAGGGAGAGAGAGAGAAAGAGAGAGAGAGGAAAAAAAGAAAAGAAAAAAGGAGACCCAGCCCAAATGGGCCCCAAAGGTAAGATTTATAAAGTATACAAACAAAAACAGACAACAAAAAGACCAAAAAAAGTAAATGACAAGAAAAAAAAAAGAGCCCAGCCAAAATGAACCCCAAGTATAAGATTTATATGCTACCAGAGCAAAAAGAAATACACAGAAACACTGACAGCAGAAAAATATGAGAGGGTGGTTATAAATTCTCAGTGTGTGCATGTAAGCTTATTTTGTTTATTTATTTATTTATTTATTTATTTTGAGTAAGGTTATTTTGATTCTCCTTGGATGTATCTTGATATCTTTGTTAAAGGACTCAACTTTCCTGAGATAGAGGGAGATTAAACTGTTTTATATGTAGGGCTAGCATTGACTGCAGAAAGGGGATTACATTGAAGCTTATCTCAATATGAATATTAAAAAAATAATAAAATAAAAACAGTAAAAAATAGAAAGGGAAATGAAAAACACAGGTATATATATCAAAGAAGTTAAAGTAAAGGTTATTATGGAATTTGTTGTATTGAACATCTCATTGTGATGGTAAATAGGTTAAAAAGTACAAAACAAATTTGAAAAGAATGAGAATAGTGGGAACGAATTAAAAATAAAAGTTGTATCTCCGACGTATTGGTGGTTGTCCTCTTGCTTTATGTTTGTTTATTTGTTTGTTTTGTTCTGTCTTGCCTGGCTTTCTGTAGGTGGGGATCTACCATGCGGTTTTTCAGGCAGTCTTGCTAGAGTTGAGTCCTCCTGCCCCCCTATCAAGGAGCTGGACTCTCAGGAAACCGGTTTTTCAGGCTTTTGTTCTCTGGAGTTTTTTTTTTTTTTTTTCTCCTCCCCTTGGCGGCTTTTGGTTGTTCTTTGGAGCTTTAGAGGAAGTTAAACTGCACCCACAACTCCGTCTCTAAGAGAACCCTCAGTCAGTTCCCTTCTGGGTACTTCTGAGCACATAAATTCCCCCTCTGCCATTGGCAGAGCATGTCCTCAGTCACAGTCTCAGGGGTTGCTGGAACTCCCATTTTTATCCTAAACCATGAGAAGTACTAGTCCAGAGAGCTGGCTTCCAGTGGCTGCCTTTGCCTCAGCTGTCTGGAGAGGTCCGACTGCCAGAGAGATCCCAACCAGAGATAGCACACCGAGATTTTCACTCTGACCTGGGCTGGGATTGTTCAGAGACTCCCTGTCCTAGAAAGCACCGGCTAGCGCCTGCAGGGACCTCTTTCAGGGGAGGGTGTGGAGCACTACTCAGACCCTGGTAATGCAGAGTGTGTGCAGTGTGCAAAAGGCTGTGTTTCTAGAGAGTGCTTACTGGCATCAACACCAGATTCTCTCATGCACGCTGCTATCCAGATGCTCTTACATGAGCCTGCAGCTTAGGGACAAACGCCTGGCTTCTTCACTGCATTCTCTCTGGCTCAGCACCATTGGTGGTTACCCTGGGTTTGTGGGCTTAAGCCCCTCTCCCTAACCACCGGATTCCACCAATTTCCCCTTAATATCTTTTGCTATTTTTTAGTGCTTTCAACCAGACTCCAAGTTAATGCTGGTCCCCAATCACAGAGTGCTCTCGTATTGGGGTATTACTTTCCAGTGGGTCACATCTGGTGGCTCCCTCCCACTTTACTTTATCTTCCGATATCGGTCTGATGTTCCCACTCCACTTTACCTATCCACTGGCATCTTCTGCCCCCGTAGAAATCCAGAACCACATATTTTAATCTCAGGCTGATTTCATGGGTGATCAGAGTGCTTTGGTAGATAATCAGTTCACTTTAGGGGACGGGTTGAAACAGCACTTCCTAATTCTCTGCCATCTTGCCTCCCAAGCAACTGATTTATGTGTATTGATTTTGTATCCTGCCACATTGCTGAATTGCTGTGTGAGTTCAAGTTTTTAGGGGTGGAGTCTTTTG
Source organism: Lutra lutra (assembly GCF_902655055.1). Lineage (NCBI taxonomy): Eukaryota > Metazoa > Chordata > Mammalia > Carnivora > Mustelidae > Lutra > Lutra lutra. The sequence continues at coordinate 157,580,085 of NC_062282.1, read as the reverse complement.
CGTTTTCCACATAAAGTATATTGTCCCACGCAAAGAGAGACAGTTTCACCTCTTTGCTGTTGTCCGAATGCTGAGGCTAGGACTTCTAGTACTATCTTGAACCAAACTAGTGAGAGTGGGCTTCTCCGTCCTATTCCTGACCTTAATGGGAAAGCTCTCTGTTTTTCCCCATTGAGAATATTTGTGGTGGGCTTTTCATAAATGACTTTTATGATATGAGATATGTTCCCCCATCCCTATATTTTGAGGGGTTTAAATCAAGGATGGGATCCTATTGGCTAATACCTTGCAGTGTGATATGGCATTTGAATTCATCGGGATTATTCATCTGTAATTCTCATTTTTGATGGGGTCTTTGCTTTTGGGATCAAGATAATGTTTTGCTTCATAAAATGAGTTTGAAATCTTTCTTCCATTTCAATATTTTGGAAATAACTTCAACAGAATAGGTATGATTTCTTCTTTAAATGTTTGGTAGAATTCCCCTGGGAAGCTGTCTGACCCTGGACTCTTGTTTTCTTTTTGTTGTTGTCCTGTTTGTTTGTTTTTGTTGTATTTCATTTTGTTTTGTTTTTGTTAAGTCTTTGATTACTGCTTCAATTTCCTTGTTGGTTATGGGTCTATTGAGATTTTCTCTTTCTTCCCAATTAAGATTTTGTAGTTTATATGTTTCTAAGAGTGCATCCATTTCTTCCAGATGGCCCAATTTTTTGGCATAGTTAGTGAAAATATGTTCTAAAAATTCTCTGTTTCTTTTGCATTGGCCATGATCTCTCCCCTTTCTTTACTGGTTTTATTAATTTGGGTCCTTTATGTTTTCTTTTGGCTAAATCTGGCCAGAGGTTTCAATCTTATTAATCCATTCAGAGAACCAGCTTCTACTTTTGGTGATCTGCTCTGCTGTTCTTCTAGTTATTATTTCATTGATTTCTGCTCTAATCTTTATTCTTTCTCTTATACTGCTTGGTTTCAGCTCCACCAGCTCTTCTTTCACAAGGTCCTTTAGGTGTAAGGTTAGCTTGTGCATTTTGGATTTTTTTTTAATTTTTTGAGAGAGTCTTGGATGACTATGTAATTCCCTTTAAGGACCACATTTTCTGTATCCCTTGGGTTTTGAAATCATGTGTTTCCAATTTCATTAGTTTCAATAAATTCATAAATTCTTCTTCAGTTTCCTGGTTGGCCCAATCATGCTTTAGTAGGATGCTCTTTAACCTCTAAGTGTTTAAATTCCTTCCAAATTTCCTCTTCTGATTGGGTTCCAGCTTCAAAGCATTATTGTCTGAATAAATGCAGGGGAGAATCTCAAGCTTTTGATATTGATGAAGAATTGATTTGTGACCCAGTATTTGATCTATTTTGGATAAAGTTCTGTTTCCAGCTCAGAAGAATGGGTATTCTTTTGTTTTAGGATTAAATGTTCTCTTTATATCTTTGAAGTCCATCTGTTCTAGAGTGTCATTCAAAGCTCTCATTTCTTTTAGATTGATCTTCTGCTTGGATGAACTCTCCATCGCTTTGAGTGGAGTGTTCAATTTCCTAGTATAAATGTATGATTATAAGTATGTTTCTTACTTTTATTAGTTGGCTGCTCCCATTTTTGGGGCATAGATATTTAAAATTGTTAGATCTTCTTGTTGGATAGACCCTTTAAGTATGATATATTGTCTTTCCATCTCTTGTTACTGTCTTTGGTTTAAAATCTAATATGTCTGATATGAAGATTGGTACCTCACCTTTCTTTAGAGATACATTAGTGCTGTAAATGGTTCCTCATCCCCGTACTTTCAGTCTGGAGGTCTGGTTATGTCTAAAATGAGTCTCCTGTAGACAGCATATGGATGGGTCCTATGTGATATATTTTAACTTATGTGATATCTTTTGTCTTTTGCTTGGAGCATTGAGCCCATTTATATTAAAAATATTGAAAGGCATGTATTTGCTGCCATTGTAATGCCTGCAAAGTCCCTGTTTCTGTAGATGGTCTCTGTTCCTTTCTGGTGTATGTTACTCTTGTGGTCTCATTGCTTAAAGAATCTCTCTTAAGATTTCTGGCAGGGTTGACTTGGTAATAACATATTATTTAGTTTCTGCCTATCCTGGAAAATCTTTATCTCTCCTTCCATGCTGAAAAACAGCCTTTCTGGATAATGTAATCCTTGCTGTACTTTCTTCTCATTTAGTATCCTAGATACATCTTGCCAGCCTTTTTAGTCTGCCAGATTATTGTGGACAGGTCTGATGTTATTCCAATGTTCCTCACTCCATGTGTAAAGACTCTCCTTGCCATAGGTGATGTCAGGATAGCTTTCTCAGCTCTAAGATTTGCAAGTTTCATTATTATATGTTGGTGTACTAAAAAATTATAACTGGAAAATTTTCCTTTTAAAAAGGAAGAAAATCAGTAAGACATTTTCTGGTACATAAATGTAGTGAAAGCTTATTATTACTAGACCTGTCTTACAGTAAATGTCAAAGGGAGACATACAGGTTGAAATAAAATAATGTTGCAATATGGATTTGTAAGCTTAATTTTAATTTCCCAAAGAAATTAGAAGACACATGTATGAGTATTATTGTTCTGTGTATGAAATATAAAGAACTTTTTTATGTAATTAATATTTAAAATGAGGAAGAATTATGTATACTAATAGAGTTTATATATGATTAAATTAAGGAAAATACAGATGAATATAGGGGAAGGAGAAAAAAGAGAGAGAGATGGAAGCAAATCATAAGAGCCTCTTAACTATAGTTAACAAACTGAGGGCTGATGGAGAAAGGTGGGTGGGGGATGGGCTAAATGGATAATGGGAATGAAGGAGGACACTTGTGATGGGCACTAGATGTTCTATAGAAGAGATGAATCACTAAATCCTACTCCTGAAACCAATATTACCCTATATATTAAGTAATTAGATTTTAAATAAATACTTGAACCATGTCAAAAAATTGAGTAACAATTCAAGTTGAAATTTTAAATCGTTAATATGTAATACCTAATCCTCATTATAACCTTAAAAAAATCTCTATTTATACAAATGGAAAGGAAAAGGAATTTGAGCATGCCACTACAAAATAAAATCAGTTACACACACACACACACACACACACACACACACACACACACACACATTAGTGCTGAGGGAATAAGAAACAAATATATTAGAAGACATTCAGATAACAAATGGCAAAATATATTCTGTATTCATCAGAAATTACTATAAATATAAGTGGATTATGTACCCCAGCTCTGCCATCCATTGTCAGAATGACTATACATACTCTGTATAATACATTCAATTTATATTGCTAAAGACCCAATTCCATGAAAATGAAAGATTGTGAAAAGAATACATAGGGACGCCTGGGTGGCTCAGTTGGTTAAGCAGCTGCCTTCGGCCCAGGTCATGATCCCAGCATCCTGGGATCGAGTCCCACATCGGGCTCCTTGCTTGGCAGGGAGCCTGCTTCTCCCTCTGCCTCTGCCTGCCATTCTGTCTGCCTGTGCTCGCTCGCTCTCCTCTCTCTCTGACAAATAAATAAAAAATCTTTAAAAAAAAAAGAATACATAATCCATGCAAAGCATAGACAGAAAAATATGGAGTTATATCAATATCAGCCAAAGTAGACTTTATGTCAGAACTTGTTCTTAAGAGATAAAGAGACATTATGTATTAGTTATAGTTGAAATTGAACAAAGAAGATATAAAAATTATAAGCATATATGTACCAAATATAAAATTCCCATAATATGGAAAGCAAATATTGGAATAACTGAATGGAAAACTTGTCAGAGACTATTTTAAATAATAGTCGGAAACTTCAGGATTGCTCTTTCAATCATGGATTGAACAGCCAGACAGTAGTTACAATTAAAAAACGGGGTGGGTCTTTTCAAATATTATAAACTAATTAGCCTTAAGAGATATGTATAAAACACTTCCCTAAACAATATCTGAATATGCGATTTTCTTAATCTATATGGAGCAGTCTCCAAGATTGAACATATGTTAGGCCAGGAAACAAGTTGTAAAAAACTTAGAATATTATAACACATAAAATATCTTTTCTGATAAAATGTAATGAAGCTTACATAAAGCTTATATAAAGCAATGAATAACAGAAGAAAAACTAGGGGCACCTGTGTGGCTCAGTGAGTTAAAACCTCTGCCTACGGCTCAGGGTCCTGGGATTGAGCCCCGCATCAGGCTCTCTGCTCATTGGCGAGCCTACTTCCCTCTCTCTCTCTCTCTCTCTGCCTGCCTCTCTGCCTGCTTGTGATCTTGTCACATAAATAAATAAAATCTTAAAAAAAAAAGAAAAAAAAAACTAGAACTCAGTTATATGGATATTAAACAATACACGATTAAAAATGTAATGAAGCTTACATAAAGCTTACATAAAGCAAGGAATAACAGAAGAAAAACTAGAACTCAATTATATGGATATTAAACAATACACTATTAAAAACTAAGAGGCTTAAGGATTTAAAATAGATATTAGAAAAAAAAAAACCTGTAGCATATGAAAGTAGAAATAAAGATACTGAAACTTATGAAATTCAGATAAAAAGTGCTAAAGAAGAATTAATGGCATTAAAAATTTATATTAAAAAAGACGGGCGCCTGGGTGGCTCAGTGGGTTAAGCCGCTGCCTTCGGCTCAGGTCATGATCTCAGGGTCCTGGGATCGAGTCCCACATCGGGCTCTCTGCTCAGCAGGGAGTCTGCTTCCCTCTCTCTCTCTCTGCCTGCCTCTCTGTCTACTTGTGATCTCTCTCTGTCAAATAAATAATAAAATCTTTTAAAAAAATAAAAAAAATAAAAATTTATATTAAAAAAGAAATTTCTCAAATCAACAACTGTTATAACTTAATCAAGGAGAAAAAGAAAAAAGTTAAATCTAAAGCTAATGAAGGCAAAGCAGTAATAAAGATTAAAGCAGAGATAGCAAATAATATTAGTACTGGAAAAGCATCAAAGAAATACATGAAAACTAAAGCAGGATTCTTTGAAAATTAACAAAACTTTAGCTATATTAACCAAGAAAAAAATAAAAGAAATAAACATCAAAATATTAACATAAGCACTGAGAGTGGGTACATTATCATAAGTTTTATAGATATAAAAAATTATGAACCTAATATTAATAAATAGACATTAACATGTTGGATAACCATGAACAAGTGGACTAATTCCCAGAAACAACATACTACCAAGACTGGGTCATGAAGAAATATAAAATTGAGTTCATCTATAACTAATAAGGAGTTTAAAAACATAATTAAATACATCCAACTAAGAAAGTCCTTGAGCCAAAAGACTTCACGGGTTAGTTTTCCCAAGTGTACAAAAACAAATTCAAACCAATTCCTTTCCAACTCTTTCAAAAACCAGAAGAGAAAAGAATACATAATAACTCATTCCATAAGGCCAACATTGCCCTCATACAAATGCCATAAATGATATTGGTCTGGATATCAGGCTTTATGTAAGCTTTTAATAAAATATTGGCACTCAGAATTCATCAGTACATGAAGAGTATTATACACAATGACCTAGTTGGATTTAATCCTGGAATGCTAGGATTCTTCAGCATATGAAAGTAAATATATATAATGCAACATATTAACAAAAGAGAAACCTTCAGGCACTAAAAGAACTTTGAGAAAGAATAAGATGGGATGACTCAGTGTTCCTGTTTTGAAAATTAAATATAAAGCGATAGTAATCCAAACAGTGTGGTAACCCAAGAGAGAGGGCCATCTTGAGAAAAAACAACAAAACTGGAATTATCACAAGCCCAGGTTTCAAGCTATTACAAAGCTAAATTGATAATAATAATAATAATAATAATAATAATAATAAACTCAACCGTATGGAGCTGGCATAGAAACTGACACATAGATCAATACACAAAGTAACTCAGAAAAAACTCACACATATGTAGTCAGTTAATCTACAAAAAAGTGGATAGGAATGTACAGTGAGAGAAAGGGAAGTCTTTTCACTAATTGGTGCTGTGACAACTGGACAGTTTATTGGAAAACAATTAAACTGTGCCACTTACTACATCATACACAAATATAAACTCAAAATGGATATTATAAAAAATTTCTCAGGGCACCTGGGTGGCTCAGTGGGTTAAAGCCTCTGCCTTTTGCTCAGGTCATGATCCCAGGGTTCTGGGATCGAGCCCCACATCAGGCTCTCTGCTCAGCGGGGAGCCTGCTTCCTCCTCTCTCTCTCCTCTGCCTGCCTCTCTGCCTACTTATGATCTCTGTCTGTCAAATAAATAAATAAAATCTTTAAAAAAATAAAAAAAAATTTCTCAGAAAGGAAATTACTGACTTGATATCAGCCATAGAAACAAATTTCTAGATAAGACTTCTCTGGCAAGAGAAACAGAAAACCACATTAAACCTTTGGGACTACAGAAGGGTTGTTTTGTTTGTCTGTTTCTTTTTTTTTTAATGCACAGTGAAAGAAACAATCAACAATATAAAAAGGCAATCTTCTGTTTGGGAGAAGATATTTTCAAATAATATATCCAATAAGGGCTTAATATCCAAAACATAGAAAGAACTTATACATGAAGACATAACATGCAAAAAGTCTGAATAAGTATATTTGTTTATCCTCTGGATTGACCTTGAACTCACCTATTAAAACAGCTACACTTGGGGTGCCTGGGTGGCTCAGACATTAGGCATCTGCTCTCACCTCAGGTCATGATCCCAGGGTCCTGGGATAAAGCCCTGCATGGGACTCCCTGCTCTGCTGGAAGCCTGCTTCTCCTCCCACTTACCTTGCTTGTGTTCCCTCTCATGATGTGTCTCTCTCTGCCAAATGAATAAATAAAATCTTTAGAGAAAATAAAAAAAAAAAACAGCTACACAAAGTATCAGAACTCATTTCTAAACTTTGTCCTACGGACATGCTAAGCAATTAGTATTTTCACCTTATTTGTGTCTCAGTGGACATTGTCAAGTGAATACATACACAAAACACCACGTGTTATCCTTAGTCTCCAAAGATGTCCTGAAATCATGATCCCTGTTTAGTCTTTATGAGTTATCTCAAATGTCAAGTGTAGGGATGAGAAAAAAATATACAGACTGCTTTGAAAAGTATTCAAAGTCGATTCAGAAAAATGACTTCATTCCATTGAAGATGGGAGGACCAATGTCAGCTCTTCAAAACAGTAAGTTTTTAACTATGTAAGCTGATAAAAGGAACATGCCTTCTGGTATTTTTATTTTATTTTATCATTTAAGGTTGAGTTGCTTCTGCAAGTGCTTAAGATAATTATGATTAGAATTAATAAAGAACTATCTTAACAAAATATTATAATTGATAATACATTCAAGCATTTCATTAACTATGGAAAGTGAAAGGGAAATTTTAGTTGACTAAAGTTGATTTAAAAGATATGCATTTTTATATATCTTATATATCTCATATTTTCATTTAGATATCTAATTAAAACTTAAAAAGTAAATAAATTGAGTACATACTCGTGTGCTTTAAAAAAAAAATGAAATCTCTTTAAACTCCAGGAAAAAAATTATTGAAATCTTGAAAGAGTTGCTGCTATACCTTATAATCTGTTGTGAAATGGTAATAAATATGGTGGAATTGATATTTGAATCAATGGCTGATATCTACAAGCATCAATGTACTTTTCTCAGTTTATGGTAAATTAAAGTAAGATCTACACTAAATAGTAATATATCCATGTAAATATGATCAGTTTAATATAAAAAGTTCTCTCTGACAAAATATATAGTAAATATATGAATGCAAATGGACATGCAAATGTGAGAATTTGAACATGAGGGATTTTTAAAATAACAATTGAATTTGAAACAGACATATTATGCACTGAGAAAAAAAATGTATTTTGAGTCCAGAGCCTGTCATGGAACCCCTGAAGAGGTGGGAGATTGCAAATAAATAAAGAATGCTATAGGGGCACCTGGGTGGCTCAGAGGGTTAAGCCTCTGCCTTCAGCTCAGGTCATGGTCTCAGGGTCCTGGGATCAAGCCCCACATTTCATCAGACTCTGTTCAGCAGGGAGCCTGCTTCCCCTCTCTCTCTCTCTGCCTGCTGCTCTGCCTACTTGTGATCTCCCTCTCTGTCAAATAAATAAATAAAATCTAAAAAAAAAGAATGTTTTAGTATGGCCTACGTAGCCTAAATTTTATTTTAGAGAAGTGCTGATTTCATGCACGTGTAGGACGTGATCACAGAGCTGTTGATCCTGTTGGGTGAATTCTTTGGTATTGTGGATTTTTAAAAATACTTTATTTATTTGAGAGTGAGAGAGAGACCATGAGAGGGGAGAAGTTCAGAGGGAGAAGCAGATTCCCTTTTTTAGCTGGGAGCATGATGCGTGACTTGATCCTGGGACTCCAGGATCATGACCTAAGCTGAAGGCAGTCCCTGAAACAACTGAGTCACCCAGATGCCCAGGCATTGTGGATTATTGACTGGATGGAAATAATTCCCATTTTCAGGTTGTCAGTTTAGGAAATGAGTGATGTCATCTATGAAAGTGTTGGTCCACTTTGGAAACAGAAGATTTTAACTGGAGTCTGATTGAGCAGAGTTACACTGTTTACTTTAGAAAATGGTTTAGGGGCTAGTTCACAAATGTGCTCTCTGGAAGGGAAATGGATGAGGGCCTTTGTAAGGACAGTGTTGAGTCATATTGGGTAGTATTTCCATGGACTCATGTGAAACTCAGGGAATAAAGCTTGGGAGAGTGAATCCTCAACAGTGATGGTAGAAAATAAGCATTTCCTAGTTCTTTCCTGTATCTGGGGCATGAGGGTGTGGTGGCCGTGGAAGAGGAGGACTGGTCAGCCCAGTCAGCCTGCACAGCCCCTGCACAGGAGGCCCTGCTGAGTGCTGTCCAGAAGCCCTCCTCCCAGCGGAGGCAGTGGAGCAAAAGGGCCTGATGAGATAATCCAAGAACTTTTCCCCCATTTGTTTGTTGGAGGGGTGTCAGGTATTGGTTTTGGAGAACTTGTCTACAACCAGGGATTGATTATAAAGATGTCTTTTTTTTATTATTTTACCTTTTTTTCAAGCAGCAAATCTGGTTCCCCCTCTTTCCCCACAGATTAGTCTCAAATCATTCTGTTGCCACCATTCCCACAGGTCGAGGAGAGCTTAAACAACTTCCTCTGCCTTGGTTCTCTTTTTCTTTTAATTTATTTATTTTTATTTTTTTGCATCTGTATTAATGTTTTTGCCTACTTTGTATCTTTATTCAAAAATGTAAACTTCCTTTGTCAACCTATGGACATGTCCATATATGAAGGAGATAGTTGGGTCCAAAAGAATAGGAATAATTTTTAACACAAATTTTGCCCAACTGTACTGCTTTCTGTGTTTAACTATGGCATTCAAAAATGACTTTGGGGCACCTGGGTGGCTAAGTCAGTTAAACTTCTGCCTTAGGCTCAGGTCATGATCCCAGAGTCCTGATAGTGATCCCTGCATCTGGCTCCCTGATGGGTGGGGTGCCTGTTTATCTCTCTCCTGCTCGCTTTACTTGTGTTTTCTGTTAAATAAATAAATAAATACAATCATTTAAGAGAAGTTAACTTAAAATACATAAAAAAATACAATAAAATTTTCCTTGTCTGTCACTAACTCTCCAGTGCAATAATAGTTACATCTGTGAGAGCAAAGTAGGATGCTTTGTGAAAATCACTGAGTGTTTTTTCAACTTTTTAGGAAGAATGTCCCTGAGAAATCCAAGGATGACATGTGTATGGATAAAAATATATGATGGTAAGTATGCTGATTTTAGTGGCAGTGGTGAAGATGGTAAAAAATATCACAGCTACTGTGCATAGGTCACTCATGCAACTCATATTTTACATATCCAGTAGAAATTATGCCATTCAGTCTTGTTATACTTTTTGTTTGTTCTTCAGATTTATTTAGGTATAAGTGACAAAATTTTATATATTTAAGGTGCACAGCTTCATTTAAGATACTTACACTTTACAGAAATCACTACAATCAAAGTGCATATCCACCAATTCAATTAGCACGTGTGTGTGTGTGTGTGTGTGTGTAAGAGAGAGAGAGAGAAAGAGAGAATATTATCAACTGGTGAGGTCTGCAGTAACAGAAAATTTCAAATATACAATGTTGTTAACTATATATAAATTGCTATAAATAGATCTTTTCAACATATATCCTGGAAATTTAGCATTTGACTCACATCTTCCCATTTCTCACTGCCTGTAGTCACTGACACTTGTCATTCTACTCTTTACTTCTAAAGGTTGTCTATTAGATTTCATATACAATTATAGTTATAACATGTTTGTCTTTCTGTGTTTGGCTTATTTCACTTCTCTCAATGTCCTCCAGGTTCTTCCACGTTGCTGTTATTTCATTTTTCCATTCATTTGTCAATGCATATGTAAAATTAATTTCCATATTTTATCTATATTGAGTCACACTGCAATAATGATTACAAGAGTAAATCATAGCTTCAAATTTTATTTCGTATCATTTTATTTCCTTTGTATATATATCCAGAAGTGGGATTGTTGGAACATAGGAAAATTTTACTTTTAAATTTTTGAAGAACTTCTATACTATTTTCCATAACAGCTGTACTAATTTTCAGTCCCATCAATAGTGCTCAAGTGTTGTGTTTTCTCCACATTCTCTCCAACTCTCATTATTTTTTTTTCAATTTGGATAAATCCATTCTAAGAAGTGAGGGATCATATCTCATGATTTTGATCTGCTCTACTTGTGAGGTAGGGGCTCAGAAGGTGAATTCACTAATCCAAGTTCGCATTTATAGTAATAGACTGCTACCATTAGATCTAGCATTGGCTCCAAAAATCTGCAGGATGCTTTGCAATAAAGCAAAATAAACTTCTCTTCAATCTGAACCCAAACTCAAAGTAAATACTGATAAATCAGATATCTCTCCATATATCTTTCTACCAACTTAAGTATTTATCATTTCTAATTCACAATTGTGGTATTTCATGAAGGTATATATAGAAGCAAGAGTAACATGCACATATTAATACTGTGCATTTTAGATCTCTGTGTATTATAAAATCCTTAGGGGCACAAGCTCTATAACCATCTAAACAAATAAGAATACACATTGCATAAGTATTTAAAAAGAGCATTAATTCCTAAGTCACTAAAGCATTCTGAACTCTGTACTGTATATTCTTTTTAATAGACACTGTTATGGAAACATTAGAAAGCATGATAAATTCTATGTATGACTCATTGCAGAGATATTGTAGGGCACTGTCTTTGGCAAGACTCCAGAGGATTCTCCTCTCTGTAATCTGATTCATTCTAGGAAAGTCATTTCAAAATATTTTAAAACCTATATAACTGAAAGCAATGCAAAATAATTATTATCTCCAGACATTACAGATACAAGCTTGAACACATTTTTCAATGATCCGAGCTAGACTCTGTGCAGCTAGTAGGTTCAAGGTAGTCCTGGGGAAAAAGGTCTGATAGGTCCTTTAGGGAACTCTTCCCCTATAGGTGAGTAAAGAAGCTTATTTTGCTAAAGTATATACAAAAGTATGACAGAGTTCTTGAAAAGAGAAGGCATCCCAAATTTATATGAAAACTGGTGCTATTTTTTTAGCCTGAGATTCTAATACAATTTCAGGCAAAGTGATAAAAAATCTTAGTTCAATGCACATTTTTGTTGGCGCTATGCAATAATCAGACAAAATCGATTGTGACCAGACATGTTTAGTGATCTTAATGATATATTTTTGACATTCATTTGCTTCAGAAGAAAACTCTACAGTGTCTGGTATCTAGAGGACACATTTCTAGATTTGCCACTGGATCACTATATTGTTTTATATAAATTACTTCTCATAACATGGAATCCACATTAAATCTTTATAATATTGATCCTATATTTCAAAAATCTCTTTATTCCATACATATGTTAATCAATAAAGGGAGACGTTTTTCAAGTTTTACTTCCAATTAAATAGGAACATGAGAAACATAGGAAAAATAATATCTGTAATAATGTTAATCCTTGTTAAATGTTATTAAAGTAAATTAAAACTGGCAATATGTAAATTATTTATATATGACATTATTTAGAGGAACTTCTTCATTATGATGTAGGAATAAACTGAATGTATACATTTACAAAGCAATTTACAGAGGAGATATTAAAAGAGGAGAATGATTCATTGTGAGGAAAATCACCTAGGGCAACTTTTGTATAGGGCAGGGCATTGATTAGAGTTCACTGAGAGAATCTGGAAGTGATGTGTGTATTCTCTACATTCTTTTTTTTTTTTTTTTTTAAAGGCTTCATTTATTTGTCAGAGAGAGAGAGGGAGAGAGAGCAAGCACAGGCAGACAGAATGGCAGGCAGAGGCATAGGGAGAAGCAGGCTCCCTGCTGAGCAAGGAGCCCGATGCGGGACTCGATCCCAGGACGCCGGGATCACGACCTGAGCCAAAGGCAGCCGCCCAACCAACTGAGCCACCCAGGTGTCCCTATTCTCTACATTCTTGATTAAAGTTTTGTTTTTGCAGGGAACAAGAGAAATTATGGTTAAGACTGCAGATGAGAGCAAAAAAGAAATATCTTGAACTGACAATACAGAAGCACTAAAACAATTTATTTATAAATAAATAACTTTTATGCATTCTTGACTCTGTTTCATCTCTAGTAGATTTTTAACTAAAACTTTTATATTTTTATTTTAATTTCTATTTAGTTCTGAATGGTTAACCATCTTTTACTTCATAATTGTTGCTTAAAATATTTTGTGTTAAGATAGAATTCTTTTTAAATATAAGTTTAATGTATATAAATATATGCATCTACTTACCAACTATGTTAAGACAGGATATCCAAAGAATTCCCTTAATTCTCTGAACATGATTTATCATCAGCTATCTGTAGTCATATTGGTGGTTGTATCAACCTCAAGAGACTTTGGACAGGATTAAATAAAATTAATTCCTGGCATAAATCTTGACATATGGTAGGTTCCACCTTCTGGGATGGTCAATGAAAGTGTAGAGTTTTATCTTCTCTGCCATGTGTGTACCTTGTTCAGGTTCAAGCCTTAGTTTTCCTATTCACTAAGAAACCAAATATTTCCCTTTTTCTCCACTGCATATTGTCTCTAATGCTGATGCCAGACCCAAGTGTTCTAGCGAAGTTTAAAAGACTGAAGCAGGTGCAAATCTATTGCAAATTACTAGTTTTCATTATGTCATTGGGTAAAATTAAAATAAGGGGGAAATAATTTAATTATTTTTACATGAAAATATAATTCCTTACATTAGAGTTTGTAACCAGATATTCAATATCTGAATATTTTCAGATTATTCAGATTGGCTTCCGTGTCAGATGCAATGCGTCTTTACCTTATAAACACAACCAGCTTCCCATGTTTTCCTCTGGAAATTGACAGTGACCACCCAATAATTGAAAAGCAATTGCTTCCTATAGACCCAGCACCCTGATGAGGGTATTTTGCAGAAGATTAGGAGATGCACATCTGCAATAATTTGAGTACATGTAAATTACTGAAATAACTTTGAAAAATCACTTTAATATATTACTCTAAGAATGGATGAATATGGCATCAACAAACCACAGGATAAAATGACAGTTCCATAACTTATGCCTCTTGACACCAAGGCAAATTCTTCAAATTCGTTTACAAATTTTCCTAGTACTTCATCAATATTTTAAACAATATCCTCATCTCTAATGCTTGATTCCTGAATCTGATATACCAGACCATGATTTCTAACTCAGGCCACTGTGGATAAAGAGTCACCCCCTTCCTACAACATCAATGTTTTCCTCTTTCCTTCCCAGTCTATCAACATAGCCACACACCATATTATGTCTGAGGATATGCATCGAGATCTTTGCTTCATCTCATGGAATATTTTGTTCACATATAAAATATACAACAGTGTTCTGAAACATGTTATTTTATAAGCATGACTGTATAGATTTCATCTCATATTACCATAATTTCTCTCAAGGAGAATTTAGGATATCAGTCTACCTCATTTCGAGGATTATCAAGAAATTGTTTTCAGGATGATATTTAGTATATTCAAGAAGATGTCATTTAATAGATTAATTATGTTATTTTTCTGTGCTCTTTACCTCAACTTTTATCAGCGTAGTTCACATATTGGTTTAGAGAAAAGTTCTTTTTATAATATTAACTTAAGAGTAAATAAAATGTTTTGACAAAAAGAAATTGATGTCATAGGCATTTACAGAAATGCCCATAAGGATATGTTGGGTCATCTTATATTATTCCTCTCATTCTCTTAACTCTCCTAAGTGTCAGATTTTGTGTTTCAATGTTGATCTCTGGTTGATTCTCATCAATTTATCTTTTGACACTTTTATTAAATTTATTATTTTAATTATTCTCATTTATTTTATAAAAGGCTTTTATTGTTATTGGGCACTTTATTTTATAAAATACATGGCATTTTTACTTTGGATTTAACAAATTCTCACATTCCCCTGAAGACATCAGATTTTTTGGTAAAAGTTTCTTGCATTTATCATTTTTAAAAATTTAATTTCATCTTTTCAGTGTTCCAAGATTCAATGTTTATGCACCACACCGAGTGCTCCATGCAATACATGCCCTCATTAATACTCACAGCCAGGCATTTATGTAAGTCATTTTTAATTCAGTGTATGTGTGTGTGTGTGTGTGTGTGTGTGTTTATCTTTCATATAATGAAGTCCTCAATATTCTGATGGCTTTGGTCCTAGAAAAGTATGAGACTGAAACATAGAGTTCTTTGTTGGTCTTTCCTCCCAGATGGTATTCCTTCTGGAGAAGATTCCCTCCACTCTTTCCTACTTAGAATATTCTCAAAATACCATTTCTCCTACTCCTTTTAATGTCTGTTCCTTAAAATGTCTTCATCCCAAATGTTCTTATCCCTGATTCCACCCTCTATTCTGTTTCCCACTCTATTTTAACTTATGCAGATTTACCACTTTATTATGATGTGAGTTGAGTTTTATGACAGAGGGTGATACATATAGGAGCTAAACTCACACGTATCAAAAAAAAATGGAAAGAGTTTCCAGTACACAAAAGCAAGAGGTCAAGCAGAAAAAGGAAAGATGCCAGAAAGCAATGCATAATGTTGCATAATTATTGAGGAGCAGAAGAACAATACAGATGTTTTCAGAGAGTGTAAGCAGAGCCAAGGAACTACAATAAAGTGTTAGAGAAAATTGTCAGGAAAGTAGTTTCTTTAAAGCATTTGGATATTGAGTGAGGAGGACGAAATCTGTGTCCTATAATTTATAGTTCTCAATAACACTTCATTGTAGATTTCTGGGGGAAAAAGAAGCAGATACTAAGTCTTGGCATCAAAACAACCAAGTGATCAAACCAAAAGGATATATATCTGCAGCATGACCTGATAGGACTACTATAGTTTCAGAAATCTTAGGGCGTAATTACAAATGAAAAAAAAAAAATCACTGCCAAATTGTAATAAAATATACTCAAGTATAGGTCTATAATTTATGCATTTACCCTGCCTTATAATGCATACTTAACAAGTATAAAGCCTGATGTTGATAATAACTAAACTTACACAGGAAAATAAAATATGTGTATCTTAAGAAAGTCACAAAAATATATTATCCTTAAAAATTTACTCATTTCCATGAAGTATTTTGGGGATGGACATTTATATGTCATCAAGATTTTAACTATGAGGAATTTTTTTTTCAAAATATGTGTTAATGTTTTTAAAAGGTGCAATGTGTCCTGAATAAATCATGGTGGAACTAAAATAATGAATCAATAAGAGACTATTTTTCTGTACCTACTATGTGTCTCTCTTTAGGGAAAATGAAGTTACTGTCCCACGGAAAATATTAACCAAACATCAACTGATTCTTCTTATTGGGGTTATTGCCACCATCAAGTATTGGCCTGTGTTTCTTCACTCTCAGTTTTCTTATTTTCCTATTGATTCTGTTGGTAACCTGTCCATCATCATCCTAATCCTCCTGAACACCCATCTCCATACACCCATGTATTTCCTACTTAGTCATGTCCCTCAAGGACCTGAACTACATCTCCAGTATGGTTCCCAAGATGGTTTCTGATAATCAGTCTGGAAATAAGTATATTTCTTTCATTGGGTCTACAATTCCAAGTTTCTTCTTCATTGATTTATCTGATGCAGAAGGATTACTATTGACCTCTGTGGCCTATGATCATTATGCAGCAATTTGCTTTCCTCTCCACTATGCTACTTGTATGATCAAAAGAGAGTGTGTGGTGATCATAAGAGGATCTTTTTTTTTAAGATTTTATTTATTTATCTGACAGAGAGAGATCACAAGCAGGCAGAGAGGCAGACAGAGAGAGAGGAGGAAGCAGGCTCCCTGCTGAGCAGAGAGCCCGATGCGGGGCTCGATCCCAGGATCCTGAGATCATGACCTGAGCTGAAGGCAGTGGCTTAACCCACTGAGCCACCCAGGCGCCCCTCATAAGAGGATTTTGGATGATGGACTCAATCAACTCCTGGGCCCACACTGCATATGATTTATGTATCCCTTTTTATAGATGCAGAGCCATCAACTATTTATTTTATGATGTCCCAGCCATGTCCTGCATGGACACCTGTGTCTATGAGTACAGGTTTTGTAAGCATCACCCTCTTCCTTGTGTTTCCTTGACCCTTTGTTCACACATACTCATGCCCTAAATGCTTCCAATTTCCCACACAGGACAAGGTCCATGCTGTCTTTTACACCATCCTGACCCAAGTGCTCAACCTGATCATTTACAGCCTGAGAAACAGGGTGAAGCAGACCCTGAGAAGAGTAATTCAGAGGATCTTCTCTGTAAAAATGTAACAAAGTTCTCAATGAGTCCTGCTGCTTAGAAGTCCATTAATTTCACCTTGTACACTCTTTTTGAACAATGTCATTCCAGGATTTAAGATGAAGATTTCATTAATCGAGAAAATAAATAATAAAGATTTGACAAAATAATTATATGTTACCAATCACTCTATTTTTCTGGTAATTTTTCTTTTTTTTTTCCAAACTATTTATTAAATGTAGGTTGAAATCTAAAAGCCACAGATATTCTCAATAGTTTGGGTACCTAAGCAATACAGTAAACTGGACCACAGTAGCCAAAATATGGAAGGAGTCTGGTTGTCCATCAGCAAATGAATGACTAAAGAAAATATGCTATATATACCATTATATAAAATCTATACATATATGTATATATGTATAGATCTATATATAAATTGTATCTATAAATGTGTATATTTCTATAGATCTACAGATATAATCTATAGATATATGTTATATATATAGATATGTACACATATATAGATATGTAAACATATTAGACATCAGATATATAGGTATATAATATAATATTACTAAGCCATGAAAACAGAATGAATTTTTGTGATTTTCAGTGACACGATTGAAGCTAGAGAGTATTACTCCAAGCGAAATAAGTCAGAGAAAGAAATCATTGAGTTTTCACTCATGTGAATTCATAAAAGAAAGGAGTAAAGGGGAAAAAAAGAGAGAGAGAGAGGCAAATCAATAAACAGATCTGTAACTCTAATGAAAAAGCAGAAGGTCACCTAAAAGAGGGTGGTTGGAATGGGTTAAATTGGCAATGGGGATTAAGGAGTACACATGTGATGAGTACCACGTGTTGTATGGAAGTGATAAATCACCATATTATATACCTACAACTAATATTGTTCTGCATATTATCTAACTGGAATTAAAATTAAATCTTAAGTGGCGACCAATGATAAAACTGTATCTACAGTGGACAATTGGTGTAGCAAGCATAGACTGCTTTTAAATCAATTCCCTTCAATAACACTGAAGTGTGTAATGGAGTTCACTTTGCATTTAATTTTTGCAAATAGTTCTCAGTGTTTATGTCTGGAAACAGGAGTTTAAAAAATAATTCTTAATCAATGATCAATTGTACTACTGATCAATTAATAAAGCAATATAACATAATTATCCTTGGAAAAGTGAATATAAATATATACATAAAATAACACGCATACACACATATATTTATAACACATAAACATAAAATGTAAAACCCTGAATTATATTGAAAGAGATTAATTTAGCACACTTAAAAGTGGAGTGTTCCTAGATTAAAGCAAATCCCTCTCATAGCTAGGGTTTTGCGAGATTGCATTTCCATCTACAGTAGACAGAAATATTATAGAACCATGGTGGTTCTGTGAAATTTTGATGACTTTCAGAAAGATGCTCTTCTCTGTTCTTCATACCACCAGAGGTTCCTGTCATAATAATAACCATCCTTTTTTGTCTGGACAACATCAACTTTGATGCTTAGAGCTTATCAGATTCAGTAAAATTATAAATAGAAAATACCTAGTAACCACCCAGCTTCTAAAGTCCATTGTTCTTAAAGTACCATTAGTCACCTTATAATACTCACTAATGTGGCTTGGGCCATTGTAATCTGTAGCCATTCACATAAAAGGGATTTAGTACAACAGCATTTCCAATATTTTTTTAATTAAAATAATGATTTATTGGATATAAAAATTGGGGGAGTATTTCTTCTTCTTTTTTTTTAATTTCTTTTCAGCGTAACACTATTCATTGTTTTTGCACCACACCCAGTGCTCCATGCAATACATGCCCTCCCTAATACCCACCATCTGGTTCCCCCAACCTCCCTCCCCCCGCCCCTTCAAAACCCTCAGGTTGTTTTTCAGAGTCCATAGTCTCTCATGGTTCACCTCCCCTTCCAATTTCCTACAACCCACTTCTCCTCTCCATCTCCCCATGTCCTCCATGTTATTTGTTATGCTCCAAAAATAAGTGAAACCATATGATAATTGACTCTCTCCGCTTGACTTATTTCACTGAGCATAATCTCTTCTAGTCCCGTCCATGTTGCTACAAAAGTTGGGTATTCATCCTTTCTGATGGAGGCATAATACTCCATAGTGTATATGGACCACATCTTCCTTATCCATTCGTCTGTTGAAGGGCATCTTGGTTCTTTCCACAGTTTGGCGACCGTGGCCACAGGTGCTATAAACATTGGGGTACAGATGGCCCTTCTTTTCACTACATCTGTATCTTTGAGGTAAATACCCAGTAGTGCAATTGCAGGCTTACATAAATGTAAGCCCAATATATTCAATAAACATGTTATAGTAATCTATTTCAAAAAAAAGGGGGGGGGTGACAGGGTTATATAAATTTCTGTATTTGGCTTTCAATCCAGAATTATCTGAGTTAGATTCCTATACATAATAATTTTTTTAAAAGGGACTTGGTGAAACCAGAAATGCCCTTCCCTTTTTCTGCACTGGGAACACCATGAAGTTTAGATCCCAGAGACTGATTGTCTTTTATGAACAGCACCAGTGGGCAGCACTGGGGTAACAAGGCAGTAGCTGAGGCACTTGTCTTCACCAGAAATGCACTCTCAGCTCAGGGAAGTACTGGGAGGGGAGTTCTCATCCACCCACTGGGTACCAATCGAGTTTCATACCTTCAAGGAAGAGGTATTCCAAAGAGTCCCCTGAGGTTGTTCTTGTCACAGAAACACACCATAATGCTGTAAAGTCTTGGGAATAAACATGTGAAATGGAAATGAAATGATATGCACCATTTCCTTAGACGTGTTTAAATGTTCTCTCAGTGTGGATGCCTCTTCCTTCCAATTCTTTTTCTCTTTGCCCCATAATACTGTTCCTAACTGATTGGAGCATCTGACACAGATTGTGTGTGTGTTGGTTTTATACGTTTCTATAATTATGACTGCAAACTGAAAAAACTGCTTTTTTTTTTTTTAGATTTTATTTATTTATTTGACAGAGATCACAAGTAGGCAGAGAGGCAGGCAGAGAGAGAGAGGAAGGGAAGCAGGCTCCCTGCTGAGCAGAAAGCCCGATGCGGGGCTCGATCCCAGGACCCTGGGATCATGACCTGAGCTGAAGGCAGCGGCTTTAACCCACTGAGCCACCCAGGCGCCCCTGAAAAAACTGCTTTAAGAGTGTTTTCTATTTCTCTCTCTGATAGCACCATCAAAATAAGCTTCTATCAAAGAAACAGTCTAACCTGATAAACAAAAGTGATTCATATCCTGGTTTATGTTAGTCAACAGCAAACCAAAAGATCAATTTTGAAATGACAATTGCTAATCATGATTAATTATTCAATTTCATGCTGGAAGCAAAAAAGTGATATTTTATACCTTCCAAGTATTATTTGCAGAATTGAATTTATACATGACACCTCCAAGAAATTAAAAGAATGAAAAATTCACAAAGTATTATCATCAATTACCAGCCTTTTTTTTTTTTTTTTTTTTTTTTTTTTTTTTTTTTTTTTTTTTTTTTTTTTTTTGATGATCGGCATTTGGGCTTTATTTTATTTATTTTTATTTTTTTTTAATTAATTTTTTTTTATTTTTTCAGCATAACAGTATTCATTATTTTTGCACCACACCCAGTGCTCCATGCAATCCGTGCCCTCTACAATACCCACCACCTGGTGCCCCCAACCTCCCACCCCCCACCCCTTCAAAATTCTCAGATCGTTTTTCAGAGTCCATAGTCTCTCATGGTTTACCTCCCCTTCCAATTTCCCTCAACTCCCTTCTCCTCTCCATCTCCCCTTGTCTTCCATGCTATTTGTTATGCTCCACAAATAAGTGAAACCATATGATAATTGACTCTCTCTGCTTGACTTATTTCACTCAGCATAATCTCTTCCAGTCCCGTCCAGCTATTTTTAATTGTAAATCAAACTAAGTGAGTTAATAAGTATGTCTGTAGCCTGGGAGCAAAGCTTTGTGAAAGTCTGACTTGGACCAGGAAGATTAGGATTTCCATGAAGGCAGGATCTCAGTAGCTCCTGCTTCCTGCTCAGTATTTAACAAGTAGAACAGGTCAGTAGATACTGTTTCTCCCCATTGGGAGAGAGTTAGTACATATTGTATGTATGTATTTTACTTCATTTTTCTTTATTTTGAAATGGTCGCCAAGCATGTGCAAGGAACAAAGTCAAGAACCAGAAAATGGCACCACAGGGGAGGTTGCAGAGCCAGAAGTAGAAGCAGGACAGAGAGGATTTCACAGAGGAAAGAGCAGTTGGAAAGTGACCCTTCTGCTTGGGCAGCACTAAGGGGGTGGGGAAGGGTCTGGCAGGAAGAAGCCAAGACTCTTGGAATTCCTTCCCATGGGACAAATAAAGAGAGAGATGCACTTCGAAAGAGAGCTACAGCCACCTCCCTCCCACATGCAAGACCACCAACCCTGCTGGGACAGAGAGCACAGTGGGACCCAGCTGTGCATGAGATCTAGTGCTAGAGGAGAGAAGCAGGTGCTACCAGGAACAGGAGCCCTGGTGCATTTAGGGAGACTCCTGAGAATCCACCATCCAGCCACCCTGAGCCCCTTAAGCATGGAACAGGGCCAGTACCTCCTTTGACTGGGCCTCTGAACTACACTGCCCAGGTCATGCACAGTTACATCTATGGATTGGAGGGTTTTGTCTAGGGTGAACAGGACAACCTGACTGAGGAGGTGAGTGTGGACTGGAGTAAGCATCCACAGCTGGGCCAGGAATTGCCAGGCACTGCTGGAAAAGAGTTTTGCACATAGTCCTAGCGGGCCCTCATGGCAATGGTTGGGAGTGAATGGGGTCATCACCCATTCATTCTCTCTTTCCTGAAGGTGCACCAGGCTCCCTATGCCTTTGCTGCCCAACTTGTTGCCCCCTTAGGTAGAGTGTGCCCTGGTGAGAGGAGCCCAGTCAGCCAGGATACAGGCCAGGGTTCAGGTGTGGACCCTCAGGGGTCCCTAATGAACCTCAGGACACCAGACTGGTTTAGGGTGAACATTTACCTTTTGTTTCATTTCAGGGCAGGTATTGCCCATCTGTGCACTTCTCCCTAAGGGGACAACAATCTTGTGTGGCAGAATAGGTCTCCTGCAGATAGCCAGGAGCAATTCATCACCCCAACCGACGTTTCCACCTGGTCCAGCCACCTAGATCTGTCCAGTGTCCAAACTTGAGCAAAGGAAGTGCTCAAGGGGAAGGGAGATCTCCCCAGTACCTGAGGGAGGTTAACCAGTTCATCCCCCACACCAGGAACTGTACAGGGTTGCACTAACTGAAGTCCCCCTTCCTGTCCTATGGGCAGGGCAGGAAGCCAGAGGACCTGGGTACACCTGCGCCAGCACCACATTCCCTATGATTATTGTGAACATTTCCTATGGGTAGGACAACTCTCTTATGGTTGTCCTCTGCATTTTGCAGCCCCTAGTCATTGATTAAAGTTCACAGGATGTGCTTTCCCCTATCTAAGCCTTCACCCACTTGCAGACATATTAATGCTGTATATAACTTGAGGTGAAACCTGAATAAAATGAAGGTCTGGTCATTATTACTGCTGAAACAACTGCCTGTTATAACCAGATGCAGTCAGCCTGGTGAGTGCAGGAGACAGAGCCACTTCCATGCCCAGGACTCACACTTGAGGGTTCTTTAGTATCCACTAAGTTTGCCATTGTCTTCTGGTTGGAGCTGTTGTAGATGTGCTTGGGACAAGCTGCAGTTTCAGTCCTCAGCTGAAATAAGTGGTGTGGGGTATCTGCTGGTGTTCTCTAGTTCCCTTTCTTAACTTAAAAAAACAGTAGAGTGGCAAACAGGGGGTAGTGGTTGGAGTTTGTTGTGGGTCTTGGTAATACAGAATATGAGTTCATTTGGCCCTTCACCAACTTGCTACAACTGCAAACTTCCCTTGCACCCCCAGCGACCCTAGAACCAGGGGAAAGTATTGAAAGAGAAGAGATCTCCAGAGCATCCAAATGGATTGGATTCTGCTATTCTAGATGGAGTGTAAGTGTTAAGTAGGGGAGGGGGACAAGATGGCGGGGAAGTAGGAGGAGGGACCATTTCAACCTGTACCCTAAAGTGAGCTGATTACCTACCAAAGAACTCCAATCACCCATGAAATCAGCCTGAGATCAGAATTATACACGTGTGGATCTCTACAGGGGCAGAAGACGCCACTGGGCAGGTAAAGCAGAGTAGGAACTTTGGACTGATTTAGGAAGATAAACAAAAGGCAGAGGGAGCCACCAGAGGCAACCGATTGGAAAGTAATACCCCAATACGAGAGTGCCCTGCATCTGGGGACCAGCATTAACTTGGAGTCTGGTTGAAAGCACACAAAAAGAGCAAAGGATCGTGGGGGGAAATTGTCGGAATTGGGGTGGCTAGGGAAAGGAGCTTAAGTCCCCGGACCTAGGACAGCTTCCCCTGGTGCAGAGCCAGAGAGAGTGTGGTGGAAAAACCAGGTCTTCGTCCCTGAGCTGCCAGTGCACCTGAGAATGCATGGGGTCCAGCTCCTGTGAGGGGCTAAGAGCCTCGCCAGATGGCAGAATGCGATGCCGTGCTAACAGAGCCTGAGACAGGTGCACCCCACACACTCCTCTGAGAGAGGTTCACACAAGCCCAGCACTCTTAGACCCATGGAAACCAATGAGAATGAAGACACTTTGGTCCAAAACCTATGGGATACAGCAAAGGCGGTCCATTCAAGCCTCCCTCAAAAAAATTGAAAATTCCAGAGTATACCAGCTGTCTTCACACATTAAGGAACTAGAGATTCAACAACAAATCAAACCAACTCCACACATAAGAAGGGAAATAATCAAGATTAGAGCAGAGATCAATGAGGTAGAAACCAGAGATACAGTAAAACATATCAATGAAACTAGAAGCTGGTTTTTTTAAAGAATTAATAAGATCGAAAAACCGTTGGCCACATTAATCCAAAAGAAAAGACAGAAAGCCCAAATTCATAAAATTATGAATGAAAAGGGAGAGATCAACCTAATACCAAGGAAGTAGAAACAAATCATAAGTTATTATCAACACCAATAAGCTAAGCAACCTAGATGAAATGGATGTATTCCTGGAAAACTACAATCTCCCAAAATTCAACCAGGAAGAAATTGACAACCTGAATAGACTGATATCTAGTAACGAGATTGAAGCAGTGATCAAAAACCTCCCAAAAACAAGAGCCCAGGACCTGACGGATTCCCTGGGGAATTCTACCAAACTTTCAAAGAAGAAATAACACCTATTTTCCTGAAGCTGTTTCAAAAAACTGAAGCAGAAGGAAAACTTCCAGTCTCTTTCAATGAAGCCAGCATTACCCTGATCCCCAAACCAGGCAAAGACCTTACCAAAAAGGAGAATTTCAGAACAATATCACTGATGAATATGGATGCTAAAATTCTCATCAAGATCCCAGCAAACAGGATCCAAGAGCACATTAAAAAGATTATCCACCATGACCAGGTAAGATTTATCCCTGAGCTACAAGGAGGGTTCAACATTCACATATCAATCAATGTGATAGAACAAATTAATAAGAAAAGAAAGAAGAACCACATGGTCCTCTCAATTGATGCAGAAAAAGCATTTGACAAAATCCAGCCTCCGTTCCTGACTACAACGCTTCAAAGTATAGGGATAGAGAGAACATTCCTGAACTTCATCAAATCTATCTATGAAAGACACACAGCAAATATCATCATCAATGGGAAAAAGCTTGCAGCCTTCCCGTTGAGATCAGGTACACGACAAGGATGCCCACTCTCACCACTCTTGTTCAACATAGTATTAGAAGTCCTAGCAACAGCAATCAGACAACAAAGAGAAATAAAAGGTATCCAAATTGGAAATGAAGAAGTCAAACTCTCTCTCTTCGCAGATGACATGATTCGTTATATGGAAAACCCAAAAGACACCACCCCCAAACTACTAGAACTCATACAGTAATTCAGCAATGTGGCAGGATACAAAGTCAATGTACAGAAATCAGTGGCTTTCTTATACACTACCAATGAAAATACATAAAGGGAAATTAGAGAATCAATTCCATTTACTATAGCACCAAGAACCATAAGATACCTGGGAATAAACCTAAT
Source organism: Lutra lutra (assembly GCF_902655055.1). NCBI lineage: Eukaryota > Metazoa > Chordata > Mammalia > Carnivora > Mustelidae > Lutra > Lutra lutra. The sequence continues at coordinate 157,555,011 of NC_062282.1, read as the reverse complement.
AAAAAGGTAAAGGATCTGTACTCGAGGAACTACAGAACACTCATGAAAAAAATTGAAGAAGACACAAAAAGATGGAAGACCATTCCATGCTCTTGGATCAGAAGAATAAACATTGTAAAACTGTCTATACTGCCTAGAGCAATCTATACTTTTAATGCCATTTCGATCAAAATTTCACCAGTATTTTTCAAAGACTGGAGCAAATAATCCTAATACTTGTATGGAATCAGAAGAGACCCCGAATCGCTAAGGAAATGTTGAAAAACAAAACAAAACAAACAAACAAACAAAAAAAAAAACTGGGGGCATCACGTTACCTGATTTCAAGCTTTACTACAAAGCCTTCATCACCAAGACAGCATGGTACTGGCATAAAAACAGACATATAGAGCAGTGGAACAGAGTAGAGAGCCCAGGTATGGACCCTCAACTCTATGGTGAAATAATCTTCGACAAAACAGGAAAAAATATACAGTGCAAAAAAAGACAGTCTCTTCAATCAATGGTAATGGGAAAACTGGACAGCTATATGTAGAAGAATGAAACTCGACCATTCTCTTACACCGTACACAAAGATAAACCCAAAATCGATAAAAGACCTCAATATGAGACAGGAATCCATCAGAATCCTAGAGGAGAACATCGGCAGTAATCTCTTCGATATCAGCCACAGCAATTTCTTTCAAGATATGTCTCCAAAGGCAAAGGAAACTAAAGCAAAAATGAACTTTTGGGACTTCATCAAGATCAAAAGCTTCTGCACAGCAAAGGAAACAGTCAACAAAACAAAGAGGAAACCCACGGAATGGGAGAAGATATTTGCAAATGACAGTACAGACAAAAGCTTGATATCCAGGATCTATAAAGAAGTCCTCAAACTCAACACACACACAAAACAGACAATCATATAAAAAAAAAAGGGCAGAAGATATGAACAGACACTTCTCCAATGAAGACATACAAATGGCTATCAGACACATGAAAAAATGTTCATCATCACTAGACATCAGGGAGATTCAAATTAAAACCACATTGAGATACCACCTTACACCACTTAGAATGGCCAAAATTAGCAAGACAGGAAACAACATGTGTTAGAGAGGATGTGGAGAAAGGGGAATCCTCTTACACTCTTGGTGGGAATGCAAGTTGGTGCATCCCCTTTGGAAAACAGTGTGGGGAATCCTCAAGAAATTAAAAATAGAGCTTCTCTATAACCCTACCATTACACTACTAGGTATTTACCCCAAAGATACAGATGTAGTGAAAAGAAGGGCCATTTGTACCCCAATGTTTATAGCAGCAATGGCCACGGTCGCCAAACTGTGGAAAGAACCAAGATGCCCTTCAACGGACAAATGGATAAGGAAGATGTGGTCCATATACACTATGGAGTATTATGCCTCCATCAGAAAGGATGAATTCCCAACTTTTGTAGCAGCATGGATGGGATTGGAAGACATTTTGCTGAGTGAAATAAGTCAAGCAGAGAGAGTCAATTATCATATGGTTTCACTTATTTGTGGAGCATAACAAATAGAATGGAGAGCAATGGGAGATGGAGAGGAGAAGTGAGTTGATGGAAATTGGAAGGGGAGGTGAACCATGAGAGGGATGGACTCTGAAAAACAATCTGAGGGTTCTGAAGGGGCGGTGGGTGGGAGGTTGGGGGAACCAGGTGGTGGGCATTAGAGAGGGCTCGGATTGCATGGAGCACTGGGTGTAGTGCAAAACAATGAATACTGTTATGCTGAAAAGAAATTAAAAAATAATATCAGGGAGATCATATGATAGTTGTCTTTCTCCGATTGACTTATTTCGCTAAGCATGATACCCTGTTGATCCATCCACGTCGTTGCAAATGGCAAGATTTCATTTCTTTTGATGGCTGCATAGTATTCCATTGTGTATATATACCACATCTTCTTTATCCATTCGTCTGTTGATGGACATCTAGGTTCTTTCCATAGTTTGGCTATTGTAGACATTGCTGCTATAAACATTCGGGTGCACGTGCCCCTTCAGATCACTACGTTTGTATCTTTAGGGTAAATACCCAGCAGTGCAATTGCTGGGTCATAGGGTAGTTCTATTTTCAACATTTTGAGGAACCTCCATGCTGTTTTCCAGAGTGGTTGCATCAGCTTGCATTCCCACCAACAGTGTAGGACAGTTCCCCTTTCTCCGCATCCTCGCCAGCATCTGTCATTTCCTGACTTGTTCATTTTAGCTATTCTGACTGGTGTGAGGTGATATCTCATGGTGGTTTTGATTTGTATTTCCCTGATGCCAAGTGATATGGAGCACTTTTTCATGTGTCTGTTGGCCATCTGGATGTCTTCTTTGCAGAAATGTCTGTTCATGTCCTCTGCCCATTTCTTGATTGGATTATTTGTTCTTTGGGTGTTCAGTTTGCTAAGTTCTTTATAGATTTTGGACACTAGCCCAAGAAACAGTGACATTACACATTGTAAATGACACTAACTTCATATCTTTCAATAATTACTCAGAATATAAGTAGACAAAATGCACCTACCGAAACACAAAGGGCATCAGAATGGAATGAAACAAACAAAAACTAAACAAGAAGACCTACTGAGGGATGCCTGGATGACTCAAGAGGTTATACCTTCTGCCTTCAGCTCAGGACATGATCCCCAGGTCCTGGGATCAAGACTCAGGTTGGGCTCTCTGCTGGGCAGGAGGCCTGTTTCCCCCTTATCTCTCTGTCTCTGCCTGTCTCTCTGCCTACTTGTGATCTATGTCTGGCAAACAAATAGATAAAACCTTTAAAAAAAAGAAGAAGAAGACCCATTGATGTGGTCTGTACAAGAGACTCATTTTAGACAAAAGACACTTCCAGATTCAACATGAGAGTTGAGGAACTATTTATGATGGTACTGGACATCAAAAGACCGCTGGAGTAGTCACCCATAGATATAGAGATTGTAAACCCAAAACTGTAGTGAGAGGTAAAGGAAGACCCTATGTCATAATAAAGGTGTCTATGAAATAAGATGATGTTTCAATTGCAATTTCTGATGCCCCTATCTTGAGAGAAGGCAAAAAATGTAAACTGATTAATAACTAAATTAAAGACACACATTGATATTAATACAAGAATAGTGCGGTACTTTAACACCCCACTCACAGCTAGGGACATGTTGTCTAAGCAGATCACCAAGGAAAAAAGGGCTTTAAGTGACACATTGGACCCGATGAACTTCAGAGAGATGTACAGAGCATTTCACCCTAAAGCAAAGGAGTATACCTCTTTCTCGAGTGCACAAGGAATGTTCTCCAGAATAGATCACGTACCAAGTCAAAAATCAGTTCTCCTCTGGATCACAAAGATTGGAATCTTACCCATGCATTTTTCAGACCACATGGCATAGATACCTGAAGTCAACCAAACCTTTTTGTAGAAGGGCCACAAATGCATGGAAGCCAAAGAACGTCTTATTAAAGAATGAATGGTACAACCAGGAAATTAAGAAGACTATTTGAAATACTGGGAAGGAAATGAAAAGGAAAACCACGACAGTGCAAAAGCTTTTGGGTGCATCAAAGTCTGTCCTAAGAGGAAAGTATACAGCAGTACAGGCCTTCTTTTAGAAACAAAACAAGTCCAAAATACACAATGTAACACAAAAAAGCAGGAAAAAATGACAGCAAAGAAAGCCAAAATCCAGCAGGTGGAGAGAAATTATAAAGATTAAAGCATTACACAATATACAGACTTAAAATATATATATATATATATATATATATATATATATCACTGAAACAAAGAGTTGGTTCTTTGAAAGAACTAACAGGATTGAGAAACCAAAATCAGGAATGGAAAAGAAGAGATCACAACCAACCCAAAGAAATAGAAACAATTGTAAGAGAAGATGATGACCAATTTTGTGCCAACAAACGTTCCAAAGTCATTCTATAAGGCCAGCATATCCTGGATCCCCAAGGCAGATGAATACTCCACCAGAAAGGAGCATTATAGGCCAATATCCCTGATGAATATGGGTGTAGAACTTCTCACAAAGATCCTAGCCAAGATGATCCAAGAGTACATCAGGAGGATTCTTCAACAGGACCAGAGGGATTAATTCCTGCATTTCTGCAGTAATGCTTCAATATCTGCAAACCGATCCCCATGATACACCACATTAACATGAGAAAGAACAACAACCATATGATCCTCTCCATAGATGCTGAAATGGCACATGAAAAAAAACACACAGCATCTTTCTTGAAAAGATCCCACTGTGTGTTGGAATAGAGGGAAAACACCTCAATATCCTAAGTCACAGAGGAAAGGCTGAGAGGGGATATCATTTTCAATGCAAAAACATGTAGAACTTTTCCACTAAGGTCAGGAACAGAGAGGGAATGTCCACTCTCAATACTGCTGTTCCACATTGTACTGGAACTCCTATCATCAACAATCAGACAACAAAAGGAAATAAGAGGCGACCAAATCAGCAATGAAGGAATTAACATTTTTATTCTTCTGTCCTCATGAGAAGACATGATGCTGCGTGTAGAACACCAAAAAGGGGGCGCCTGTGTGGCTCAATGGTTACGCCTGTGCCTTTGGATCAGGTCATGATCCCAGTGTCCTGGGATTGAGCCCCACATTGGTCTCTCTCCTCAGCAGGGAACCTGCTTCCACCACCCACCCTCCAACTCTCTGCCCACTTGTGATCTCTGTCTGACACTAAAAGCACACTGCATAAAAGAAAACATTTGATAAACAGGACTTTATCAAATTTGAAAACTTTTATAATGCTAAGAACATTGTTCCTATTAGGTTCACAAAAATACAAGTTATAGACTAGGTGAACATATTGGCAAACCACGTATCTGAAAAGGAATTTCTAAGGAGTGCATGTAAAGAACTCTCAGTATTTAATAGAAAAAAAAAAAACTATCTAAACAGAAAATGGATGAAAGATATGGACAGACATTACATCAAAAAGAAAATGCAGATATCACATAAAGCATAAGGGAAAAAAATGTTCAACCTCTCTAGCCATGAGAAAAATGCAACTGAAAACTGGACTGAATTATCAGTACTACCTGCCTTTTAGGTTAGCTGGGTAATATAAAATACAGTACAAATATCAAGTGTTGGAAAGAGCCAGCTCTCCTACATTGAAGGTGGAAAGGTCAATGGAAAAGCCATTCTGGTAAGACCATGTGATGGGTTCTAAAGAAACAAAACCTAAACCATGTAATCTAGCAAACACTTTCCTGAACCCAGAGAATGAAAATGTGAGATGCCATGAAACACAGGGCACAATTTTTTACTTCAGATTCATTTGTAACTGCTGAAAAGAATGGAAGCAACAAAAATGAGTGAAGATTGCCTCTGTGAAGGATACTTCTGAAATGCCTGTGGCTTCTGGAAATCTAGAAGTCTACCTCTCTACCACCACTTCCTATCTGTAGTAGTGCTCTACCTGTCAGCACATCCCTAAGCCTAGTAGTCCCACCCTGGCTCACCGGAGTTGGACATGTCCCTGAAGTCCCCAGAACTTAAGGTGTGGTTGTCAAGCAATAGTGAAGGAGGCAGGATGGGTCTGGTGCTGGTCTGCAACTTGGCAGATGATATCCAGTGATGCCCATAGCCCAAAGGGACAGGGAAGGTTGGATATGGGACAGAGTCATCTCACGCACTACCTTCCCAAAGCTGTTATTTTGCCTTATGGGAGAAAAGGCCGGGACAAGAACCAGGCTCACAGTCTACCATCTCCTCTTCCCTTGGTCCTCTAGACTGCATCTGTCCCTGGTTTGTAGATCCCCTCCCCAAACCTGTCTTCTCCTGCCTCCTGCTCACACAGTCACCTCCCATGGAAGTTGCCTTCATTTTCCATATGAAGGAAGAGGGACTAAAGAGGGGAGCAGCTCTGGGGAGCCAGCCCACCCAGGGGCCTGATGTTTGTGGAACTGTGGTTCAGTGAGCATGATCTGAGCAGCTAATCACAGGAGTTTCCGAGGGATAGCATCACATAAACAACCCATGCCCCCCTTAAATTTAAGTGACCTGGACTCAACAGCCTCCACGCAGGCTCCTGGAAGCAGCTCCTCCAATCAGCTCAGACATCATCCATCTTACAGTTGCAAGTCTCCCTCTTTCCAAGTTCCCTTGAAGTTCATTTCAATCCCCAGAGGAAACTTCCTCATGGTTCCCATCTGTGTATGCCCAGGTGCTATGATCACACTGTCATTAGTGAGCTCAGCCCAGGAGCCACAGCTCTAGGTACTTCCCCTATAATCTCAGCTGGAATCAAATGTAGATGCCAGATTACATCTGGCATTTGCATCCCACCTGCATTCCCATTCCACATCCCTGGAGCTCAGATGGAGCATACCCCAGGAGGAGTTAGCCAGGAATCTCACCTTCCAACTCCATTCTGACCCCCAATGCCCAATTTATCAGAAGGTCAGCACTGACTCTTGGGAGTGGCCCCATTCCTCATACCCAAGCAGACCCTAGTGTCTCCAAGGTGCCCCTGTTCCCACCTCTGTCCCACTGCGCCTTACTCTGGGCAAACCCACATGACCTAAAGCACCCAAAGTGAATCCCACAGGGCTCCCCAATTCTTGAAGTGCCTCTTTGGTCAGAATGGAGCCCACCAGCCTGGCCACCATTCTGCTTCCTGCTCACTAACCTACTCACCCAGAGACAGGGCATCGTCCCCCACCTCTGGAGTCACTCTACCCTTTCTGTGTGGTCTTGCCACATTTGTTCTTCCCTGACTGCATCATAGACAAATCTGTCCCGAACCAACAGCTGTTTTCCTGGCAACAATTTGAAGCCATAACATCAGGGGCCAACCTCCCACTTAGCAAAAATCTGACAAAAATGGTCTCTGCCAATGCTTTACGCAGAAATACCTATGAACAGACACACAGATTCTCTTTTCCTTCCAATCCAAATGCTGCTGAACTTAGGTCCTCTGCTTTGGTTCTAGAGTTCAGTATGTCTGAACATGTTGATGAGGAAAGGCAGGTTATGCTCATTGTCAACTCTGCATACTTAATCAACATATTCTCAGAGCCATGGACACCCCAACCTCAGAAGAATGCAATGGATCATAAGGGATAGTAGTGACTCTAAGACAGGCTGCCCTTTAATCGCCCAGGGTTTGTTTTCTGTAAATCAGTTATTTAGAAATAATCCATTTTGATTTTTTTTTTATTTTTTATTATAAATGGTTTATTTGCCTAATATTGAAATTCATAACACGCCATCAATTGGGGAGATGAACACCTATTTCCCAACTCCCCTTCAATGCCATAGTGGGTGGGTGCACAAACATTAACCCTTGGGTACTGCATGTAAAGCAGAAATATTGAGGAAGATCTTCATTTGAATAAAGAAGCTCTCCACCTCATGGAGCTGATCCAGCCTCTCAGTGCACTGCTTGGCTTCTTGCATTAATGCCTGCACCTCTCCCTTGAGGATGGAACACTGCTCCTTTAACTGGAGGATTTCTGCCAATGACTCTATATAGTTCAGTGCCTGGGTCTCCTGCGCTACCTCCTCCCATTGCCCCTCTTCATTTCCTGCCATGAATTCAAAAACAAAGTGTTGAAACCACTGGCCTGTTTCACCTTCTATGGCATGGCATAGTTTTCTCATCAGGAGGAGACCTCCCCACAAAATGAATAATGAAGAGATAGCAGGCCACAAGGACCTTAGGCTGAAGCACATTGAAAGTGAGAAGAGACTTGAATGCTCCCTTCCCTGCAGAGGTGAAAAGCATGCAGTCATAGATTGGGAGGTCAAGTTGGTGTGCCAGTGGCTTCTTAGGGCCATGCTGTCCTGGGATGGAGGGCTCATGTTTTGGAGGCTTCCAGGTCTCCATGGCTGCATTGGACAAATCGGTGCAATGCTGAGCAGGTTTGGAGGTCTCCTAATCTGACGCCAGCTAGAAAGCCCAGTGTTTGAGTGCCCTGTCCTCTGGGGAGAAGGAAGGATCTGTGTCCATGGAAACATGCTGAACTTGTTTTCCTGGTGCCTACTTGGCCTAGTGTAGAGCTGTATTGTTGCCTTCAGCTCCAAGAGCACATGGTGAGCCTGCTGTCCAGGTGCCTGCTTGGCCTAGTACAGACTTGATTTTGTGGTTTCCATGTCCATGGGCCCATGGTGAGCCAGCTGTGAATCTGCCTCCTTGTCTGTTCACAGAGGTGGATTGTCGATCTCCAGGTCAAAGGGCACCAGGCATACTGACGGTCAACATGCCTGCTTACCCCATTAGACAGCGCAGTTGTTCTCCACGTCCAAGGACACATGGGAAGCCTGTTGCTAAGGTGGCCACTTGGCCGATCCAAGAGCTGAGTTGCTGTTCTCCCAGTCCATGGGCCCATGGTGAGCCAGATGTGAATCTGCCTCCTTGGCTGGTCACAGAGTTGGATTGTCGGTCTCCAGGTCGAAGGGCACCAGGCATACAGATGGTCAAAATGCCTGCTTACCCCATTAGACAGCACAGTTCTTGTTCTCCACGTCCAAGGACACATGGGAAGCCTGTTGCTAAGGTGGCCACTTGGCCAAGCCAAGAGCTGAGTTGCATGTCTTCCAGGCCAGGGGCACATGGTGAGCCTCCTATCTAGGTGTCTGCTTGTCCCAGCCCATATCTCATTGCTTGGGCTCAAGGTCCAATGGAACGCATTTAGCCCACTATCACAGTGCCTGCTTAAGCCACCAGACATCTCAGTATTTGGTATCCAGGTCCAAGGGCACTTGGTGAGCCTTTTGTCAAGGTGTCCCCATGGCCAGGCAAAGAGCTGAGTTGTTGATCTCAGGGAACTAGGGCACATGGTAAGCCACATGTCTAAAGGTCTGCTTGGCTTAGCCCAGAGCTCCTTCATTGGTCTCCATGTCCACGGGCACATAGTGAGCCAGCTGTTGAGGTGCCTGCTTGGCCTAGGGGAGAGCTGAGTTATTGTACACTGGGTACAAAGGCCCATGGTCATGCTTCTGTTGAGGTGAAGCACTTTCTCGACACAGTGCTGGGATGCAGGGATCATGGTTTCATGGCACCTGGCAAACCTGTTCTTGGGGCTTACTTGCCTTGTGCTACATTGGGCTGGCCAACTTGAGGTATGGAGGCTACTAGTCCACCAAATGTCTGTGTGACACATTGGCCCAGTGTCAAATGGGATCAGAAGCCTCCCAGTCTCTGGGTTCTTGGCACATGCTCTGTTCTGAGGCCTGAATTTCTCTTTCTTAGGCTGTCTTTGAGGATTGATGGTCTGTAGGCTCCGGGTTAGCCAGGTTTCTGGGGAATTATTTTGTCCACTGCTGAGCTGTTTCAGACAGTCCATGGATGGAGGGCCACTATTACAATGACTAACACTGAATACAGAGATGTGGTGGTTCCTTTTCCCAGTACCTACTTGTATTGTAAAACTCACTCTTTGCCTAGTGTCTCCAGACATTCCCCACAATGTGCACATCTGGGTAGGCTGTATGTTTAGAGCATTCATGTGCCCTGTGATGGGCCAGGTTGGATGGCTCCACTATAGTAGTGTGCCCAGTGTTCCCTCAGGATGTGGACCCAGCTTTCCTGTAATGAACATGCCTGTGACCTCAGAGGTGTGGGGCCCAGCTGGCTGAGAGTCCATGGAACTCCGGTAGACAGTGTCCCAGTCCCATGTGCCAAATGAGAATGTCTCTCTGAGGACCTGGACCAGCCTTTGAGTGCGAAATGGGTCGGCGAGTCGCCATGTACGGGTTCAGGGACTCTCCGGACCACAGAGGGGCACAAACGTAGGTGCTAACATGAAGGTGGTGTGTAGCGTATTGGAAAGAGGCCCGGGGCAGGAGGAGTGGGCAGGGGCCTTGCCATGGGCAGGGGCAGGGAACAGGACATAGAAGTCGAGGAAGAGCAGGAAGAGCTGTGAGTGAACCACCCTCTCTCTCCTCACTGCAGCCTGGGCTGTTGCCAAGCTTTATAACTACCCCAGGACATCACAATGCCTTCTTCATGTGATGTCACCACCATGTGTTGTCACCAATGTGCGCTGGCCAATCACCAGGGATTTCTCAGATTGGCCTCATACTGGTGACCAACCACCAGGCAGGTCAGCTGGCCAATTACTGATGGCTTTCTCAGTGACACCCCTGACTGATATCATCACCTGGAATTCATGTTTTAAAAGGAAAAGAGGTAAAAAGTCCTTTAAGAAGAAAAATTAATATCTGAGTTGTATTTAGACTGATGGGCATAGTGAGGCTGAAAGATTCAAACACTACAAAGGTTAATCTGCCATACAGAGGCACCATTAATTAAAACACTGACATGGATATTAATGAAGAGATAGAGCATTAGACACCATGAAAGGTCACATTGGACTTAAGTCAGACCACATGGCCATTGAAAATGCTGCTCTCAGCTTGTCCATCGAAGCTTAAATAATAAGTGGAGAAAATGGTAGACATTATGTGTAAGACATCTTCCCACAATAAACGTCAACCTGGAGCAGATGAAGTGGTGTCACCAGTAGCTGCTTGCCAATATCATAGTGGCATTCAGCTGTCATAGAAGGGGGACAACAAAATCCATCCTGTCACCAGGTTCATAGTCTTCATGTTGAGCATCCAATCAGAAAATTCTGGGCTGAAGAATTACATTTTTCTCCTCCCTCAAATACAAGTTCATACTTGTTGAATCATTCTGAACACTCAAGAAATCAATCAAAGGTATGATCATATAATTGCTGCAAGGCTACAAGTAGAAACATGACCGCCATTGGGAAGGCACGAGGATGGAGATTTGAATCGTGTGTAGTATTGCTGACAATACCGTGGAGGGGAGGCAGTGTGATTCAGGAAGATACCACAAAGTAATATAAACAGCTGGGTGCAAAAGCAAAACCTTTTGAAGTCTGGATAATGAAGAGGTTGTACCTAGATACAATGTTATATTACTCAGCCACCAAAAGACTGACATCTTGTCATTTGTAAGGAGGAGGATGGAACCAGAGGGTATTAATGCTAAGGGAAAGAAATCAGTCAAAGAAAGCCAAAAACCATATGATTTCTATCATAAGTGTAATATAAGAAACAAAACCAATGAACATAGGGGAAGGGGAGAAAAAAATAAAACAAGATGCATATAGAGAGGGAGGCAAACCATGAGACTCAACACTAGGGAACAAACTGAGGGTTGCTGGAGAGGAGGTAATTTGGGATATGGGGTAACTGGCTGTACGGATGGCATTTGATGAAATGAGCATCACATATTATATCCAACTGATGCATCACAAAATTGCACCCTGAAACTTAAAAAAAAAAAAAAAAGAGGGGGAGGAGTCAAGATGGCGGAGAAGTAGCAAGCTGAGACTACTTCGGGTAGCGGGAGATCAGCTAAATAGCTTATCTAAAGATTGCAAACACCTACAAATCCAACGGGAGATTGAAGAGAAGAAGAACAGCAATTCCAGAAACAGAAAATCAACCACTTTCTGCAAGGTAGGACTGGCGGAAAAGTGAATCCAAAGTGACGGGAAGATAGACCGCGGGGGGAGGGGCCGGCGAGCAGCGGAGCAACGGAGCACAAAATCGGGACTTTTAAAAGTCTGTTCCGCTGAGGGACATCGCTCCAGAGGCTTAACTGGGGTGAAGCCCAGGCGGGGTCAGCGCGGCCTCAGCTCCCGCAGGGTCGCAGAAGGATCGGGGGTGTCTGAGTGTCGCAGAGCTTACCGGTATTAGAACGGGGAAGCCGGCTACAGAGACAGAGCCGAGGAGTGACTCTCAGCTCGGGGTTGCCTTGAACCGGTCGCAGGCTCTGTCAGCTCGGAGCGGGGCCGGAGGCCAGGGTGACGGGAGTCATTGGGTGCTGTTCTCTGAGGGCGCACTGAGGAGTGGGGCCCCGGACTCTTGGCTCCGCCGGGCCAGAGACCGGGAGGCCGCCATCTTCATTCCCGTCCTCCGGACTCTACGGAAAGCGCTCAGGGAACAAAAGCTCCCGAAAGCAAACCCAGCAAACCCGAGCAGATTACTCAGCGCGGCCCCGGGTAAGGGCGGTGCAACTCCGCCTGGGGCAAAGACGCTTGAGAATCACAACAACAGGACCCTCCCCCAGAAGATCAATGGGAAACCCAGCCAGGACCAAGTTCACCTACCAAGGAGAGCGGCGGAATTCCAGAGGAGAAGAAAGCAAAGCACGGAACTCATGGCTTTCTCCCCATGATTTTTTAGCCTTGCAGTTAATTTAATTTTTTTTTTCTTTTTCAATTTTTTTTTCTTTTTCTCTTCTTCTCCTAAATTTTTTTTTAACTTTTACCGTTTTCTTTTTTTAACGTTTTTTAAATAGTTTATCTAATATATATATATATATTTTTCCTCTTTTTATATTTTTTCTTTATCGGCTTTCTTTTTTTAATAGTTTCTTTCTTTTTTTTTTTTTTCTTTCTTTCTGAACCTCTTTTTATCCCCTTTCTCCCCCCTCACAATTCGGGATCTCTTCTGATTTGGCTAAAGCATATTTTCCTGGGATTGTTGCCACCCTTTTAGTATTTTACTTGCTCCTTCATAAACTCTTATCTGGACAAAATGACAAGGCGGAAAAATTCACAACAAAAAAAAGAACAAGAGGCAGTACCAAAGGCTAGGGACCTAATCAATACAGACATTGGTAATATGTCAGATATAGAGTTCAGAATGACGATTCTCAAGGTTCTAGCCGGGCTTGAAAAAAGCATGGAAGATATTAAAGCAACCCTCTCAGGAGATATAAAAGCCCTTTCTGGAGAAATAAAAGAACTAAAATCAAACCAAGTTGAAATCAAAAAAGCTATTAATGAGGTGCAATAAAAAATGGAGGCTCTCACTGCTAGGATAAATGAGGCAGAAGAAAGAATTAGCGATATAGAAGACCAAATGACAGAGAATAAAGAAGCTGAGCAAAAGAGGGACAAACAGCTACTGGACCACGAGGGGAGAATTCGAGAGATAAGTGACACCATAAGACGAAACAACATTAGAATAATTGGGATTCCAGAAGAAGAGGAAACAGAGAGGGGAGCAGAAGGTATATTGGAGAGAATTATTGGAGAGAATTTCCCCAATATGGCAAAGGGAACAAGCATCAAAATTCAGGAGATTCAGAGAACCCCCCTCAAAATCAATAAGAATAGGTCTACACCCCGTCACCTAATAGTAAAATTTACAAGTCTTAGTGACAAAGAAAAGATCCTGAAGGCAGCCCGGGAAAAGAAGTCTGTAACATACAATGGTAGAAATATTAGACTGCCAGCAGACTTATCCACAGAGACCTGGCAGGCCAGAAAGAGCTGTCATGATATATTCAGAGCACTAAACGAGAAAAACATGCAGCCAAGAATACTATATCCAGCTAGGCTATCATTGAAAATAGAAGGAGAGATTAAAAGTTTCCAGGACAAACAAAAACTGAAAGAATTTGCAAATACCAAACCAGCTCTACAGGAAATATTGAAAGGGGTCCTCTAAGCAAAGAGAGACCCCCAAAGTAGTAGATCAGAAAGAAACAGAGACAATATATTATAACAGTCACCTTACAGGCAATACAATGGCACTAAATTCATATCTCTCAATACTTACCCTGAATGTTAATGGGCTAAATGCCCCAATCAAAAGACACAGGGTATCAGAATGGATAAAAAACAAAACCCATCTATATGTTGCCTACAAGAAACTCATCTTAAACCCGAAGACACCTCCAGGTTTAAAGTGAGGGGGTGGAAAAGAATTTACCATGCTAATGGACATCAGAAGAAAGCAGGAGTGGCAATCCTTATAGCAGATCAATTAGATTTTAAGCCAAAGACTATAATAAGAGATGAGGAAGGACACTATATCATACTCAAAGGAACTGTCCAACAAGAAGATCTAACAATTTTAAATATCTATGCCCCTAACGTGGGAGCAGCCAACTATATAAACCAATTAATAACAAAATCAAAGAAACACATCGACAAGAATACAATAATAGTAGGGGATTTTAACACTCCCCTCACTGAAATGGACAGATCATCCAAGCAAAAGATCACCAAGGAAATCAAGGCCTTAAATGACACACTGGACCAGATGGACATCACAGATATATTCAGAACATTTCATCCCAAAGCAACAGAATACACATTCTTCTCTAGTGCACATGGAACATTCTCCAGAATAGATCACATTCTTGGTCCTAAATCAAGTCTCAACCGGTATCAAAAGATTGGGATCATTCCCTGCATATTTTTCAGACCACAATGCTCTGAAGCTAGAACTCAATCACAAGAGGAAATTTGGAAAGAACCCAAATACATGGAGACTAAACAGCATCCTTCTAAAGAATGAATGGGTCAACCAGGAAATTAAAGAAGAATTGAAAAAATTTATGGAAACAAATGATAATGAAAACACAACGGTTCAGAATCTGTGGGACACAACAAAGGCAGTCCTGAGAGGAAAATATATAGCGGTACAAGCCTTTCTCAAGAAACAAGAAAGGTCTCAGGTACACAATCTAACCCTACACCTAAAGGAGCTGGAGAAAGAACAAGAAAGAAACCCTAAACCCAGCAGGAGAAGAGAAATCATAAAGATCAGAGCAGAAATCAATGAAATAGAAACCAAAAAAACAATAGAACAAATCAACGAAACTAGGAGCTGGTTCTTTGAAAGAATTAATAAGATTGATAAACCCCTGGCCAGACTTATCAAAAAGAAAAGAGAAAGGACCCAAATAAATAAAATCATGAATGAAAGAGGAGAGATCACAACGAACACCAAAGAAATACAGACAATTATAAGAACATACTATGAGCAACTCTACACCAACAAATTTGACAATCTGGAAGAAATGGATGCATTCCTAGAGACATATAAACTACCACAACTGAACCAGGAAGAAATAGAAAGCCTCAACAGACCCATAACCAGTAAGGAGATTGAAACAGTCATCAAAAATCTCCAAACAAACAAAAGCCCAGGGCCAGACGGCTTCCCGGGGGAATTCTACCAAACATTTAAAGAAGAACTAATTCCTATTCTCCTGAAACTGTTCCAAAAAATAGAAACAGAAGGAAAACTTCCAAACTCATTTTATGAGGCCAGCATCACCTTGATCCCAAAACCAGACAAGGATCCCAACAAAAAAGAGAACTACAGACCCATATCCTTGATGAACACAGATGCAAAAATTCTCGCCAAAATACTAGCCAATAGGATTCAACAATTAAAAGGATTAATTAAATTAAATTAAATTAAATTAATTAAATTAAATCAATTAAAAGGATTATTCACCACGACCAAGTGGGATTTATTCCAGGGCTTCAAGGTTGGTTCAACATCCCCAAATCAATCAATGTGATACAACACATTAATAAAAGAAAGAACAAGAACCATATTATACTCTCCATAGATGCTGAAAAAGCATTTGACAAAGTACAGCATCCCTTCCTGATCAAAACTCTTCAAAGTGTAGGGATAGACGGCACTTACCTCAATATTATCAATGCCATCTATGAAAAACCCACTGCAAATATCATTCTCAATGGAGAAAAACTGAAAGCTTTTCCGCTAAGGTCAGGAACACGGCAGGGATGTCTGTTATCACCACTGCTATTCAACATAGTACTAGAAGTCCTAGCCTCAGCAATCAGACAACAAAAGGAAATTAAAGGCATCCAAATCGGCAAAGAACTAGTCCGCAGATGATATGATACTCTATGTGGAAAACCCAAAAGACTCCACTCCAAAACTGATAGAACTTGTACAGGAATTCAGTAAAGTGTCAGGATATAAAATCAATGCACAGAAATCAGTTGCATTTCTCTACACCAACAACAAGACAGAAGAAAGAGAAATTAAGGAGTCCATCCCATTTACAATTGCACCGAAAACTATAAGATACCTAGGAATAAACCTAACCAAAGAGACTAAGAATCTATACACAGAAAACTATAAAGTACTCATGAAAGAAATTGAGGAAGACACAAAGAAATGGAAAAATGTTCCATGCTCCTGGATTGGAAGAATAAATATTGTGAAAATGTCTATGCTACCTAAAGCAATCTACACATTTAATGCAATTCCTATCAAAGTACCATCCATTTTTTTCAAAGAAATGGAACAAATAATCCTAAAATTTATATGGAACCAGAAAAGACCTCGAATAGCCAAAGGAATATTGAAAAAGAAAGCCAAAGTTGGTGGCATCACAATTCCGGACTTCAAGCTCTATTACAAAGCTGTCATCCTCAAGACAGCATGGTACTGGCACAAAGACAGACACATAGATCAATGGAACAGAATAGAGAGCCCAGAAATGGACCCTCAACTCTATGGTCAACTCATCTTTGACAAAGCAGGAAAGAATGTCCAATGGAAAAAAGACAGCCTCTTCAATAAATGGTGTTGGGAAAATTGGACAGCCACATGCAGAAAAATGAAACTGGATCATTTCCTTATACCACACACGAAAATAGACTCAAAATGGATGAAGGATCTCAATGTAAGAAAGGAATCCATCAAAATCCTTGAGGAGAACACAGGCAGCAACCTCTTCGACCTCAGCCGCAGCAACATCTTCCTAGGAACATCACCAAAGGCAAGGGAAGCAAGGGCAAAAATGAACTTTTGGGATTTTATCAAGATCAAAAGCTTTTGCACAGCAAAGGAAACAGTGAACAAAACCAAAAGACAACTGACAGAATGGGAGAAGATATTTGCAAATGACATATCAGATAAAGGGCTAGTGTCCAAAATCTATAAAGAACTTAGCAAACTCAACACCCAAAGAACAAATAATCCAATCAAGAAATGGGCAGAGGACATGAACAGACATTTCTGCAAAGAAGACATCCAGATGGCCAACAGACACATGAAAAAGTGCTCCATATCACTCGGCATCAGGGAAATACAAATCAAAACCACCATGAGATATCACCTCACACCAGTCAGAATGGCTAAAATTAACAAGTCAGGAAATGACAGAGGCTGGCGAGGATGCGGAGAAAGGGGAACCCTCCTACACTGTTGGTGGGAATGCAAGCTGGTGCAACCACTCTGGGAAACAGCATGGAGGTTCCTCAAAATGTTGAAAATAGAACTACCCTATGACCCTGCAATTGCACTGCTGGGTATTTACCCTAAAGATACAAACGTAGTGATCTGAAGGGGCACGTGCACCCGAATGTTTATAGCAGCAATGTCTACAATAGCCAAACTATGGAAAGAACCTAGATGTCCATCAACAGACGAATGGATAAAGAAGATGTGGTATATATACACAATGGAATACTATGCAGCCATCAAAAGAAATGAAATCTTGCCATTTGCGACGACGTGGATGGAACTAGAGGGTATCATGCTTAGCGAAATAAGTCAATCGGAGAAAGACAACTATCATATGATCTCCCTGATATGAGGGAGAGGAGATGCAACATGGGGGGTTGAGGGGGTAGGAGAAGAGTAAATGAAACAAGATGAGATTGGGAGGGAGACAAACCATAAGTGACTCTTAATCTCACAAAACAAACTGAGGGTTGATGGGGGGAAGGGGTTAGGAGAGGGGGTGGGGTTATGGATATTGGGGAGGGTATGTGCTATGGTGAGTGTTGTGAAGTGTGTAAACCTGGCGATACGCAGACCTGTACCCCTGGGGATAAAAATATATGTTTATAACGCTGTAAAAAAAAAAAAAAAAGAAAGAAAGAAAAATGTTTCCAGGGGTATCCCATAGCTCTTCCCCACTAGCACATAGGAAGTTCCCATAAAGTACTTGTTGAATGAGTGAGTTGTCAGATGGAGCCGTCTCATCCCTGTGCAGATACACAAGCTCTAGAGCTCAGGGGAGAGAAGAATATGAACAGAGAGGTACTGTCAAAAAACGGGAGCAGATGGGCTTAACCGTGAGGATGATGAAGAGAAGAGCATATGGCCTGGGACTGAACACGAACCAAAGAGGCACACAGGACAAAGCTGCCAACAGGTGCTGAAACAGAAATAGGAAAAGAAGCGAACTAGAAGTAAATTACCATAGAAGTGAGGAGTAGTGTCTCCCCAAGAGACCAGTTACCTTTCGCCCCTAGAGTGGTGGATTGGTGATAATTCCAGCTAATTGCCTTTAGGTTTCTGTCACTCTCAGGCAAACCCATTCTTGTTATATATGTATACTTTCTGACTCTAACTTTTTTTTTTAATCATAGTTGACACATGATAATTTGTTAATGTAAGGTGAACATTATAATGACTGGACAAGTTTTTACCTTATATTGTAATGACCACAAGTGTAGCTATCATCCATCACCTGAGACACTATTCCAATACAATTGATCATATTCTATATGCTGTGCCTTTCATCCCTGTGACTTATTCAACCCACAATGGGAAAATTGTGTCTCCTACACCCCTTCCCTTATTTCTTCCATGCCCCCCTCACCTTGCTTCTGAGAACCATCTTTGTTATCTATATTGAAATTCTGATTCTGTTTTTGGTTTCCTTGTTTATTCATTTGTTTTGCTTTTCAGAATCCAGACAGGAGTGAAATCCTCAAGCGTTTGTCCATTATGTCTTACCTATTTCACTTTAGTGTATGCTGTCTGGGTCCACATTACATTGGTAATATGTCAGATCTAGAGTTCAGAATGACGATTCTCAAGGTTCTAGCTGGGTTTTTAAAAGGCATGGAAGATATTAGAGACACCCTCTACAGAGAGATAGAAGCCCTTTCAGGAGAAATCAAAGAAATAAAATCTAACCAAGTCAAAATAAAAAATGCTATTAATGAGGTGCAATAAAAAACAGAGGCTCTTATTGCTAGGATAAATGAGACACAAGAAAGAATTAGAGATCTAGAAGACCAAATGACAGAGAATAAAGAAGCTGAGCAAAAGAGACAAACAAATACTGGACCATGAGGGGAGAATTCGAGAGATAAGTGACACCATAAGATGAAACAACATTAGAATAATTGGGATTCCAGAAGAAGAAAAAAGAGAGAGGGGAGCAGAAGGTATATTGGAGAGAATTTCCCTAATATGGCAAAGGGAACAAGCATCAAAATTCAGGAGGTGCAGAGAACGCCCCTCAAAATCAATAAGAATAGGTCCACACCCCATCACCTAATAGTAAAATTTACAAGTCTTAGCGACAAAGAGAAAATCCTGAAAGCAGCCGGGGCAAAGAAGTCTATAACATACAATGGTAAAAATATTAGATTGGCAGCGGACTTATCCACAGAGACCTGGCAGACCTGAGAGAACTAGCATGATATATTCAGAGCACTATTTGAAAAAATATGCAGCCAAGAATACTATATCCAGCCAGGCTATCACTGAAAATAGAAGGAGAGATAAAAAGCTTCCAGGACAAACAAAAACTGAAAGAATTTGCAAACACCAAACAAACTCTATAGGAAATATTGAAAGGGGTCGTCTAAGCAAAGAAAAAGCCTAAAAGTAGTATATAAGAAAGGAATAGAGACAATATACAGTAACAGTCACCTTACAGGGAATACAATGGCAGTAAATACATATCTCTCAATAGTTACCCTGAATCTTAATGGGCAATATGCCCCAATCAAAAGACAGAGGGTATCAGAATGGATTAAAAAAAAAAAAACATATATATGTTGCCTACAAGAAACTCATTTTAAACCCAAAGACACCTCCAGATTTAAAGTGAGGGGGGTGGAAAAGAATTTACCATGCTAATGGATATCAGAAGAAAGCAGGAGTGACAATCCTTATATCAGATCAATTAGATATTAAGCCAAAGACTATAATAAGAGATGAGGAAGGACACTATATCATACTCAAAGGATCTGTCACCAAAGAAATACAAATAATTATAAGAACATATTATGCGCAAGTCTACACCAACAAATTTGACAATCTGGAAGAAATGGATGCATTCCTAGAGATATATAAACTACCAAAACTGAATCAGGCAGAAATAGAAAACCTGAACAGACCCATAATCAGTAAGGAGATTGAAACAGTCATCAAAAATCTCCAAACAGGGGCGCCTGGGTGGCTCAGTGGGTTAAGCCGCTGCCTTCGGCTCAGGTCATGATCCCAGGTCCTGGGTTCGAGCCCCGCGTTGGGCCTTCTGCTCGTCAGGGAGCCTGCTTCCTCCTCTCTCTCTGCCTGCCTCTCTGCCTACTTGTGATTTCTCTCTGTCAAATAAATAAATAAAATCTTAAAAAAAAAAAATCTCCAAACAAACAAAAGCCCAGGGCCAGACGGCTTCCCGGGGAATTCTACCAAGCATTTAAAGAAGAACTAATTCCTATTCTCCTGAAACTGTTCCAAAAAATAGAAATGGAAGGGAAACTTCCAAACTCATTTTATGAGGCCAGCATCACCTTGATCCCAAAACCAGACAAGGATCCGATCGAAAAAGAGAATTACAGACCAATATCCTTGATGAGTACATATGTGAAAATTCTCACGCAAATCCTAGCAAATTGGATCCAACAGTACATTAAAAGGATCATTCACCACGACCAAGTGGGATTTATTCCAGGGCTGCAAGGTTGGTTCAACATCCGCAAATCAATCCATGTGATACAACACATTAATAAAAGAAAGAACAAGAACCATATGATACTCTTAATAGATGCTGAAAAAGCATTTGACAAAGTACAGCACCCCTTCCTGATCAAAACTCTTCCAAGTGTAGGGATAGAGTGCACATACCTCAATATTATCAAAGCCATCTATGAAAAACCCACTGCAAATATCATTCTCAATGGAGAAAACCTGAGAGCTCTTTGGCTAAGGTAAGGAACATGGCAGGGATGTCCATTATCACCACTGCTATTCAACATAGTACTAGAAGTCCTATCCTTAGCAGTCAGACAATAAAAGAAATTAAAGGCATCCAAATAGGCAAGAAAGAAGCCAAACTATCACTCTTTGCAGATGATATGATATACTATATGTGGGAAAACCCAAAAGACTCCACTCCAAAGCTTCTAGAAATTGTACAGGAATTTAGTTAAGTGTCAGGATATAAAATCAATGCACAGAAATCAGTTGCATTTCTTTACACCAACAACAAGACAGAAGAAAGAGAAATTAAGGAGTCAATCCCATTTACATCTGCACCCAAAATCATACAATAACTAGGAATAAACCTAACCAAAGAGGCAAAGAATCTATACTCAGAAAACTATAAAGTACTCATGAAAGAAATTGAGGAAGACACAAAGAAGACACAGAAGACAGACACAAAGACAGAAAGAAATGGAATAATGTTACATGCTCCTGGATTAGAAGAACAAATACTGTGAAAATGCCTATGCTACCAAGAGCAATCTACACAATTAATGCAATCCCTATCAAAATCCCATCCATTTTTTTCTATCACTTTTCCTAATTTTTTTATTAATTTATTTCATTTCAGCATAACAGAATTCATTGTTTATGAACCACACCCAGTGCTCCATGCAATACATGCCCTCCATAATACCCAAAACCTGGCTCCCCCAACCTCCCACCACCCGCCCCTTCAAAACCCTGATTGTTTTTCAGAGTCCATAGTCTCTCATGGTTCAATTCCCCTTCCAATTTCCCTCAACTCCTTTCTCCTCTCCATCTCCCTATGTCCTCCATGTTATTTGTTATGCTCCACAAATAAGTGAAACCATATGATACTTGACTCTCTCTGCTTGACTTATTTCACTCAGCATAATCTCTTCCAGTCCTGTCCATGTTGCTACAAAAGTTGGGTATTCATCCCTTCTGATGGAGGCATAATGCTCTATAGTATATATGGACCACATCTTCCTTATCCATTTGTCCGTTGAAGGGCGTCTTGGTTCTTTCCACAGTTTGGCCACAGTGGCCATTGCTGCTATAAACATTGGGGTACAGATGGCCCTTCTTTTCACTACATCTGTATCTTTGGGGTAAATACCTAGTAGTGCAATTGCAGGGTCAAAGGGAAGATCTATTTTTAATTTCTTTCAGAGAAATGGAACAAATAATCCCAAAATTTATATGGAACCAGAAAAGACCTCAAATAACCAAAGGAATATTGAAAAAGAAATCCAAAGTTGGTGGCATCACAATTCCGGACTTCAAGCTCTATTACAAAGCTGTCATCATCAAGACACTATGGTCCTGGCACAAAAACAGACACGTAGATCAATGGAACAGAATAGAGACCCCAGAAATAGAAACTCAACTCTATGGTCAACTAAACTTCGACAAAGCAGTAAAGAATGGAGAAAGACAGCCTGTTCAACAAATGGTGTTGGGAAAATTGGACAGCCACATGCAGAAAAATGAAACTGGACCATTTCCTTACACCACACATGAAAATAGACTGAAAATGGATGAAGGACCTCAATGTGAGAAAGGAATCCATCAAAATCCTTGAGAAGAACACATGCAGCAACCTCTTCGACCTCAGCTGCAGCAACTTCTTTCTAGGAACATTGCCAAAGGAAGGGAAACAAGGGCAAAAATGAACTATTGGGGTTTCCTCAAGATCAAAAGCTCTCACACAGCAAAGGAAACAGTTAACAAAACCAAAAGACAACCCACAGAATGGGAGAAGATATTTGCAAATGACTTATCAGATAAAGGGCTAGTATTCAAAATCTATAAAGAGCTTAGCAAACTCAACACCCAAAGAACAAATAATCCAATCAAGAAATGGGCAAGGGACATGAACAGACATTTCTGCAAAGAAGTCATACAGATGGCCACCAGGCACATGAAAAAATGCTCCACATCACTCAGAATCAGGGAAATACAAATCAAAACCACAACGAGATGCCACTTCACACCAGTCAGAATGGCTAAAATGGACAAGTTGGCAAATGACAGTTGTGGGCGAGGATGTGGAGAAAGGGGAAACCCTCCTACCCTGTTGGTGGGAATGCAAGCTGGTGCAACCACTCTGGAAAGCAGCATGGAGGTTCCTCAAAAAGTTGAAAATAGAGTTAACCTATGACCCAGTAATTGCACAACTGGGTATTTATCCTAAAGACACAAATATAGGGACTCAAAGGGGCACGTGTACCCAAATATTTGTAGCAGCAATGTCCACAATAGCCAAGCTATGGAAAGAACCTAGATGTCCATCAACAGACGAATGGATAAAGAAGATGTGGTATATATATATATATATATATATATATATATATATATATATATATATGGAATACTATGCAGCCATCAAAAGAAATGCAATCTTGCCATTTGCGATGATGTGAATGGAGCTAGAGGGTATTATGCTTAGTGAAATAAGTCAATCAAAGAAAGACAACTATCATATGATCTCCCTGATATGAGGAAGTGGAGAGGCAATGTGGGGTACTTGGCGGGTAGGAAAAGAATGAATGAAGCAAGATGGGATCGGGAGGGCGACAAACCATAAGAGACCCTTAGTCTCACAAAACAAACTGTGGGTTGCTGGGAGGAGGTGGTTTGGCAGATGTTGGTGGGGTTATGGACATTGGGGAAGGTATGTGCTATGGTGAGTGCTGTGAAGTGTGTAAACCTGGCAATTCGCAGACCTGTACCCCTGGGGCTAATAATATATTGTATGTTTATTAAAAGATTAAATTTTTTAAAAAAATAATAATAAATGAAATTGATTCATTCATAGAGTTATCTATGAAGAAAAAAATTCAGAAATCACTGCTATTCAAAATAAAAGAATAAATAAAAGAAATAACTAAAATGACAGTTCATACATATATTAAACACATTAAAAATATTATGAATAACTTTGTGGTGATTAAGTTGACAACTGCGATGAAGTGCGCACATTCCTTGAAATAAACTAGTTACCAATACCAACTCAAGAAAGAATGTTTTACTTCTGTTAAAGAATTAAAATCATATTTAAAACCATTCCAGTAAAGAAACCCCTTAAGCCCTAGATCACTTTTCTAGTGAATTCAATGAAGCATTTTAGGAGGAAATACTGGCATTCCTTTATTGCTCTTCTGGAAGGAGGAGGGAACACCACCCAGCTCATTTTATGAGTTCACCGTTATCCTGGTGCCAAGACCAGACAAAGACAGTACAGGAAAACTGCAGCCCTATGCCTAATGTATATGGACTGAAAATACTTTATAAACCCACACATAACCCCGCTCTAACTGTAAGGAAAATTCAAACAAACCCAAACGAAGGACATTCTACTAAATGCCTCAAAATTGTCAAGGTTATCTAAAATAAGAAAGGTCTGAACTGCTGTCATAGTCTAGAGAAGCTTAAGGAAGATACAATGACTATATCTAATATTGTACTTGGGATGAGATTTGGGGATAGAAAAGGGACATTAGGTAAAAATCTGGTAATTACAGCCTTCAGTCAGTAACAATGTATTGATGTTGGTTCATTTGTTGTGACAACTGTATTACAGTGTTTTAAGATGTTTATGGTACTCAGAAACTCTGTAAATGTCTTGCAACTTTCCTATGTATCTGAATCTATTCTAAAATAAACATTTAAAATAAATGTTTATTTTTTAAAATCACTGTAATTACTATATGAAGACTGAAAAAAAAAAAAAGCAACAAGAACATATGATTATTCCAAAGTTGCAAGAGAAGTATTTGACAAAATTCAACACCCATAGCTGATGAAACACTACAAAACTAAAAAGACAATTCCTCAATTTAATTCTGGACATCTACAAAAAGACTCTATAGCTAGATAATATCATATGTTATGGTGAAAGACTGTTTTCCTGCCTAAACTGAGGAACCAAAAAAATTAAGTCTCTTCACACCAATTCTATTAAACAATATACTGGAGGTTCTAGCTAGTACATTAAAGCAAGAAAAGAAAAGGAAACTTGAACAGGTCAGAATGGAAGAAGAAAGCTGACTTTATTCATAAAGGAAATGAATGTGTACATAGAATATTCTGAGAATCTACATTAAAGCTAAAAGCGTTTTTTAAAGAAAACTAGCAGTAAGTGAATTTAGTAAGATCAAAGATTAAAGGTCAAAAGAAAAGTCTCAACTGTATTCTACATATTAGCAATGATCAAATGGAACATGCAATAAAAATTACAATATCAACAAAAAACCATGAACATCTTCCTAGAAATTCCATTAGAAAGGAAGATATGATGATGCTGGCAAGGATAGCCATGTAGAGTGATGGAAAAGAATGGAGTTCAGAAGTAGCCCTATACAAATATGGTGAGCTGGTTTTGGACAAAGGTCCCAGAAGGAAAACAGGCCCTATTTTCCCAATTGGCAAAAGAAACTCTTCACAGTCATTGGTATTGCAACAACTGGATATCTGTAAGGAAAAACAATAAACCTCTAACTTTACTTTATACCATAGACAAAAATGAAATCACCTTGATCATAGGGCTGTCATAAAAGGAAACATAGGATACTATCTGTGGAACTTTCAAATACTCAAATATTTCTTAGTTAAGGCACGGACATATAAGCTATGAAAGAGAAATCTTGTTCAATTAGACTTCATCATAACTAAAAATTTATATTCCTCAAAAAGGATTACTAAAGAAAATGAAAAGACAAGACAGATTTAGAGGAAATATTTTCACTATACATATCTGAAAAAGAACCTATATATTCAGAATATGGAAAGAACTCATAATTCGCTAGGTTGGCACGTAAAGAAATGCACAAAAGTTCACTTCACAAAGGAAATGGGCAATGATTACATGAGATGATGCCCAATATCTTAGACTTCAGGAAAATGCCAATGAAAACTACACTGAGATACCACTATATATCCAATAGAAAGCCTATATATTTTTTTTAATTGTCATTCAGTTACTAAGTTTTGGCCAGGGTGGGGAACAACTGGAGATCTCATGCATTGTAGGCAGGTATGCAAAATAGTAGAAACAGCTTAGAATAATGTCTGACAGTTTATTTTAAAGGTACAGAAACACTTACTATATGATCCAGTAATTTAACTCTGTTGCATTTACCCAAAAGAGTGAAAACAGAAAAGACTTGCATGCAGACATTCACATCAGTTTTCACATAATAGCCCCAAAGTGTAAACAACTCAAATGTCTATTGACAGGCAAATGAAGAAGCCAACTGTGGTATATCCTCAAATGGCATACTGCTTGGAAATAAAAAAGGAACAAACTTCTGATCTATGTAACATGGAAGAATCTCAGACACATTCTACTGGGTCAAGGGTTACAGATGAAAAAAAAAAAAAATCGGACCAAAGAAAATATTTCCACTTGATAAAAGATAGAACTATCCTGAGGTTTATGGACCTCACAGTATAGGTTTCAAACTAATCAATTAACAAGAAAAAAATTGACATGCCCACAACTGAAGTGGAAAACAATACACAGCTGTCTTAGTGAGTGACAGAAGAAGAGGACAAAATATTAGGAAAGGACTGATGATTCACATATCTGGTAACATCCTTTTCAACATATACTTCATACTTCTAAATATCTGAGTTTCAACAAGTCACAAAGAAAAGTTAGAAATCATATACCATACAATCATATTCTCTGGCATAGGCCAGAAACTTAGATGTTAACATTAAAAATTACAGTAAAAAGTGAAAATAACCCAAGTACTGCAAAATTCAATATACAACAATTCGACTTCCCTACTTTATACTACAAAATACCAAGAGCTAAGTAACTAATTCCATTAAACAATGTAATTTGTAGGAATTTTTAGCCTCTTTGAGTTGGAGATAAAATAGCTAAATCATTTCAGAGCCGTTCTATCATTTTCATTTAAAGTAATGATCTGTCATCTGTCATGTGCAACTACATCAGAGAGAATCTAAAGGCCACAAAGAGATTATAACAGTAATAATACAGTTTCATAAACCTAGCTTCTAAAAATGTTCTTTATCATATGAGATAGGAAATTCTCAAAATTGATATTTTATTGAGGTAGTATATAGTATGTTGAGTAAGGTCACAAAATGTAAGATCATAGAGAAACTGAGGGTTTTGGAATGGAGGGGTGTGGGAGTGGGGGAGTGGGTGGCTTGGGCAAGCCTGGAGGTGGGTATTAAGGAGGGCACATATTGCATGGAGTGCTGGGTGTAGTGCATAAACAATGAATAAACAGTGAACCTTGGAAACGTGAAAAAAATTAGATGTTAATATATATACATATACATATACATATACATATACATATACATATACTTACGTACGTATACACACACACACACACACACACACACACACACACACACACACAATTACTTAACTGGGAACCTGGTAAATGGTTAGCATTCAACTTAAATTGTAACTTTCATTAGTATTGCTAATACTAACACTTTGTCCTATACCATTAAAGTTCACCATATTGAAAATTTGCTCAATTGGCAACCTGTTAATGTCACCATATTTACCCAGTCTTCAAAAGCTAGAAAGTTCATTCTTAATTCCTTCTTCCTTACATCCACATCTAATTCTCACTCTTTAAATTTTCCCCTTCAACATGCAAGCTCCTCATTAATATTTGTCTGAATTTTTTTCATCTGTCTCCTAAATAGCTGACCTGCCGTGACCATCTCTCTCCCATCAATTCTTTGATAGAGCAGTCTTTCTAAAAACAAAAATTAAATCACATGATTAACTATGATTTTCTTAGATTATAGCTCTACTATCTAGAAATTAAAAGTCCTGACCTGACAAAGGTGATTCCCCATCTGGTCTTTGTTTGGCTATCCTCATCACCTGTCACTCCTTCCTAAGAACTTTGAGCATTCAAATAGTACACTATGTCACTTGTTCCCTCTGCTGAGAAACTCCTACTAATCCAGCAAACCCCAGCACAGACTATATCACATTTAGGACACTTTCCCTCAAGGCCTAAGGCATTTGCTCTGTTGTTTTATTTCTACCTGCATGATAGCACATTTAGTCTATTAAAGTAATTTATTTATGACCCCTTTTTTTCCTTAACTACTTGATCGTGAGATACCTGAAGGCTAGTATAGAAAAACTCTTACCTAGTAAGGGTGCTTCCCTCATGGTGGGCAGTCTTTGAATAAATAAATGACATTTTTGTAGGAAAATGCTGAGACGTCAGAAATAAAACATATACATTGTTACAACTTCCAAAAGCTTACTATATATATTCCTTGAGCATCTAAGTACACCTGTGAGTCTGACCACCACCTTGGAGCCCCCGGAGTCCTGGTGGAAGTGCAGTGTGGGCCGGGGAACCTCCCCTCATCGCCACATGCCCAGTGGCCAACCCTCAGCGTCCAGGTGAGAGGCCTATCACCACAGTCCCCACACCCGCCTACTTTCCTTAGCGCATGTTGCTGCTCTCTGGCTGATGCCAGGGACCCTGAGAACTCGGAGGGGACCTTGTTCCCAGACAGCGAGCGCCTGTGGACCTCGGAGGCACCCAAGGGGCTGAGCCCTTCGGAAGTGTGGTGTGCACGGGAAAGGCAAGACCCCAGTGGCCACACAGGTGCCAGGACTGAAGGAGGATCCTGGCCTCTGGAGCCGCTGCAAATGGAGACAGGGAGGAAGCTTGCAGGGCCGTTCAGAGAGCTTCTAAGACTCTAGATGGGAAACCTGGGGATCACGCGGTGACATTGGGCCTTGGCTCTGTGAGGGCAGGGAAGGCAGGAAGGTCAGGGAACTCACACTTAATCCTTAAATCCCTGACTCAGCCAGCTCAGGTGAGGTGGTGAGGACACAGAGGTCATGAGTGTTTGGACGGGGGTTGGGGCCATGGAGGCGGTGGGTGTGGGGGAGCAGGGTGCCATTCCAGGTCCTCATGTTCTTGGTGCCTGGGCCTCCCACTATCTGAGACAAGCTTATCAAAGAAGAGGAGTGGCCCCGACTGCCCTCTAGAGTCTTTTTCTGGGGGGACATTGCTTCCATGAAGAAGACTTTTCTGCAACTCCCAGCCCAGGAGAAGCCTACACAGTCATGTCCTGGGGGATCCCGTGGGTTAGGCGAGGACACAGGAGCATAGGCCGCTGTCCTGCTCAGGCAGGGAGCCTGGCTCCTGGCGCTGCTGGTGCACCTACCATTGCTGCCATGCACCACCCCTGTGCTGGGCACCAGGGGCTGCAAGAGATTGTGGCCATGACCACCAGAAGGCTCTGAGGCCCACTATGCACAGACCTGCCCCCTCCACAAACGGCGCTCCATGCATGGACCTGTCCCCCAGTGGCCCTCCATGGACCACGGTGCTCAGAGGGGCTTCCTAGGACTGTGACGCTGCTGGGCCTGGCTTCTTTCTCTGCTTGCAGAGATCTGCTAGGGGACAGGCAACCCGCTGACCTTGCCAGCCTGGACTCTGAGCAGATGGGCCCAGCCCGCAGGAGCCCAGCTAAGGCGGGGGAAGAAAGAAATCTCTGTGAAACATTTGTGAAGTTCACAGTCCAGAAGCATAGGCACACTAAAACACAGACCTCGTAGTAGCACTATAGAATGTTTTCCCTTTCCAAAACCTCACCAGTACATTATTAAAGGCTTATTTACTGCAGTTCCTTTTACAAGTAGAGCATGTCTAGCTATCAAGATGGGCTTGTAAGGCATTACGAAAAGGAAACAAAACAACCCCCGAACCACACACACACAATTTGAAGAGACAGAATATGTATCACATCCAGACGACAGGGACATTGAATTATCAGCCTGGGAATTTAAAACACCTATGAGTTATATAGGAAGGTCTCTACTGGATAAAGTAGACAATGCATGAATAGATAGATGGACAATGTAAGCAGAAAGATGGAAATCCTAAGAAAGAACCAAAAGAAATGCTAGAGGTAAAATAAAATAAAATAAAATAAAATAAAATATCTTTGATGGGCTCATTAGTAGATTAGACATGGCTGAAGAAAATCTCTCTGAGGCTAGAGGATATATTAACAGAATACCTGAAAACTGAAAAGGAAAGAGAACACTGGCTGAAGCAGAATGTAGTTTCTAAGGACTATGGGACAACTGTAAAAGTGTAACATACACAAAATGAGGATACCCACTGCAAAACCCAGTGGGAAGGAGAACAAAAAGAGAAAGGAACAGAAGAAAATGTTGAAACAATAATGACTGAGAATTTCCCCCAAATAATGTCAGACATGAAGCCACAGGTCCAGGAAGCTTAACAACTCCAAGGAAGATAAATACCAACAGACTACACCTGAGTGTATCCTTCTCAAATCTCAGAAAATAAAAGATGGAGAAAAAATAGAAAGCAAAGCCAGAGGTAAAAGACACCTTACCTAAAGAGAAGCCAAGATAATTACATGTGATTTCTCAGAAACCATGCTACCATGAAGACAGTGGAGTGGAATACTAAAGGTATTGAGAGAGGGAAAAAAAATGCCAATATAGAATTCTGCACCCTGCAAATATTTTATTAAAAAGTGACGGAGAAACAAAAACTTAGACAACAATTAAGGGAATTTCTAGCCAAAAGACCTGCCTTACAAGAAATGTTAAGTGGAATTCTCTAGAAGGAAGGAATATAATGCAGATCAGAAACTCAGAGCTACAGAGTGAAAGGAAAAACATCTAAGAGAACAAGTGAAGATAAAACAAAAATTTTTTGCATATTTTTAATTAATCTGACATAACAGTTTGTTAAAAGAATAATAGTAGTGATATATTCATTTATGTATGCTTATGCATATGCCATATATATATATATATATATATATATATACACACATACATATACATGCATACCCACACACATATACAGTTAATATCATCCTGAATGGTGAGAAACTCAAAGCTCCCAATAATATTACATAAAAGACTAGGATGTTCCTTCTCACCACACTTTTTCAACATTATATTGGAAGTTTTGTTAATGCGTTAAGGCAGGAAAAGAGAAAAGGTATATAAATTAGAAGGAAGATGTAATTTTTCTTGCTTTCTTTCTTTTCAAGTGGCACAATCGTCTATGCAGAACATTGAAAAAAAAATCAGCTAACTCCTGGACCCAATAAGTGATTATAGCAAGGGTGTACAATACACTGTTATAATACAAAAGTCAATTGCTTTCCTATGTCCCAACAATGAACATGTGGAATTCAAAACTAGAAACACAGTAACATTTCCATTACCATCCAAAGAAAAATGAAATACTTAGGTATATCAAAATATATACAAGATCCATATGAGGAAAACTGTAAAATTTTGATAAGTGATATTAAAATGGAGCTAACCAAATGAAGTGATATTCCTTATTAATTGATAGGAAGACTTAATATTGTCAAGGTGTCAATTATCCCCAAATTGATCTATGGATTCAGCACAATCCCAATCAAAATCCCAACAAGTTATTTTATGAATATTGATAAACTTATTCTAAAGTTTACACAGAGAGGCAAAAGAGCAAGAAGATCCAACACAATACTGAAGGTAATGAATAAAGGTGGAGGACTGAGGTTACCTGATTTCAAGACTTACTGTAAAGATTCAATAACCAAGATAGGGTATTTCGGTAAAAAACAAACAAACAAACAAACAAAAAAACAAATAAAACTAGCAAGGAAAAAACAAACAAAACAAAACAAACAAACAAATAAACAGATTAATGGAACAGAATACAGATCCCAGAAACAGACCCCCATGAATATAATCAACTGATCCTTGATCAAAATGCAAAGGCAATATACTGGAGCAAAGACAGTTTCTTTGGCAAATGGTGTTGGAACAACTGGACATATATAGGGCCTCCCACCACTGCCCCCCACCACAAGAAATAAATAAATAAATCTAGACCCAGAACTTACATCCTTCACAAAAATTAGCTCGAAATGGATTATAGACCTAAATGTCAAGTGCAAATCTATGAAACTCCTAGAAGATGACAATGGAGAAAATATGGATGACTTTGGGAATGGTGATGCATTTTTAGATACAACATCAAGTACATGATCCTTTTAAAAATGATAAATTTAAAACTTGGGCTCTGCAAAAAACAATATCAAGAGAATGCAAAGAGAAATCACAGATTGGGAGGAAATTTTTACAAAAGACACATCTGATAAAAGACTGTTATCCTAAATATACAAAGAACTCTTAAAACTCAATAGTAAGAGAAAAAGCTGACCAAAAATTGGAGCAGTTACCTTAAATATTACCTTAAAGGAAATATACAGATTGAAAATATGCATAAGACAATATGCTTCACATCATATGTCATCAGGGTAAAGCAAACTAAAGCAATGAGACTGTACAACACACCAAATAGAATGGCCAAAATTTGGAATAGTGTTAATTGCTGACAAGGATATAGAACAACAGGAACTCTCATTCATTGTGGAGGGGGGTTCAAAATGACATAGCCACTTTGGGAGACAGTCTGGTGTTTTTTTACAAAACTTACCATCAGATGCAGTAATTGTGCTCCTTGGTATTTACTTGAAGGAGTTGAAACCATATCTGCACATAAAAACTTACATGCTGACATTTACAGCCTCTTTATGCATAACCGCCAAACCTTGAAAGCAACCAAGATGTCCTGCTTTTTGAATGGGAAAAGAAACTGTGGTACAACCAGATAATGGTGTATTACTCAGCACCAAAAAGTAACAAGCTATCAGGCCATGAGAAAACATGGAGAAACTTAAGTGCATATTACTAAGTAGAAAGCCAATCCGAGAAAACTATATACTATATGATCCAACTGTATGATATCTAGAAAATACAGAACTAGGGATATGATAAAAAGATCAGTGATTGCCAGTGAAAGTGGGGGAGAAGGGATGTATAATGGGGGAGCTTATGTATGTTGGAGGATAGAGTGTATATGAATAAAATCTCTATTTTCCTCTGAATATTATCATGAACCTAAAATTACTCTAGAGAAATAAAACCTTTAAAAAAAAAAGCAAATTACATGGGGAAAAGGGTTGAGGCTGACTTCATGCTTCTCCACAGCTAGAAGAAAACACACTAATATTTACAAAGTTTTGAGAGGAAAAGTGGCTCAAGATTTACACCCAGCCAAACTGATACTCTGATGTAAAAGCACGAACTAAGTCCTTTTACATTATCTCATTTAGTCTTAACAATAAACCCATGAAAGAGGCATATTATAATTCCTGTTTTAGAAATAGGGAAGTCCGAGTTTCTGCAACATTAAATCACTTGTAGGATTGAGTGAGTCAGGAATCTAATCTCAGTAGTATGACTTCAAATGCCTTTATACTTAATTCTCTCATTTAATTCTTATAATAATTCTGTGGCTCCCCATCCCCAGA
This sequence comes from Lutra lutra, assembly GCF_902655055.1. Taxonomy (NCBI): domain Eukaryota; kingdom Metazoa; phylum Chordata; class Mammalia; order Carnivora; family Mustelidae; genus Lutra; species Lutra lutra. The sequence continues at coordinate 157,521,824 of NC_062282.1, read as the reverse complement.
TTTAAAAACATAATTTAAGTATTAAAAGATGAAATAATTTTCCCAAAGATATTACAGTGCTGGGATTCAATTCAGGCCTATATAATTCCACCAATCATGGGCTTTCCCATGTGCCAAGCTTTAGTATTGTATGCATGTGTGTGTGTGTGTGTGTGTCTAGGTTTAATTATTAATTTCATCTGATTCTATCTATTGTCATTGCCTCTTCACCTTTTCTTGGAAAACACGCTCTACAGAGAAGTCTGAATTCCTAAGACTTTCACTTCACCCAATTTAAGGATCTAGTAAATATGCCCTTGGCAACTTTTATTCAAGATCAGAACTAAACTTGGTGACTACAGAGCTTATGGTTCTAGATGGGTTTCAGACGCCAAAGAAATTGGAAAAGGGCAGAAAGCAGTGAGATTCTCACAATATAACTCAATACTATTGTTCTTTTTAATTACTTAGTCAGGAAACAAACTTTTCCTGAGGCAAATGATACAAGACAAAACAGGTCTATAAGCTTTGATTTCTCTGTCTGTTCAGATAGTTCCTTACTTGTCCTTTCTTTTCTCCTGGTTTATTTTCTTTTCTTTTTCTTCTTTTCTTTTTCTTCTTCTTCTCCTTCTCCCTCTCCCTCTCCCTCTCCCTCTCCCTCTCCCTCTCCCTCTCCCTCTCCCTCTCCCTCTCCCTCTCCCTCTCCCTCTCCCTCTCCCTCTCCCTCTCCCTCTCCCTCTCCCTCTCCCTCTCCCTCTCCCTCTCCCTCTCCCTCTCCTTCTCCTTCTCCTTCTCCTTCTCCTTCTTCTTCTTCTTCTTCTTCTTCTTCTTCTTCTTCTTCTTCTTCTTCTTCAAAACTGTCACATTGCTTCAGGGACGAGCAAATCAACGAATATAGGTTTTATTTTCGTGTTACAGACCAACATATCTTTTCATAATTTATGTCCCAATCTTATTCTACTGTGTTATGAACTCATACTCTGAGGTAGTAGGCTATGGACAGAATCTTCTACCATGCTTTCAATTGGGTTTTTAGTTTCTTAAATGGAATGGCTATGTAGGAATCATAGAATTGTAGATGATAAAAAAAAAAAAAAAACTCATAGATGTTCCTCTGAAAATTTAGAAACATAAGACTTTTTTTTAAGTTCTTTAAGCAGAATAGTAAATTTTATATCATCAAGTAATAGATCCAAAATGTAGATAATCCCCAACCACAAATGAGCCAAACGGTAATATAACCAGTTTAAGGACATGTTAATTTTGTTTGGCAGTACTAGTAGTGTGTGTGTGTGTGTGTGTGCGCGCTAATTATAACATTTTTAGTTAGTGGTGAAAATGATCTGATTTCCTAGAATACCAAATGTTGACTGGTTGATTCAGGAAGTAACTGGCCTAAGATTTTAGCTTTGTAAGTATTTCTCTCTCTGTGTAAGAAACACTTAAATAGCAATTAACCTTGAATCTGTTCATTCATTTCTACCATGCCTAGAGTGGGCTAACAAAATCATTTTATGAAGTGGCCATTTGAAGGGACCTTTTATAGTTGATTTAAAGTATGAATCCTAAATGCTGACATATTAAAAAAAATATATATCAAGAAGACCGGTGATATATATTCTAGGAAAGAACAAGTAGCTAATGCATAAAAATATTTTTTAATCTCCCCAGGCATACTTGGATTATATATTTTTTCACTCTCTAGATGTTCCTGACATTTTCAGGTACTACGTGGACACACAATAACTTGACTACTAACATATTATTTAAACTAGGAACTAATTCATTCTTAAAAATAGAAACTGGACGCCTGGGTGACTCAGTGGGTTAAGCCTCTGCCTTCATCTCAGGTCATGATCTCAGGGTTCTGGGATCGAATCCCACATCGGGATCTCTGCTTGGAAGGAAGCCTGCTTCCTCCTCTCTCTCTCTCTTTCTGCCTGCTTCTCTGCTACTTGTGATCTCTCTCTCTGTCAAATAATTAAAACAAAATCTTTAAAAAAAATAGAAACTAAAGAAACTCCTATGAGGGGTGAAAATGGTCAAAAGGTACAAACTTCCAGTTAAAAAATATTAAAGCCTAGGGAAGTAAAATATATCATGCTTATAGAAAATACTGTAACGTATATTTGAAAGTTGCTAAGAGATTCTTAACAGTTCGCATCACAAGAAAATAGTTATGTCTCTTTGTGGTGGTGGATACTAACTATGCTTATTGGCATTACCATTTTGCAATACACACATATGTTGTGTTCTTCTACAACGTGAAACTAATACATTATATGTCCATTAGATCTCAATTTTTAAAAATCCCAAAAATTTGTACCTAAATTTATAAACTTGCTGCTGATACTTCCCTTAAAGAATTATTAAGCATGGAATTAAGCAATGGAATTCCATTTGAAGTAAGAGATTTTGTTTCTTGGTTCTGCCTCCCAATTGTGTAAACATGAGCAAACTCTGAACTTCAGATAAATTTAACACTTACCTCAAGGGTTGGTTGGCTTGGCATGTATGAGATGTAGGGAAAATCACACTGAATAATGTAAAGCATAACAGAAGTGCTGGGTCTCTTCAGTTTAGTTCAGACATGAGTTTCCCTGAACAATTGCTCTATGGGGAGAGCCTTTGGGTAATTTTGGAGTTTCCTGACTCTCTGCGACTTATGGCAATCACTGGCTGTGTTCCTGAGGGGACAGAGAAGGGGGGAGAGGAGAAATATTCCTTCATTCATCTTTCCCAAGGCATGCAAAAAGACTTTGTAAACTAGAGACTATGGAAATAAGAGTGAAACAGTAAGAATTCACTCCCCTGTAAATTATACTTGAGACGTTTTCTTTTCTGTGTGAACTGATCTTGAAGGTCCTGGAAGCTGTCTCCAGAGTTCCCATGATAAAATAATTCAATGTTAAATTCCTGAAGGATGCCATAACCCAGAATGGTGCTGGAAGAGAGAGTGATGAGAAATGAGAATGCTTACATTGACACTCAGAAATGCTTGAGTAATCAGCAAGGAATGGAAAGGAATAACATGCACATGAATGTTTAGTGGGGCTTTTGGCAATTAAATTTTACAGACATGTGCTTTAAGCATGTGGCATTGCTTAACAGCTGGCACCTTCAGGTCAGGCGATCAGCCTTTTGTTTGTACACTGCATTCTTGGAAAGGGAGAGAAACACATATTCGTTGTCTGAGGAATACGTGATAGCTGCATTAGAGCCATGAGCCATCTTTATGTCTTTTGTTTAGCAGGAATTATTAGGCACATCTACCTTGGGTCCAAGGACAACTGAGAAAATAATGTTTTGTAGAAAGATACCAACAAGTAAAGTTACATCCAGTGTATCACAGACTGTGGTGTTCTAGGCTACTGTTGCTCTGTAGGGAAATATCAAGAGGAGACAAGGTATAATTATAGCTAATACTGTATTTTTATGTTATCTTGGTGAGAGCAGCAGCAGGGCTCAGCTTAACAAAATATTAATACTCTTCCCAAATGTTAATGAAATACAAATAGAGAAATTCTGAATTTAAGTATTTTAGAGGGGAATTCTGAATTTAAGTATTTTATTGGCTGATGCTTTTACACAGTTGTCTTTTGTCTTCTTTACAGAATTAGAGATGAGTGTCTCCATGGACCACAAAATCACATTTCATTAACTGTCATCCTCAAATCACTGACCTTCAAACAAACAGATCTTTGATTTGGGAAAGAAGTGGAGAGAGAGGCAAAGGAAGAGAGAAAGAAAGAGAGAGGTAGATAGAGAGATAAAGTGAAGGAAGGAGGGACCAAGATAAGAAGAAAGGGAAGGAAAAGAAAAAATATATATAAATTGTGTGCTACCAAATACTGCTTTACCAAATCTCTAAGAGGTATGTGAAGGACTTACCTATGACTGAGAGGTAGAAAAAGATTAGGCCTTTAATTGCATCAGGTAGCACTAGCCTGTGGGGGAGAAGTAACACACCCAAGCTCTTCAAACCTCCTCTCCAGTATCTTGTGAAAATTGATTAGAATACCTTTTGTAACTACCTTGGCCACATTTCTTTTTTTTTTTTTAAGATTTTATTTATTTATTTGACAGAGATCACAAGTAGGCAGAGAGGCAGGCAGAGAGCTGAGCAGAGAGCCTTATTCGGGGCTCAATCCCAGGACCCTGAGATCATGACCTGAGCCAAAGACAGAGGTTTAACACACTGAGCCATCCCAGGGCCCCGGCCACATTTCTTAAGGAAGGAAATCCATTGCAGATAAATAGCTTAATGTCCTAAAAGAGCATGTAAGAGAGGGTTCAACGTAATACAATTTCTAAAACAGGCTTTTCCCCAACTGTGGGTGGACTGAGGAAAGTAATTCATAGGAGAATATGCTGACTGGCTCTGTCTTAATAGAGTCTTTTTGACATAGACTGATCTGTTTGTATGCCTCCAATAGTTCTGTGCTCTTGAAAAGTCTATTTTTTATCTCTGCCAAATAAAGACATTCTACTTTAACTTAAAATACTATATATACATATGTATGTATGCATGTATGTGTGTGTGTGTGTGTGTATATATGATATATCCATTAAAGTTGTGGTCATACTTACATCATAAGTCTCTCTATCTGCTAGGTTGTATAAAGAGTACCAGTCTATTTTATTTATTGATTTATATTTATTTATTTATTTTAAAAACACTTATTTATTGATTTGAGAGAAAGAAAAAACCCCATATGAGAGAGTGTGAGTTGCGGGGCACTGGCAAAGGGAGAGAATCTCGATCAGAACTCCCTTTTCTCTCAGTGGTGTTACTCATCTGTCAGTCAACAAAGGTCATAACTTGACTTGTATCCAGAACATGTAAAGCTTCATCTCCGTTTGGGATTTCTGTGTGGATTGAGGGCGGTCCACCCACATTAGGAAGGCCAATTTGCTTTAGTCAGTCTGCAGATTTTAATGATATTCTCATCCAAAGACATCTTCACAGAAATACCTAGAATATGATCTAACCAAACAGTTGGGCATCCAATGGCTCAGTTAAGTAGACACACCAAATGAATGATGACACCAAATCTTTTGCATGTTTTAAATTTGAGTTGTTTATCTTTTTATTATTGATTGGTACCAATATTACATGTTCTGGATAAAAGTCTTAATCATAAAGTCCTATATATACATATCTCAACTAAAGTATATGTCTTCTTTTTAAATTCTCTAATGATGTTTATTTAGAGCACAAGATTTGTGTCTTCATGAGCTTTTTTTTTTTTAAGAGTTGTGTTACTGTTAGTGTTTTGCATTATAAGCTAAAGATTGATTTTTTAGTGAGTGAGAGAGAGTGAGAGCACAAGTGGGGCAGAGGCAGATGGAGAGGATATTCAAGCAGACTCCCCATTGAGTGTGGGGCCCATCACAGGGCTTCACCTCATGATCCATGAGGTCACAACCTGAGCTGAAACCAAGAGTCCAACACTCAGCTGACCGAGCCACCCAGGCATCCCTGAAATTAATTCTGCATATGGTATAAGATAGAGGAACTGAGGTTGAATTTTTAAAAAAAATATATGTCTATCCAATTGTGTGAAAGATTTCCCCCTTTTAAACTATATTAATATTGTTGCTTAAAATAAATTATTATGCATATGTGGCCCTACTTCTGCAATCTTTAATTGGTTACATTGATCTATTTCTCTATCTTTATTTCAATAGAACACTGTCTTGATTACTCTGCTTTTATAGGACATTTTAAAGTCTTATGTATAAGACTTTTACTTTTGACTAATTTCAAGATTAGTGTTAAAAAAAAAGATTTATTTATTTATGAGAGAGAGAGAGAGAGAATACAAGTATGAGGAGGGACAGCAGGAAAGAACACTCCCACTGAGTAGAGAGCCCAACACAGGAAACAATCCTATGAATCATGAGATCAAGACCCAAACTGAAACCGAGATTTGGAGGCCTAAGCAACTGAGCCACCCAGGTGCCCCATTTTCAAAATTGTATTAGCTATTCCAAAGTCTATTGAATTTCCACAAAATATGAGAATTAGCTTTTAACTTTTGAACAAACCAGTAACCTCTCCTTTGATTTTAATTAAGATTGCACTGGACCTATAGATCAATTAAGGAGTTTAGAATTGATCTTTTCATACTCTCGAATCTTTGAACCACAAACATGGTGTATCTTTACCTTTATTTAGTTCTTATTAAATTTTTCCTAGAACATGTAGTGTTTTTTTTTTTAATTTCAGTATAGCTAACATAATAATATTGTATTGGTTTCAGGTGTACAATATAGTGAATTAACATCTTTGAAGATTTATGTATTTATTTGAGAGAGACAGAGGCAGAGAGAGTGCAGTGGGGAGGAACACCACCACCATCAACGACAACAAAAAACAATCAAAAAAAGTTCCCAAATCCAAGCAGAGAGAGTCAATTATCAAATGGTTTCACTTATTTGTGGAGCATAACAAATAGCATGGAGGACAAGGGGAGATGGAGAGGAGAGGGGAGTTGAGGGAAATTGGAAGGGGAGGTGAACCATGAGAGACTATGGACTCTGAAAAACGATCTGGGAATTTTGAAGGGGTGGGGGGTGGGAGGTTGGGGGCACCAGGTGGTGGGTATTGTGGAGGGCACAGATTGCATGGAGCACTGGGTGTGGTGCAAAAATAATGAATACTGTTATGCTGAAAAAATAAAAATTAAAGCTCAAAAAAAAAAAGTTCCCAAATCATTTTATAATATTAAATGACCTTTATAATCATAATAACCAAATCTGGACAAAGAGAATAAATTAAATAAAATATCAAGAAATAAATTGAATAAACAAAATACCAATCCACTTTCTTTCCCCTTTAGAAAATTAGAATTCTATTTACCTTTACTTCTTGTATCTGCTAAGACTCCTTCTCTACTTTAGAATTCACTAGTATTGATACAGTGATTTTGCCTGCAAGATTTCTTTTTTTTTTTTTTTTAAGATTTTATTTATTTATTTGACAGAGAGAGATCACAAGTAGACGGAGAGGCAGGCAGAGAGAGAGAGGGAAGCAGGCTTCTTGTTGAGCAGAGAGCCCGATGTGGGACTCGATCCCAGGACCCTGAGATCATGACCTGAGCCGAAGGCAGCGGCTTAACCCACTGAGCCACCCAGGCGCCCTGCCTGCAAGATTTCTGAGTCTCCTGGATTTAGTCTACTGGGGAACTTGAACTCACTGGGAGTGGCCAATGATTTCTTACAATCTCTATATCTACCTCACCCATTTTATTCAATCCCTTTCAACATGGAGATAATTTTGACTGAAAGGAAGAAGTAAAACAGGAATTGCACTCTATTTTTTCCTTTTTTATATATTAACATGACACCATCATTCTTTAGTTAATGTTTGAAATGATTATTAATAGTACTATAATTATTAATAACCCATAACTTAATAAATTCCAACATGTGACCACATACTGGGCATGGAGTATTTATTGCAATTTAACAAAGAATTATCCTGGATAAAACTTGAACCAAAACCAAATAGGACAAATGGTTTCATTCATTTATTCAACAACTCTTTATTAATTATCCGTTCCATGTCAGGCATTATGATAAGCACTATGGACAAAAAGTTATAAGGTCCTGACCTAGAAGAGCTCACAATTTAGGAGGTGGGATGCAGAGTTAGAGAGGTGGGATAATCATTAGGCATTTTAATACTAGAAAAGAAACTTGTGATTCTCAGGAGGCAGAATGAACCATAAAAAAGGGTTTATTTTCCTTCATTGTAGACCAGGGAGTACTGTACAGAGAACATATCTTAATTTTAACAAAACAGCCTGGTTCCTTCTTACCTAACATGGCTCCTCAGTTACATATTCTGGAGGGCAACACTGAAAAACATGGATTGACTGATAGCACAGGGAGGTAAAATTTAGAGTTGGTTCCATTTCAAAAGGGTAATTAATAACTAGGTATTTACATGAAAGGGTGTCTTTCATGGTGCTCTGGGGTCCTGTTCATGACTGTTCTCTTCAGTAAACCTAGAGAAGATGTAGAAGGCATGCTCATTGAATTCACAGAAGAGACAACCCCTGCTAGGGGGAGCTAGGGTCCGCAAGGACACTTAGATTTCAAGCTCTCCTGAGAAGTTAAAACAATGCGCTTAAAGCAGATGAGATATTATACCGAAAAAAAAAAAAAACCACATATAAATTTGATTACGTGTTATAGGAAGAAGAGGACTTGAATAAACAGTGGTTCCTAGGACAAAATCTGTACATTTTAGTTGACCACAAGTTGAATTTTAGCCAGTGGTTTGATATAGCTAGTAAAAAGTGAATGTATTCGAATGCTATGCTAGAAAATATATCATGAGGGGCGCCTGGGTGGCTCAGTGGGTTAAGCTGCTGTCTTCGGCTCAGGTCATGATCTCGGAGTCATGGGATCAAGCCCCGTATCAGGCTTTCTGCTCAGCAGGGAGCCTGCTTCCTCCTCTCTCTCTGCCTGCCTCTCTGCCTGCTTGTGATCTCTCTGTCAAATAAATAAATAAAATCTTTAAAAAAAAAAAGAAAATATATCATGAAGATATGCTTGTACATTCTGCTCATTTAGCAAATACCAAGCTATATTAAAATAATTTGCTTAGTGTGTTTCCCATTAGACAGTGAAATATTTGAACATAGGGACTGTAAATGGTTTATTTATAAATTCCCAGGATTTAGCTCAATTCTTGGAATATGGCAAATGTTCAGGAAATAGCTGTTAAACGACTAATGAATAATTATGTGTAGAGGTTTTCTGGAGCATTTTAATGCAATTCACACTCATTTTATCTTCCCAATACACCTATTGAAGAAAGATTTTCTTTTTTTTTTTTTTTCCATTATATAGACAAGGAACCTGAGGCCTCAGTACGTGGTTTATGAAATAAGGGGCATAGAAAAGCAATATACCAAAACTTTCAAAATCTCAGTATAGAAAGTAATTCCAAACTTTCCTTTCAAGTTTTTTTCAAGAAATAACTTGTCCAAGGTCACATGCCTATGAGTGGTAGAGCTGAGGGTTATGTAGTGTCTACATAATAGTATGCCTCGGGATTGCATAGCTTAGAGCACAGTAAGCTCCAAGGGTTAATGGAGATACTTGTCATTCTCCCATTCTTCTTTCTTTCCTTCCATTGCCTTACCCTTTTATCACACACACACACACACGCACACAAAAAGGATTTAAATTGGCATAAAAAGATAAATGTAACAAAATGCAAAAAAATTAAAAAAGGACAAATCCCAACTAAAAGGAAAGAAGGGTAGGTAAATAAGTTGGAGCCATGGTAAGGCTAGGACACAAAACATATATAATGAGGTCCTAACCCCATGAACTTCTTTGTGACTATCTTTGTAGATGCCTTCTTTTAACTTCTATTGCATTTCTTGACTACATGATGCATTTCACACATAATGATGGACTTCTAACAATTTTATGGGGATAACTTTTACTTCTTAGCAAGATTGTATACATCTAGACGAAAGGACCTGGTGATATTAAGTTAAATATTCATTTGACCTCTTATATAATGCTAGATTCCTAGTAGATTCTGTATAAGTAACCACTGCATTGAAAGACTTCTCAATTATTGGGATTAATACCTACTTCTGGATTTTTCTCAAACCCTTTTTTCTTTTCTTTCTCTTTTTCCTTCTGGAACACCAAGCAGAATTAACTGTTCCTGAAAATGGCAATTTTCTTTATATTTCTACTCTACAGCTTTGACCTATTATTTATATGTTACCACCTGTAGATTGTGATCTATTTCTGGACATTACTTATGATCATTTTTCCACTCTGAAGTCACTTACTAGTGAGAGTTAAGATTCAGTAAATAAATATGGGAAGGAAGGAAAGAAGAAAGGAAAAAAGGAAGTTTTTTTTTTCTTCCTTTTGTCCATTTGGTCATTCCTGGTCATTACCAGAAAGACAGTAGGAGAAAAGACCTAGATGAAAGACTACATCATCAAAGAGTGTTAATGAGGAGAAAATAGTTGAAATTACTTGCTCTAATGAGATTTTGGAGTTTGTCTTTTGCTTTTTAATGCTCCCTTTCTATGAATAAAGAGCCTAGTAGTTATGAGTCTGACACCATGATATTTGGATTCAGATGCTAGCACTACTACTGCATAGCTGTATGACCTTGAGCAAGGAATTTCTTTCTCTGTGCCCCACCCTCATCATATATAGAAAGGGTTTAATAAAAATACCTACCTCGTAGTGTTGTAGTTTGAATTGATTAAATTTGTATAGCCAGAAATAATTTACAGTTGTGCCTGAAACATATATATAGTACTCAGGAAGTGTTTGCTATTATTATGATCCCTGCTTTTGTAAGACTGTGTTTCCTGTCTGGTATTGCAAAGTTTGGAGTGCCAGCTACTGCTAAAGCACCAGTTTCCTTTTTCGTAGTTGAAACAATCCAGGTCTCACATTTAGCTAGGGCACTCTATTTTCCAGAACAATGCTGGCTACAAAAGCAATGCTCACAGAAGATAATGAAGTACAATATGATTGCAAAATCAAGAACTTGTAACCCCCAGAAACACCTGAAAAAACATGGTTTATATTTTTCCTATGCTTGAGAGCATAACTGATATGAGGCAGGCAAAGGTCGAACCAATGGGTGGCCCTAGCACTGGAGAGGAGATCCTGGGGATGGGAGGATGGTCCCACCAAACACTGTGACTCAGCTGTGACATTCCTGACAGCAGGACTTAGGAGTGGGCTCCAGGATATGAATCCAAGTTTCCAAATTCATTCCGTTAAAGGACATGGAACAGGAGAGGGGGGTCGGGTTATGGACATTGGGGAGGGTATGTGCTATGCTGAGTGCTGTGAAGTGTGTAAACCTGGTGATTCACAGACTTGTAGCCCTGGGAATAAAAATATATTATATGTTTATAAAACATTAAAAAAAAGGACATGGAACAGACGTAATTGAAGCCGGCTGCATTTTTATTCTTAGAATAATAGCTTTATGCGGCATAGTCTTTTGCAGGTGCCAAATATTCTTTCCAATACATTATCTCATTAATCCACCTGTCAGAAATAATGGGTGAATATCTTTCTTAAAAAATGTGTAATATAAAAATAAATATTAAGAGGAAGTTACAAATTCACTTATCAATTCCAAAGTCATTTCTAATCTTTCTTTCCCTACCCATTGGAGTTCATTTTTCTTAAAGAGATAACACCCTGGGTCCAGAAGTAGGAAACAAGTTTGGGCCAATAGAATCATTGAAAGGCTCTTCTGGGGGACATCTAGGTAAGAAGATCATTACTGGTATCAGAAACATGGCTCAATTGTCTGAATTTGACAATACACCCTTGGCCTGTACAGAAGGTCATGAGAGACACAACTCCTCCAACCCTATGGTTTACTGCTTCATCTGTATCCTAAACTCTGATTAGAATCTACCCCAGATTCACATTTGCCCAAGCTGTCCTGCTTTGCTCAATCTAGCTACTCCCAGTAGGAAGTGGTAGCCGATGGGCAAATAGGGCAGTTAAATTCAGTTCAACATTTTATTTATCGAGCCCCTAATAATAAAAATTACAAGAATGTGCAAATCTAAGTGAATGAAGTAAGGTCAGGACTGGAGATACAAAGTCATTAAGGTATCCCTGCCTTCAAAGAGCTCCCAATTTAATGAGATACACTTACATAAAACTATGTACAAGGGCTAGGCTGTGGGATGTCTATTAAGAGACAGTCAAAAAGCAGGGGGATTGTAAGGGCACAGAGGAAAAGATCATGTTGATCAAAAGTGGTGGGAGTGGACATCCTTGTCGTGTTCCTGATCTCAAAGGAAAGGCTGTCAGCTTTTCCCTATTGAGAATGATATTTGCTATGGGTTTTTCATAGATAGATTTTATGAATTGTGGAATGGCCCCTTTATCCCTGTACTTTGATGCATTTTAATCAGGAACGTGTGCTGAAAACCTCCAGACTCTTTCTATGAAGCCCACATTACCCTGATCCACAAGCAGGCAAATACCCCATCCAAAAGAAGAATTTCAGACCAATATTCCCAATGAAATAGATGCCAAGATTCTCAACAAGATCCTAGCTAATAGGATCAAAGAGTACTTAAAAACATTACCCACCATGACCACTTGGGATTTATCCCTGGGACACAAGGGTGGGTCGACATTTGCAAATCAATCAATATGATAGAAAAAATCAATAAGAGAAGAGAGAAGAACCATGAGGTATTCTCAATTGAGACAGCAAGCACATTTGACAAGATCTATTGGTATTCTTTAGTGTTTTATATTTTTTTTATTTTTCTTTTTTAACTTTTTATTATTTTTGATGATTATTTTTACATATAAGTTATGTACATGTATATCTTTTACTGGTCCTTTTCATTAAATTGTTTTATATTTGTAGGATTTTTTCTTATTTATTTTTTTTGTTTCTCCTTATTTTGGCATCTAGTTTCTTTTAATGAACAGTCGAAAACACGTACTGAGTCCAGTTTTTTGTGTTCTTTTGTTGTTTGTTTTGGTTTCCATTTTTTGTTATTCTTGTTTTTTTCTGCTCTCAGTGTTTGTTATGGAAGCTTTTGCTTTCATAATTATTTTCTGGGTGAAATGAGGAGATGGATAAATTCACCCCAAAATAATGGCCAGGAAGCAGTCCCCACTCCCAGGGATTGCATCAATATGGATATAAGTAAGATCTCTGCACTAGAATTAAAACCAATGATTATGAAGATAGTAACAGGGCTTGAAACAAGCATAGAAGGCCCAAGAGAAACCTGCACTGTAGACATAAAAGAACAGGTCCACTTTAAAAATGCTATTAGTGGGATGCCTGGTTGGATCAGTGGGTTAAGCCGCTGCCTTCAGCTCAGGTCATGATCCCAGGGTCCTGGGATCGAGTTCCGCATCGGCTCCTTGCTCGGTGGGAAGCCTGCCTCTCTCTCTGTCTCTCTCTCCACCTCTGCCTGCCTCTCTGCCTGCTTGTGTGCTTTCTTGCTCTCTTTCTGTCAAATAAATAAAATCTTTTAAAAAAGATTAAAAAAAATAAAAATGCTATAACTGAGATGTAGTTCAAGTGGAGGCTATACAAAGGGGATGAATGAGGGAGAAGTATGAATCAGTGATATAGAAGATAAAAGGATGGCAAATAAAAATGCTGAAAAAATGAGAGAAACAAAGGTATTAGATCACGAAGGGACACTTTGAGTGCTCAGGAATTGCATAAACTGAAATGATATACTTATCAGAGGAGTCCCATGAGCTGAGGGCCAGAAGAAAGGGGCAGAAGGTTTATTTCAACAAATTATAGCCAATTGAGGAGGGTAAGGATACTGGCATTCAAGTCCAGGAGGCACAGAGAATACCCCTCAAAATCAGTTAAAAATAAGTCAACGCATAAAAATATAATCCTGAAGTTTGAAATTCAAAGACAACCCGAAAATCCTGTGAGAAACTTAGGACAAGAGATCCATCACCTCCAAGTGTAGGCACATGAGGCTGGCAGCAGACCTGTCCACAGAGACTTACCAGGCCAAAATGGATGGGTAGGATATAGTCAATGTGCTAAATGGGGGAAAAGAATATGCAGCCACAAATAGTGTATACCCTAAGGCTATCATTCAGAATGAAGGGAGAGAGAGAGAGAATCTAGGAAAAAAAATACAAAAGAAATTTCTGCACAATAAACCCTCATTGAAAGAAACATTAAAGGAGATCCTTTGAATAGAGAGAGAGGGAGCCATATTTAAAAAAAAAGAAAGAAAGAAAGAAAGAAAAAGAATAGATAAGAAAAAAGAAAACACAGATGGGATATAGAAACAGTGACAGTGCACGTTCTAAATGGCACTAACTTCATATCTTTCAATAATTACTCAGAATGTAAATGGACATATTTACCGAAAGACATAGGGTATCAGAATGGAATGAAACAAATCAGAACGAAACAAGAAGATCCATTGAGGGGAGCCTCGGTGGCTCACCAGGTGAAAGCCTCTGCCTTTGGCTTGGGTCATAATCCTAGGGTTCTGAGATTAAGCCCCATGTCAGACTCTCTGTTTGGCAAGTAGCCTGCTCCCCTCTGCCCAGCTACCTCTCTGCCTACTCATGATGTATGTCTGGCAAATAAATACAAGAAATCTTAAAAAAAAAAAAAAAAGACCCATTGATATGATCTGTAAAAGAGACTCATTTTAGACAAGACACTTCCAGATTGAACATGAGGACTATTGAACTATTTATAATGGTAGTGGACATCAAAAGACTGCTGGAGTAGTCACCCATAGATATAGAGATTGTAAACCCAAAACTGTAGTGAGAGGTAAAAAAAAGACCCTATGTCATAATAAAGGTGTCTATGCAATAAGAAGATCTATCAATTGCAATTGTTGATGCCATCTTGAGAGCAGACCAAAATATAAACTGATTAATAACTAAATTAAGACACACATTGACAATAATACAAGAATAGTGGGGTACTTTAACACCCCACTCACAGCAAAGGGCATGTTTTCTACACAGATCACCAAGGGAAAAAGGGCTTTAAAGGACACAATGGACCTGATGAACTTCTCAGAGATGTTCAGAACATTTCACTCTAAAGCAAAGGAATATACCTCTTTCTCGAGTGCACAAGGAATGTTCTCCAGAATAGATCATGTACCAAGTAAAAAATCAGTTCTCCTCTGGTTCACAAAGATTGAGATCAAACCCATGCATTTTTTAGACCACATGGCATAGATACCTGAAGTCAACCAAAAAGGAAACATGTAGAAGGGCTACAAATACATGGAAGCCAAAGAACGTCTTACTAAAGAATGAATGGGACAAGCAGAAAATTAAAAAGACTATTTAAAATACTTGGAAAGGAATGAAAAATAAAACCACGAGAGTGCAGCAAAGTCTGTCCTAAGAGGGAAGTATACAGCAGTACAGGCCTTCTTTTAGAAACAAAATAAGTCTGAAATACACAGTATAACATAAAGGAGCCAGAAAAATGAAAGCAAAGAAAGTCAAAATCCAGCAGGTGGAGGGAAATGATAAAGATTAAAGCACTACACAATATATAGAAGTTAAAAATATATATCACTGAAACAAAGAGCTGGTTCTTTGAAATACTGAACAAGATTGAGAAACCCCTAGTCAGACTTACCAAAAAGAGAGAAAGCACACAAAATCAGGAATGGAAGAGGAGAGATCAAAACTAACCCCATAGAAATAGAAACAATTGTGAGAGAATGTGATGACCAATTTTGTGCCAACAAACCTTCCAAAGTCCTTCTAAAGAGGCCAGCATAACCTGGATCCCCAAAGTATATGAATACTCCACCAGAAAGGAGCATTATAGGCCAGTATCCCTGATGAATATGGGTGTAGAACTTCTCACAAACATACTAGCCAGGATGATCCAAGAGTACATTACAAGGATTATTCAACAGGACCAAGAGGGATTAAGTCCTAGACATCCGTATGATACACATTAACATAAGAATGGACAAGAGCCATATGATCCTCTCCATAGATGGTGAATTTGCACATGAAAAAACACAGCATCTTTCTTGAAAAGATCTCACTGTGTGTTGGAATAGAGGGAAAACACCTCAATATCCTGTCACAGAGGAAAGGATGAGAGGTAATATCATTTTCCATGAGAAAACACTAAGAGCTATTCCCCTAAGGTCAGGAACATAACAGGGATGTCCTTTCTCACCACTGTTGTTCCACCTTGTACTGGAAATCCTAGTCTCAACAATCAGACAACAAAAGGAAATAAAAGGCGACTAAATCAGCAATGAAGGAATTGATATTTTCACACTTCTGTCCTCATGAGAAGACATGATGCTGGGTGTGGAACACCAAAAAGGTTCCACCAAACATGGCGAGAAGTGACAGAGGAATCCAGCAAAGCCATGGGATATGACAACAATGTACATCGTATTGTACTTGTACTTATATTGTGGTGTATTTCTATACACTAACAATGAAGCAGCAGAAAGAGATATCAAGAAATTGATCCAACTGACAATTACATAAAAACCTAGAAGATACTGAGGCATAAACCTACCAAAGCAGTCCAGACTCTGAAAACTATAGAACACTTATGAAAGAAATGGAGTAAGACACATACACAGGGGAAAACATTCCATGCCCATGAATTGGAAGATAAATTTTGTTGAAATACCTATATTACCCAAACATTCTAGGCATTTAGTGTAATCTCTATCAAAATACTGTCAGCATTTTTCACAGAGCTGGAGAAATAATCCTCAAATTTTATGGAATCAGAAAAGACCCTGAAGAGTTAGAGGGACACTGAAAAATGAAACCAAACCTGGGACATCACAATGCCTGACTTCAAGGTGCATTACAAAGCTGTAGTCAGCAAGACAACATGGCACATGCAGAGATCCATAGAACTGAATGGACAACACAGAAATGGACCCTCAACTCCATGGTCAAACAATTGTCAACTAAGGAGGAAAGAATTCCCAATGGAAAAAGAAACACTTTCACTTCAACAAGTGGTGTTGGTAAAACTGGAGAGGCCCATTCAAAGGAATGAAACTGGAACATTCTTTTTATCATACACAATGTAAACACTAAATGGATGATAGACCTGAATTTGAGATATGACTACATCAAAATCCAAGAGCAGAACATAGGCAGCAACCACTTTGGGCGCACCCGCAGAAACTTCTTGCTAGATATATATTTGGAGGCAAGGGAAAGACAAGCAACAAAGAACCATCAGGACTTCCTCAAGATCAAAAGCTTTTGCACAGCCAAGGAAACAGTCAACATGACTAAAAGAAAACCCACAGAATGGGGGAAGGTAATTGCAAATAACTTCTCGGATAAAGGGCTAGTATCCAAAACCCATAAAGAACTTCTCAAACTCAACAACAACAACAGCAACAGCTACAAGTATAATAATCATAATCAACTCATGAAACGGGCAGAAGACAAGAACAGACATTTCCCCAGGGAAGAAGTACAAATGGCCTACAGAAAGATTAAAAAATGCTCAACATCGCTTATCATGCAGGAAATCCCAATGAAAACCAGAGTGAGATAACAACTCACACATGTCAGAGTGGCTAACATTAACAAGTAAGGAAACAACAGATGTTGACAACGAGGCAGAGAAAGGGGAGTCCTCTTACCGAATGGTGGGAATGCAAACTGGTTCAGCCACACCAGAAAACAAAATGGAGGTTCCACAAAATTTAAAAACAGAACCACCTTACAACTGAAGAATCACCCAATTACCTATCCAATGGATACAGCCTAGTTATTCCAGGGTGCACCTATACCCCAAAGTTTATAGCAGAAATATCCACAGTTGCCAATATATGGAAAAGTTCCAGGTGTCCATTGACAGATGATTGGATCCTATGTAACCAATGAATCACTAAAGTCTACCCCTGAATTTTTAAATACACAATGTGCTAACTAATTTGAATTTAAATTAAAAATGATGAAGTCCCAAAAGCTCATTTTTGCATTAGTTTCCTTTGCCTTTGGAGACATGTCTTGAAAGAAGTTGCCACGGCTGATGTCGAAGAGGTTACTGCCTATGTTCTCTAGGATTTTGATAGATTCCTGTCTTACATGGAGGTCTTTCATCCATTTCGAGTTAATTTTGTGTATGATGTGAGAGAATGGTCTAATGTCATTCCTCTATACATAGCTATCCAATTGTCCCAGCACCATTTATTGAAGAGGCTCTCTTTTTTCTACTGGGTATTTTTTCCTGCTATGTCAAAGATGATTTGACCATGGAGTTGTGGGTCCATATCTGGGCTCTCTACTCTGTTCCATTGGTCTATGTGTCTGTTTTTGTGCCAGTACCTGCTGTCTTGGTGATGACAGCTTTATAGTAATGCTTGAAATCAGGCAAGATGATGCGCCCACCATTGGTGTTCTATTTGAATATTTCTTTAGCGATTTGGGTCTTTCCTGGTTCCATACAAATATTAGGATTGTTTGTTCCAGCACTTTGAAGAATGCCACTGGAATATTGATCAGGATGACATTGAAGTCTAGATTGCTGTGGACAGTATAGACAATTTAACAATGTTTATTCTTCTGATCCATGAGCATGGAAGATTTTTTTTCCAATCTTTGTGTCTTCTTCACTTTCCTTAATGAGTGTTCCTTAGTTCCTTGAGAACAGACCCTTTATGTCTTTCATTAGGGTTATGCCAAGGTATCTGATGGTTCTTGGCAAAGGAAACAAAATCAAAAGTAAACTTTGGGATTTCATCAATATCAAAATCTTCTGCATAGCAAAGAAAAGGGTCAAAAAAACAAAGAAGCAAACCACAGAATGGGAGAAAATATTCACAAATGACGCTACAGAAAAAGGGCTGACTTCCAAGATCTATAAAGAAATCCGAAAACTCAACTCCCCAAAAACAAATAATCATATAAAAAAATGGGCAGACATCATGAAGAGACACTTCCATAAAGAAGAGAGAATGAAAATTTGAGATGTTATGAAACACAGTGCACAATTTTCCCCTTCAGATTCATTTGTAACTGCTGAAAAGAATGGAAGCAGCCAAAATGAGTGAAGATTGCATCTGTGAAGGGGTCTTTTATAATACCTGTGGCATCTGGGAATCTAGAAATCTACCTCTCTACCTCCCCCATCCTATCTGTAGTAGTGCTCTACCTGTCAGCACATCCCTAAGCCTAGTAGTCCCACCCTGGCTCACTGGAGTTGGAAATGTCCCTGAAGGTCCCAGAACCTTAAGGTGTGGTTGTCAAGCAACAGTAAAGGAGGCAGGATGGGTCTGGTGCTTGTCTGTGACTTGGCAGATGCTGTCGTAATGCCCTATAGCCGATATGGATATGGGTCAGAGTCATCTCACGCACTATCATCCCAAAGCTGATATTTTGCTTTAGGGGAGAAAAGGCCAGGACAAGGACCAGGCTCACAGACTACCATACCCTCTTCTCTCCCTCCTCTAGACTGCATCTGTCCCTGCTTTGTAGATCCCCTCCCCGAACCTGCCTTCTCTTGCCTCTTGCTCAAGCAATCACCTCCTATGGCCTCGTTTTCCATAGGAAGGAAGAGGGACTGAAGAGGGGAGGAACTCTGGGGTGCCAGTCCACCCAGGGGCCTGATGTTTGTGGAACCATTGGTTTGGTGAGCATGATCTGAGCAGCTAATCCCAGGAGTTTCCGAGGGCTAGCATCACATAAGCAACCCATACCCCCCTTACATTTAAGTGTCCTGGACTGTACCAGCCTCCACACAGGCTCCTGGAAGCAGCCCCTCCAATCAGCCCAGACATCATCCATCTTATGATTGCAAGTCTCCCACTTTCCATGTTCCCTTGAAGTTCATTTCAATCCCCAGAGGAAACTTCCTCATGGTTCCCATCTGTGTATGCCCAGGTGCTATGAGCACACTGTCACTACTGAGCTCAGCCCAGGAACCACAGCTTTAGGCACTTCCTCTACAATCTCAGTTGGAGTCAAATGTAGATGCCAGATTACTGGTATTTGCGCCCCACCTGCATTCCCACTCCACATCCCTGGAGCCAAGATGGAGCATACCCCAGGAGGAGTTAGCCCGGAATCTCAACTTCCAACTCCATTCTGATCCCAATGCCCAATTTATCAGAAGGTCAGCCCTGACTCTTGGGAGTGGCCCCATTCCTCATACCCAAGCAGACCCTAGTGTCTCCAAGGTGCCCCTGTTCCCACCTCTGTCCCACTGCTGCGCCTTACTCTGGGCAAACCCGCATGACCTAAAGCACCCAAAGTGAATCCCACATGCCCCCCCAATTCCTGCAGTGCCTCTTTGGTCAGAATGGAGCCCACCAGTCTGGCCACCATTCTGCCTCCTGCTCTGACCCCAAACCTACTCACGCAGAGAGAGGGCATCGTCCCTCACTGCTGTAGTCACTCTACCCTTCCTGCCTGGTCTTGTCACATTTGTTCTTCCAAGGACTGCATCATAGATGAATCTGTCCCTGAACAACAGCTGTTTTCCTGGCAACAATCTGAAAGCATAACATCAGGGGCCAACCTCCAACTTAGCAAAAATCTGACAAAAACGGTCTCTGCCAATGCTTTAGGCAGAAATACCATGACAGACACACAGATTCTCTATTCCTTCCAATCAGAATGCTGCTGAACTTAGGTCCTCTGCTTTGGTTCTAGAGTTCAGTATGTCTGAACGTGTTGATGAGGACAGGCAGGTTATGCTCATTGTCAACTCTGCATACTTATTCGACATATTCTAGGAGCCATGAACACCCCAACCTCAGAAGAATGCAATGGATCATAAGGGATAGTAGTGACTCTAAGACAGGCTGCCTTTTATAATCACCCAGGGTTTGTTTTCTGTAAATCAGTTATTTAGAAATAATCAATTTTTAAATGTTTTATTTTAAATGTTTTATTTGCCTAATACTGAAATCCATAACATACCATCAATCGACGAGATGAACACCTATTTCCCAACGCCCCTTCAATGCCATAGTGGGTGGGTGTACAAACATTAACCCTTGGGCACTGCGTGTAGGGCAGAAATATTGAGGAAGATCTTCATTTGAATAAAGAAGCTCTCCACCTCATGGAGCTGAGCCAGCCTCTCAGTGCACTGCTTGGCTTCTTGCTTTAAGGCCTATACCTCTCCCTTGAGGATGGAACATGGCTCCTTCAATTGGAGGATTTCTGCCAATGACTCTATATAGTTCTGTGCCTGGGTCTCCTGCACTACCTCCTCCCATTGCCCCTCTTCATTTCCTGCCATGAATTCAAAAACAAAGTGTTGAAGCAACTGGCCTATTTCACCTTCTACAGCATGGTGTAGTTTTCTCATCAGGAGGAGACCTCCCCACAAAATGAATAATGAAGAGATAGCAGGCCACAAGGACCTTAGGGTGAAGGACATTGAAAGTGAGATGAGACTTGAATGCTTCCTTCCCTGCAGAGGTGAAAATCATGCAGTCGTGGATTTGGGGGTCAAGTTGGTATGCAAGTGGCTTCTTAGTTCTGTATTTTCCTGGGATGGAGGGCTCATGTTTTGGAGGCTTCCAGGTCTCCATGGCTGCATTGGACAAATCGGTGCAATGCTGAGCAGGTTTGGAGGTCTCCTAATCTGACTCGAGCTGGAAAGCCCAGTGTTTGAGTGCCCTGTCCTCTGGGGAGAAGGAAGGATCTGTGTCCATGGAAACATGCTGAACTCACTGTCCTGGTGCCTTCTTGGCCTAGTGAAGATGTTTTGTTGGTCTCCAAGTCCAACGGCACGTGGTGAACCTCCTGTCCAGGTGCCTGCTTGGTCTAGTACAGACCTGATTTTGTGGTTTCCATGTCCATGGGCCCATGGTGAGGCAGCTAGGAAGCTGCCTTCTTGGCTGGTCACAGAGGTGGATTGTTGGTCTCCAGGTCAAAGGGCACCAAGCATACTGATGGTCAACATGCCTGCTTATCCCATTAGACAGTGCAATTGTTGTTCTCTAGGTCCAAGGACACATGGGAAGCCTGTTGCCAAGGTGGCCACTTGGCTAAGCCAATAGCTGAGTTGCATGTCTCCAAGTCCGGGGCACATGGTGAGCCTCCTATCTAGGTGTCTGCTTGTCCTAGCCCAGATATCATTGATTGGGCTCAAGGTCCAAGGTCACACATTTAGCCCACTATCACGATGCCTGCTTAAGCCACCAGATAGCTCAGTTTTTTGTCTCCAGGTCCAAGGGCACTTGGTAGCCTTTTGTCAAGGTGCCCCCATGGCCAGGCAAAGAGCTGAGTTGTTGGTCTCAGTGTTCTAAGGCACAAGGTAAGCCACGTATCTAGATATCTGCTTGGCTTAACCCAGAGCTCTTTTGTTGGTCTCCATGTCCACGGTCACATAGTGAGCCAACTGTCCAGGTGCATGCTTGGCCTAGTAGAGACCTGATGTAGTTTCCAGGTCCATGGGCCCTTGGTGAGCCAGCTGTGAAGTAGCCTGCTTGGGTTACAAGAGAGCTGCATTGTTGGTCTCCAGGTCCAAGGGCACATGGTGAGCTCACTGTCATGGTGCCTGCTTGGCCAAGCAACAAGATGTGTTGTTGGTTGCCAGGTCCAAGGACACATGGTGAGCCTCAAGTCCAGTTGTCTGCTTGGCCTAGCCCAGATCTCCTTTCTTGGGCTCAGTATCCAAGGGCCCATGGTGAGCCCACTCTCAAGGTACCTGCTGAGCTTATCAGATAGCTCACTTGTTGGTCTCCAGGTCCATGGGCACATGGTGAGCCTGCTGTCAAGTTGCCTCTTTGGCCACACAAAGAGCTGATTTGTTGGTCTCAAGGACCAAGAACACATGTTGAGCCCAGTGTCAAGGTGTCTCCTCAGCCTATCAGACTGCTGAGCTGTGGCTCTCCAGGCCAATGGGCACATCGTGAGACCACGGTCATGGTGCCTGCTTGACCAAGAAAAAAGCTTAGTTATTTGTGTCCAGGGCCAAGTGTACATGGAGAGCCCACTGTTAAGGTGCCTACTTAGCTTATCAGACAGCTCAGTTGTTGGTCTCCTGGTCAAAGAGCACCTGGTGGGTGGGCTGTCCAGGTGCCTGCTCGGCCTAGGGGAGAGCTGAGTTTTTGTACACTGGGTACAAAGGCCCATGGTCATGCTTCTGTTGAGTTGAAGCACTTTCTCGATACAGTACTGGGATGCAGGAATCATGGTTTCATGACACTTGGCAAACCTGTTCTCAGGGCTTACTTGCCTTGTGCTATATTGGGCTCTCCAACTTGTGGTATGGGAGGCTACTTGTCCAAGTGTCTGTGTGACACATTGGCCCAGTGTCAAATGGGATCAGAAGCCTCCCAGTCTCTGGGTTCTTGGCACGTGCTCTGTTCTGAGGCCTGAATTTCTCTTTCTTAGGCTGTGTTTGAGGATTGATGGTCTGTAGGCTCTGGGTTAGCTAGGTTTCTGGGGAATTATTTTGTCCAATGCCAAGCTGTTTCAGACAGTCCATGGATGGAGGGCCACTGTTGCAATAACTAACACTGTATACAGAGATGTGGTGATTCATTTTCCAAGTACTTACTTGTTTCGTAAAATTCCCTCTCTGCCTGGTGTCTCCAGACATTCCCCACACTGTACACATCTGGGTCGTCTCTATGTTCAGAGCATTCATGTGCCCTGTGCTGGGCCAGGTTGGAGGGCTCCACAGTAGTAGTGTGCCCAGTGTTCCCTCAGAATGTGGACCCAGCTTTCCTGTAATGAACATGCCTGTGACCCCAGAGGTGTGGGGCCCAGCTGGCTGAGAATCCATGGAGCTGCAGTAGACAGTGTCCCACTCCCACATGCCAAATGAGAATGTCTCTCTGAGGACCTGGGCCAGCCTCTGAGTGCAAAATGGGTTGGCGAGTCACCGTGTATGGGTTCAAGGACTCTATGGACCACTGAGGGGCACAAATGTAGGTACTAACATGACGGTGGTGTGTAGCGTATTAGAGAGAGGACTGGGACAGGAGTAGTGGGCAGGGGGCTTGCCATGGGCAGGGGCAGGGAACAGGACATAGAAGCCAAGGAAGAGCAGGAAGAGCTGTGAGTGAACCGCCATAACTCTCCTCATTACAGCCTGGGTTGTTGCCAAGCTTTTATAACTACCCCAGGACATCACAATGCCTTCTTCATGTGATGTCACCACCATGTGTTGTCACCAATGTGCGCTGGCCAATCACCAGGGATTTCTCAGATTGGCCTCATACTGGTGACCAACCACCACGCAGGTCAGCTGGCCAATTACTGATGGCTTTCTCAGTGACACCCCTGACTGATATCATCACCTGGAAACCATGTTTTAAAAGGAAAAGGGGTAAAAAGTTCTTTAAGAAGAAAAATTAATATTTGAGTTGTATTTAGACTGATGGGCATAGTGAGGCTGAAAGATTCAAACACTACAAAGGTTAATCTGCCACACAGAGGCACCATTAATTAGAACACTGATGTGGATATTAAAGAAGATATGGAGCATTAGACATCATGAAAGTTCACACTTGGACTTAATTCAGACCACATGACCATCGAAAATGCTACTCGCAGCTTGTCCATCAAAGCTTAAATAATAAGTGGAGAAAATAGGTATGCATTATATGTAAGATATCTTCCTACAATAAACCTCAACCTGGAGCGGATGAAGTGGTGTCACCAGTAAGTACCTGCTTGCCAATATCATAGTGGCATTCAGCTTTCATAGATGGGGTACAACAAAATCTATCCTGTCACCAGGTTCATAGTCTTCATGTCAAGCATCCAATCAGATAATTCTAGGGTGAAGTATTGCATTGTTTTCCTCCCTCACATACAAGTTTATATTTATCGAGTCATTCTGAACACTCAATAAATCAATCAAAGGTGTGATCATATAATTGCTGCAAGGCTACAAGTAGAAACATGACCGCCATTGGGAAGGCACGAGGATGGAGATTTGAATCGGTGTTATAGCTGATGATACCATGGAGGGGAGGCAGTGTGCTTCAGGAAGATACCACAAAGTAATATAAACAGCTGGGTGTAAAAGCAGAACCTTTTGAAGTCTGGATAATGAAGAGGTTGTACCTAGATACAATGTTATATTACTCAGCCACCAAAAGACTGACATCTTGTCATTTGTAAGGAGGAGGATGGAACCAGAGGGTATTAACGCTAAGGGAAGTCAGTCACAGAAAGCCAAATGCCATATGATTTTTATCATAAGCGTAATATAAGAAACAAATCCAATGAACATAGGGGAAGGGGAGAAAAAAGTAAAACAAGATGCATATAGAGAGGGAGGCAATCCATAAGAGACTCAACACTAGGGAACAAACAGGGTTGTTGGAGAGGAGGTAAGCTGGGACATGGGGTAACTGGGTTGTGGGCATTACGGATGGCATTTGATGAAATGAGCACACATATTATATCCAACTGATGAATCACTAAATTGCACCCCAGAAACTTTAAAAAAAAAGTATGTTTTCAGGGGCATTCCATAGCTCTTCCCCACCAGCACATAGGAAGTTCCCATACAGTAATTGTTGAACAAGTGAGCTGTCAGATGGAGCTGTCTCATCCCTGTGCAGATACACAGGCTCTAGAGCTCAGGGGAGAGAAGAATGAAAACAGAGAGGTACTCTCAAAAGACGGGAGCAGATGGGCTCCCTGGTATGGACCATGAAGAGAAGAAGAGTGTGTGGCCTCAGACTGAACACCAACCAAAGGGGCACACAGGAAAATGATGGCAACAGGTGGGCTTGACTTAATTTGTTGTTGAGTTTCTAGTTCTTTAAGGTATAAAGGGAGTTGGTGTCTTTGGGGTTTTTCAATTTTTTTTTTTTTTCTTTTGAGTGAGGCTTGGGTGGCTACGTATTTCCCCTTTTGGACTTAGGACTAAGGACTGTCTTTGATACAGCAAAGATTTAGAGCAATGTGTCTGCATTCTCATTAGTTTCCGTTAGTTTTCTTGTGGGTGAGTTCCAGTTTCAAAGCATTGTGCTCTGATAATTTGGAGGGAATAATCCAATCGTTTGTGATCCTCAGTGTCTGCCTTCAGCTCAGGTCATGATCTCTGGGTTTTGTGATCAAGCCTTCAGTTGGGCTCCCTGGTCAGTAAGGAGTCTGCTTCTCTTCCTTTTGTCTCTCCACACTGCTCATGCTCTCTCTTTCTCAAATAAATAAATGAAATGAAATATTAAAAAAAAAAACTATTAAACCTTTGGTAGATTGGCCAACCATTAAAGAAAAAAGATACTAGCAGTACTGTTATATAATATACTAATAGAGTTACTTCTATCAAAAATTTGTGACAGGAGATTCCTCAAGAAATTAAAAATAGAGCTTCCCTATGACCCTGCAATTGCACTACTGGATATTTACCCCAAAGATACAGATGTAGTGAAAAGAAGGGCCATCTGTACCCCAATGTTTATAGTAGCAATGGCCACGGTCGCCAAACTGTGGAAAGAACCAAGATGCCCTTCAACGGACGAATGGATAAGGAAGATGTGGTCCATATACACTATTGAGTATTATGCCTCCGACAGAAAGGATGAATACCCAACTTTTGTAGCAACTTGGATGGGACTGGAAGAGATTATGCTGAGTGAAATAAGTCAAGCGGAGAGAGTCAATTATCAAATGGTTTCACTTATTTGTGGAATATAACAAATAGCATGGAGGACATGGGGAGTTAGAGAGGAGAAGGGAGTGGGGGAAATTGGAAGGGGAGGTGAACCATGAGAGACTATGGACTCTGAAAAACAATCTGAGGGATTTGAAGTGGCAGGGGGTGAGAGGTTGGGGGAACCAGGTGGTGGGTATTAGAGAGGGCACAGATTGCATAGAGCACTGGGTGTGGTGCAAAAATAATAAATAATGATTATTGTTATGCTGAAAATTAAAAAAAATTACAGGCACAACAACAAAAAAATAATAAATATACATTTATTTTAAACTAAAAAAAAAGTTTGTGACAAAATATGACTACAAATTCTACAGATATTAACAGGACAATTAGGAAGCATTATGAATAATTATATGGCTATAAATTTGACAATGTTGATGACATTGGAAAAAATGCATAACCTATGCAATCTACCACAGTTTACTCAAAAACAAACAAATAACCCGAATAGTCCTATAAGAGACATTGAGTAAAGGTTAAAGCCTTCCCACAAAAGAAAACTCAAAGCCCATACAGCAATCACAGGTGAATTCTAAAACAAGAATGAAGGAAGGAAAGAAGGGAAAGGAAAGGTTAGGAAAAGAAAAAAGGAAGAAAGGACGAAAGGGAAAACAAAAAAACAAGCAAATAAAAAAAACAAAAACCTAACCCTACATAAATTGCTCCATAAACCTAAAGGGAAGAAACAAGTCATTCATAGAAGCTGGTATTAATCTGATTAATACCAGATTACCAGAGGTAGACAAAGACATTATAAGAAAAGAAAACTACACACACACCAGTATCCCTCAGGAATACAGATGCCAACATTCTAAATATATGCTTTGGCAAATTGAATTCAACAATACATAGAAAAGGATGTTATATCATGACTGAGTGGGGTTGATCTCAAGAATGCAGGGTTGCTTTGACATTCTAAAACCAATGAACATAATTTACATATTAACAAATTAAAAAATAAAAAAAAAATCTTATGTTTATTTCAATTGACGATGGAAAAAAAAATTGACAAAATTCAGTATTCGTGATAAATTCAGCAGGCTAGGAATAGAAGGGAATTTCCCCTGTCCTCTCAATATCAAGGGTAGGAGAGTGATGTTCACCATCACCACTTCTTTCCACAATGTATTTAGGCTTCGGCCAGAGAAATCAGAAAAAAATGGGAAATAAAGGGAATCTAGATTGGAACGAAGAAGTAGAACTATCCTTGTTTATAGACAACATGATCATCTGTGTAGAAAGTTCAATAGAACAGGCAAAAAAAATCTACTAACAGTAATAAGTGAGTTTTGCAAAGGTGCAGGGTAGAAAACATACAAAGAACAACAACCAGCTGTATTTCTGCATACAGGCAACAAACTCTTAAAAAAAAAAAAAAAAAAACCTCTGTTTAAAAATAGCAGTTAATATGAAATGCTTAGGGGTAAATATGATAAAATATGTAAAATACGAGTACACCAAAAAAGATAAAACGCTGCTGAGGAATAATAAAGAAGACCTAAATAAATGAGACATCCATTTTGTTCATGTTGAGTTGGAAGACTCAGAATGATTAAAATATCAGTTTTACCCTGATTGATCTACAGATTCAGAATCCTAGTAATTTGTAGAAATCATACAGAGCATGTTTTCCAATGACATGAGAATTAAAATAGCAATTAATAACAGAAAAGCATTGGGAGAGTCCAGAAATTTTCGGAAATTAAATAGCACAATAAAATAATCATGGCTATAAGAAGAAGTTACAGGGAAAGTGAAAAACATTTTGAACTAAAAGAAAATGAAAACACAACATACCTGAATTTGTGAAAAATGCAGCTACAACAGCTCTTAGAAAAAACATCTCATGCTAAAGATGAAAGGTTCAAAAACAGGAACTCAAGTTTCTATTTTAAGAAGTTTGGAAAAGAAGAACAAAAAAATATAAAATAAGTGAAAGGAAGGAAATAACAAAGATAAGAGCAAAAGTCATTAAGAGATTTCTGTTTTCAACAATGCTAGAAAGACTTACACAACTACAAAAAAAAAGTAGAGGAAAGAAAGAGAAAAGGAGAGAGAAAGCAAGCAAGCAAGCAAGCAGAAGAAAGGAAGGTAGGAAGGAAGGAGAGAGAGAAAAGAAGGAAGAAGCAAGTATTTCAGAACTGGACAACACAGCACAGAACAGTGATCCCTAGGAGAAAAGAAACAAATAAGGCGAGCTCTAAGATTGCCCTAGATCGCTGTGTAGATTCTACTCCACAGTTTGGGGAAGAGGAAGCAAAACAGCCCAGCTTGAGGAGACAGTTAAGAATTCAAGGAGGCCAGAGTAGCTAAAATTCACAAAGTAGAGTAACCAATGAGGAAAGAGCTATCCAGACACGGGGCTCAGAAACCTGCTAAGGATGCTGCTCAAGTTTTCATCTGACAGCTGATCATTGCATGTGTGTGAGGAAGTGCTCCCAGGCCAGGGACATAACCGCCAGGGAAAAAGCAGGTAGAACTAATATCGGGGTGGAAATAGCTCATGTTCTCAATGGCCAAAGTGGAGAAACTCCATTAATATAAGGGACATTGAGTGAAAGATGATGTGATTGTGAATGCAGAAAAGTCCTAATGACACTACTAAAAAATGCTATTAGAACTAACAGTACATTTAATAAAGTTGCCAGATACAATCACTATGTGATTGTTCTATATATTAGCAGAGAACAATGGAATTTAAAAATATTAAACTGTTCCACTTATATTAGCAAGAAACAATTATCCAAGGATAAATGTGACAAAGTATATATAAGACACTGAAAACTGTAAAATATTGCCAAGAGGAATAAAAGCAGGCTGAAATAAATGATGAAGTATTGTGTTCATGCACGGCAAGTCTCAATATTCCTAAAACATCAACGTTATTCACATTGATGTCAATAAGACGTTGTTATCATGAAAATCTGAGCAACATTCTTACAAAAATTGTCAAACCGATTAAAACATTTCTAAGGAAGCTTATAGAACCTAATACCAAAATGATTTTGAAAATTAAGAACAAATTTGGATTCTGACCACCTGATTTAGAAACATATTTTAATGTCACAGTTATCAAGAAAGTGTGATACTAGCATGAAGAACAGTGTCCAGAACTGGACACACACTTATACAGCCAAATGAGTATGTGACAGTGGTGCAGAGATGATTAAGAGGGACCAAAAAATCTTTTCAGAAACAACACTGAAACAACTGGAGAGCCATATGCAGTGTAAGTATCAACACTGATCTCATATGAGATACAAAAATGAACTCAAAATGGATGAGAGCTCTACATGTAAAATCAGAAACTATAACAATTCTACCATAAGACACAAAAAGAGGTGTTGAACCTGGGTCTAGGAAAAAAAAAAAAAAAAACTAATGGTAGATAGAATACACAAAAGTATAAAGGAAAAAAAAATGACAGATTTCATCATAATTTAAAATGTGGCTCTTGGAAAGACATTGTGAATCTAATGAAAAGCAAGCTACATACTGGAGAAAATATTCACAAAACACGTGGGTCAATAAGGGACTTCTATTTAGTACTACACTGCCAACTGAATTTTCTGATAAGAGGGAGCACACTCTTACACTGTTGGTGGGAATGTAAGCTGGTACAGCCACTCTGGAATACAGTTGAAGGTTCCTCATGATGTTAAAAAAGGCTACCCTATGGACCTAACAATTGCACTACTAGATATTGACCCCAAAGATACAGATGTAGTGAAAAGAAGTGGTACATGCACCTCAATGTTCATAGCCACAATGTCCATGAAAGCCAAACTGTGGAAAGAGCCAAGATGTCCTTCAACAGACGAATGGATAAAGAAGTTGTGGTTCATATAGTCAATGGAATATTACTCAGAATCAGAAACGATGAATACCCACCATTTGCACTGATGTGGATGGAACTGGAGGGGATTATGCTAAGTGAAATAAGTCAGTCAGAGAAAGATATTTATCAAACGTTTTCACTCATATGTGGAACCTAAGAAATGGGCAGAGGGCAATAGGGGGAGTTAGGAAAAACTGAAGGGGGATGAAATCAGAGAGGGAGAAAAACCATGAAAGACTGTGAACTCTGGGATACAAACCAAGGGTTACACAAGGGAGGTGGATGGGGGGATGGAGTATTTGGGTGATGAGTATTAAGGAGGGCATGTGTGGTGATGAGCACTGGGTGTGATACACAACTAATGAATTGCTGAACACTATACCAAAAAATAATGAGTCATCATATGTTGGTTAACTGAACATAATAAAATTAATTAATTTAAATGTAAATTTCCAGTGGTTCGTGGCTACCATAATGGGCAGCATAGATCCAGAATTTATAAAGAATTAATATTCAGCAGTAAAACAAAACAAAACAAAAAACAAGAAAACAAAAACAACAACAACAAGGAAACCTCAAAATAAACACGTGATGTGGATTGACACTTTACTAAAGATGATATATGGATTCCAAATAAACCCAAGAAAAGATGCTTAACTTCATTAGTCATCAGGAAAATACAAATCAAATCCACAAAGAGGTAAACACACATACCTGAAAGACTAAAATTTTTCAGAGATGACCGTACAACATGTTGGTGAAGATGTGGATCTGTGACTTTCATATACTGCTACTAGGAATACGAAATGGTGAAAACACTTTGGCAGATTCTTAATATATCTACCATACAGCCCAGGCATCCTAAGTCTTGGTACTTATCAAAATACAAAAACATGATGTAAAAGTACACACAAATGCTGTATATAAATGTACAAAGCAGCTTTATTTTTAATCTCAAAATTGTCGAAAGCCCCACCAGTAGGTAAAAGGGATAAACAAATTGTGGTATACCCACACTGTATAATACTGCTCAGCAATAAAAAGTAACATGGCATATTTATATGAAATTCTCAGAAATGCAAACTAACCTAAAGTGACCCCAAACACATCACTGATGGTCTGAGGACAAGTTGGCAGGGTGGCAGGAAAGAGTGAATCAAAAAGGCACAGGGAAACTTTTGGAGGTTATGAAAATGTTCATTATCTTGATTGTAGTGGTAGGTTCATGGACATAATGCATAAAAATTCATCAAACTGCATACTTTATTTTTTTAAGATTTTTAAAATTTATTTATTTGACAGACAGAGATCACAAGTAGGCAGAGAGGGAGGTAGAGAGGGTGGGGGGAGAAGCAGGCCCCCTGCTGAGCAGAGAGCCCGATGTGGGGCTCGATCCCAGGACCCTGAGATCATGACCTGAGCTGAAGGCAGAGGCTTTAACCCACTGAGCCACCCAGATGCCCCGAAACTGCATACTTTAAATATGAGTACTTTACTGTCCATAATTATACTAAAATAAATCCTTAAAAAACAAAGAAAAAAAGATTAATGAAATAAAAATAAACACCACACAATAGGGAAAATCAACAAAACCAAAAGCTAGTTCTTTGAAAAGATAAATGAAACTGATGCATCTGTAGACTGATCTAGAAAGAAAAAGAAGTCAGAAATTACTACTACTAAAAATAAAAGAAATAACTAAAATGACAGTTCCTACATATAATAAACACTTAAAAATATTATGAATACCTTTGTGGTGATTAAGTTGACAACTGCAATGAAGTGTACACATTCCTTGAAATAAACTAATTACCAGGGGCGCCTGGGTGGCTCAGTGGTTTAAGCCGCTGCCTTCGGCTCAGGTCATGATCCCAGGTCCTGGGTTTGAGCCCCGCATCGGGCTTTCTGCTCAGCTGGGAGCCTGCTTCCTCCTCTCTCTCTGCCTGCCTCTCTGCTTACTTGTGATTTCTCTCTGTCAAATAAATAAATAAAATCTTTAAAAAAAAAAAAACTAATTACCAGCACTAACTCAAGAAGGAGTGTTTTATTTCTGTTGAAGAATTAAAATCATAATTTAAAACCTTTCCAGAAAAGAAACCCCTCATGCCCTAGATCACTTTTCTAGTCAATTCAGTGAAGCATTTTAGGAGGAAATAGTGGCTTTCCATTATACACCCTTCTTGAAGGAGGAGGGACCAACCCCCACCTCAGTTTCTGAGTCCACCGTTATCCTGGTGCCAAGACCAGACAATGACAGGACAGGAAAACTGCAGCCCTATCCCTAACGTGTATGGACTGAAAATACTTAATGAACCCACACATAACACCACTCTAACTGTAAGGAAACATCAGAAATACCCAAATGAAGGACATTCTACTAAATGCCTCAAAATTTCAAGTTCATCAAAAAAAAGAAAGGTCTGAACAGCTGTCATACTCTAGAGGAGCTTAAGGAAGATATAATGACTGAATCTATATTGTATTTGGGATGAGATCTGGGATAGAAAAAGGACATTAGGTAAAAATCTGGTCAGTTCAGACTTCAATCAACAACAATGAATTGATGCTGGTTCATTAGTTGTGACAATTGTATTACAGTATTTTAAGATGTTTAAAAGGTACACTTTGGACACCTGGGTGGCTCAGTGGGTTAAAGCCTCTGCCTTCAGCTAAGGTCATGATCCCAGGGCTCTGGGATCCAGCCCAGCATCAGGTTTTCTGCTCAGCAGGGTGACTGCTTCCCTTTTCTCTCTCTCTGCCTGCCCTCTGACTGCTTGTGATCTCTCTCTGTCAAGTAAATAAACAAAATCTTTAAAAAAGAATAAAGAAAATGTACACTGGCTGATGGCACTCAGAAATTCTGTAAATGTCTTGCAACTTTCCTGTAAATCTGAATCTATTCTAAAATAAACATTTATTTAAAAAGATCACTGTAATTACTTTATTAAGACTAAAAAGACAAAGCGACAACAACATATGATCATTTCAAAGTTGCATGAGAAGTATTTGACAAAATTCAACACCCATACCTGAGAAAACACTACAAAACTAAAAAGACAATTCCTCAATTTAATACTGGACATCTACAAAAAGACTCTATAGCTAGCTAACATCGTATGTTATGGTGGAAGACTATTTTCCTGCCTAAACTGAGAAACCAAAAATGTTAAGTCTGTTCATATCAATTCTTTTTTTTTTTTAATTTTTTATTTTTTCAGCATAACAGTATTCATTATTTTTGCACCACACCCAGTGCTCCATGCAATCCGTGCCCTCTACAATACCCACCACCTGGTGCCCCCAACCTCCCACCCCCCACCCCTTCAAAATTCTCAGATCGTTTTTCAGAGTCCATAGTCTCTCATGGTTCACCTCCCCTTCCAATTGCCCTCAACTCCCTTCTCCTCTCCATCTCCCCTTGTCCTCCATGCTATTTGTTATGCTCCACAAATAAGTGAAACCATATGATAATTGACTCTCTCTGCTTGACTTATTTCACTCAGCATAATCTCTTCCAGTCCCGTCCATGTTGCTACAAAACTTGGGTATTCATCCTTTCTTTTCTTTTCTTTTCTTTTTTTTTTTTTTTTTTTACAGCTTTATAAACATATATTTTTATCCCCAGGGGTACAGGTCTGTGAATCGCCAGGTTTTTGGCTAAGATCAAATGGCACATCAATTCTATTAAACAATATACCGGAGGTTCTAAAGGTACAGAAACACTTCTTATAGGATCCAGTAATTTAATTCTGTGGCATTTACCCAAAAGACTGAAAACAGAAAAGCCTTGCATACAAACATTCACTGAAGTTTCCTTCATAATAGCCCTAAAGTGCAAACAAATCAAATGTCTATTGACAGGCAAATGAAGAAGCATATGGCACAATGAAGAAGCAAAAATGTCATACTGCTTGGAAATAAAAAGGAACAAACTTCTGATGTATGTAACATGGAAGAATCTCAGACACATTCTACTGAGTCAAGGGAGACAGAGAAGAAAAAAAACAAAACAAAAACCAAATCGGACAAAAGAAAGATATTTCCACTTGATAAAAGACAGAACTATTGTGAGCTCTATGGACCTCACAACATAGGTTTCAAACTAATCGATTAAGAAAAAGAAATTGACATGCACACAACTGAAGTGGAAAACAATACACAACTTTCTTAGTGAGTGACAGAAGAGGAGGACAAAATATTAGGAAGGGACTGATAATACACATAACTGGTAACATCTTTTTCAACATATATGTCATACTTCCAAATATCTGATTTTGCAAAAAGTCATAAAGAAAAGTCAGAAACCATATACCATACAATCATATTCTCTGGCATAGGCCAGAAACATAGATGTTAACATTAAAAATTACAGTAAAAAGTGAAAATAAACCCAAGAACTACAAAATGCAAAATACAACAATTCAACTTCCCTACTTTATACTAGAAAATACCCAGAGCTAAGTAACAAATTCCATTAAACAATGTAATTTTTAGCCTCTTTAAGTTGGAGATAAAAGTAGCTGAATCATTTCAAAGCCATTCTATAATTTCATTTAAGTGATGATCTCTCATCTGTCATGTCAACTACTTCGGACAGAATCTAATGGCCACAAAAAGGTTATAATAGTAATAATGCAGTTTCATAAACCTAGCTCCTAAAAATGTTCTTTATCATATGAGATAGGAAATCCTAAACATTGAAATGATTTTATTGAGATAGTATATAGTACATTTGGTAAGGTCACAAAATGTAAGATCATAGGAAACAGAGTTTTGGAGGGGAGAGGGTGGAGGAGTGGGAGGGTGGGTGTCTTGGGTGAGCCTGGTGGTGGGTATTAAGGAGGGCACATATTGCATGGAGCGCTGGGTGTGGTGCATAAACAATGAATAAACAATGAACTTTGGATACGTGA
This sequence comes from Lutra lutra, assembly GCF_902655055.1. Classification (NCBI taxonomy): domain Eukaryota; kingdom Metazoa; phylum Chordata; class Mammalia; order Carnivora; family Mustelidae; genus Lutra; species Lutra lutra. Next base: position 157,486,927 of record NC_062282.1, on the reverse strand, counting down.
AAAAATTAAGAGAAAATTAAGATGTTAATACATATACATATACATATGTAAGTTTACCACACACACACACACACATAAATATGTAACTAAGAACGTGGTAAATGGTAAGCATTCAATTTAAATTGTAGCTTTTATTAGTACTATTAATACAAACACTTTGTCCTATACCATTAGAATTCACCATGTTGAAAATTGTTGAAAATTTGCTCCATTGGTCACCATGTTAATGTCACCATATTTATCCAGTCTTCAAAAACTAGAAACTTCATTCGTAATTCCTTCTTTCTTTCTTTTTTTTTTTTTAAAGATTTTATTTATTTATTTGTCAGAGAGAGAGAGGGAGAGAGAGCAAGCACAGGCAGACAGAATGGCAGGCAGAGGCAGGGGGAGAAGCAGGCTCCCTGATGAGCAAGGAGTCCAATGTGGGACTCGATCCCAGGACGCTGAGATCATCACCTGAGCCGAAGGCAGCTGCTTAACCAACTGAGCCACCCAGGCGTCCCCATAATTCCTTCTTTCTAACATCCACATCTAATTCTCCCTCTCTAAAGTTTTCCCCTTCAGCATGCTAGCTCTTCAATAACACTTGCCTGAATTTTTTTCAACTGTCTCCGAAATAGCCTACCTGCCTGGACCATCTCTCTTCCCATCAATTCTTTGATAGAGCAGTCTTTCTAAAAACAAAAATTAAATCACATGATTAACTGTGATTTTTTTAGATTATAGTTCTACTCTCTAGAAATCCAAAGTCCTGACCTGACAAAGGTGATTCCTAATCCTGTCTTTGTTTTGCTATTCTCATCACCTGTCACTCTTTCCTAAGAACTTTGAGCATTCGAATAGTACACTATGTCACCTGTTCCCTCTGCTAAAAGTCTCCTACTCATCCATCAAATCCCAGCATAGACAGTATCAACTCTAGGACACTTTCCCTCAAGGTCTAAGACATTCGCTTTGTTGTTTTATTTCTACCTGCATTTCTACATTTAGTCTATTAAAGTAATTTATTTATGACCTTTTTTCCTTAACTACTTGATTGTGAGCTCCCTGAAGGCTAGTAGAGAAAAACTCTTATCTAGTAAGAATGCTTCCCACATGGTGGGCAGACTTTGAATAAATAAATGACATTTTTGTAGGAAAATGCTGAGATGTCAGAAATAAAACATATACATTGTTACAACTACCAAAAGCTGAGCATATTTATTCCTTAACTCCATTCTTCATGTTATAAGTTAAAGCAAATCCATAAAATTGTATTTATTTTTCATATATTTGCATACATGATCTATAAATACCATAAGTAGGGAATATTTCTACAATGCACAGCATCATACATGGTGTTGGTGATTCAATCATAAAATTACATACATAAAGTTTGAAGCCAACTGACAGAAAAAGGTATCAAGATAGATATCCATGAATACAGACCAAAATTTCATTTTTACACCTTGTATTTTTTTAAATCTTTATTTGACAGAGAGATAGAGAGAGCACAAGTAAGTAGGCAGAGCTGCAGGCAGAATGAGAGGGAGAAGCAGGCTCTCCACTGAGCAGAGAGCCTGATGCAGGGCTCGATCCCAGGACCCTGGGATCATGACCCGAGCCGAAGGCAGCTGCTTAACCGACTGAGCCACCCAGACGCCCCAACCCCTTGTATTTTTTTAGATTTTCTAAAATGCACATATTTAACTTTCTAACAACTATGTATTGAATGAACAAACAAGAAAATAGATACTCTGGAAAGCCATGGTTATCCAAAAGTTTAAGATGATTAAATCTCTTAATTATAGAGAATGTATCTCATAAATCTGCTGAAGACCATGCTTATAGAAATTAATTTTTCCCCCAAAACAGAAGGGTTAGTTTCAATGAAGGAGAAAAAAAGCAAACAAAACCAAAACCAAAACCAAGATACAAAATTGCAAAATGAAGTGGAAAACTGAAGCTTGGTTGTCTTCAATTATCCAGGTATTTCAGGCACCTGTGCTTTGCTTTGTGTTTATATGCACATAATATTAAGAATACTGTTTGGCAATACATAAAGAACTCTTTCAACTCATTCATAAAAGACAAATAACCCAATTAAAAATGTTTTAAGTTTTAAATAGAACCTTTCCCCCCAAAGATACAATTGGCAGGTAAACACATGAAAATATCAATGTCATAATGAAATGAGAAGCAAAAAGCATTGCCTCTTTGTGCTGGCTGAGGCAGATATAGCAAAAAAGCCAGAAAATCACAAGGGTGCTTAAGGGCATGGAAAAAGCAGAGCTCTTCCATGTTGCTGGCGGGAGTGTATGACAGTGCAGCTGTTCTGGAAAACAGTTTGTCAGCTCCTTAATGAGCTAAACACAGGATTATCACATGGCCCAACAATTCCACCATAGGTATATACCCAAGAGAAATGATACATATGTCCTCACAAAAACTTGTATATGGATTTTCACAGCAGCATTATTCATAATAGCTACAAAGTGGAAATTATCCAAATGCCCATGAACTGATCAGCAAATAAACCAAATGTGGTGTATCTACCACCTAATGAAATCTTATTTTACAATTGAAAGTAATGAAGTACTAATGTAAGGTACAACACGGAAGAACCATGAAAACATTACACCAACTGGAAGAAGCCAGTCAAAAAAGACCACAGGGTGCATGACTGCATTTATACAAAATATCTAGAAGAGGTGAAGCTATAGGAACCGAAAAGAGATGAGTGGCTGCTTAGTACTGCAGACGGGAAAGAAGGGACATGGGAGATATAGCGGAAGGACAGCTAATGGCTATGGGGTTTCTTCTAGGAGGGATGATAACTCTCTAAATCTATGGTAATAGGGGGCGCCAGAATGGCTTCAGTTAGTTAAGCATTGGACTCTTGGTTTCGGCTCAGGTCATGATCTTGAAGTGCTAGGGTGGAGCCCTGTGTCCTGTCAGGCTAGCTGCTCAACAGGAAGTCTGCTTTAGATCCCCTCTTCCTCTCCCTCTGCTCCTCCCTTCACTTGTGCCCAGGCTTTCACTCTTAAATAAATAAATAAAATCTTAAAAGAAGATGACTGTGGGGATAGTGGCACAATTCTGTGAATATATAAAAAATAATTGAATTGTATACTTGAAATAATTTTTTGAGATTGTATTTATTTATTTGACAGAGAGATAGAGAGAGAGAGAGGTATCACAAGTAGACAGAGAAGCAGGCAGAGAGAGAGGGGGAAGCAGGCTCCTAATGAGCATATATTCATGATGTGGGTCTAAATCTCAGGACCCTGAGACCATGAACTGAGCCGAAGGCAGAGTTTTAACCCACTGAGCCACCCAGGAGCCCCTGAATTGTATACTTTAAATGGATGGATTCTATGGCATAAACTGTATCTCAGTAAAACTGTTTAAAGAAAGGAAGAATGCCATCTGGCCCCCTTTCCAACAAACTACGTGATCTGGAAAGTGAGCATTTTCATTTACAAATGGAAACAGTATGTGTTCCCATCTGTCCAACTCTAGCTGTAAGAGGACATAAAAAGTACATGGCAGAAACATTCTAGAAAGCTAGTTTAGTAAAGTGAAGATGACTCTTGGTTATCTATTGATGCCTAGCAAATTCCCCCAAACATAGCAACTTAAAACAAGCATGTATTGTCTCACATAGGGAGTGGCTTAGTGATCTAGTCCTGGCTCAGATCCCTTAGGATGCTGCAGTCAAGCTGGGCTGTGATCGCTGAAAACTTGGCTGAGGTTGGAATACCTGATTCCAAGATCACTCATATGGCTGCAGATTGGAGGCTTCAGTTCCTCCCTATCAGCCTCTACATAGGACCATTCAGGACACTGTTTCCGACAGAAAGAGAGATCAGAGAGACAGAGTATGACAACAATTAAGTCAGAAGCCCGGCCTTGATCTTAAAAGTGATACACCATCACTTTTGCAATATTTTACTGGTTACACAGATCGGTTCTGATCAGTCTGGGAAGACATTGGACAAGAGTGTGAATACCAGGAGGTGGGGATCACTAGGGTCATTATGGGGGCCAGCTACCAAAATAACATTATAACAATAAGGAGACCAAAGATCCCACACAAGTGAATGCTTGACCTTTTCAATGAAAGGATAGACAGGATTCATATTCCTTAGTAGTACCACGAACACAATCCTGGTGTTGCAAGCCTTGTGATAAAAAGTTTTGCAAGCAACATTCCTACCATTTTCTGTTCTCCGTGTGATGAAGCTACAATCTGTATAAAACAAAACTGAGAAGTTGACGACTGATGGGAGAAGTACATAAATGATTTAGTCAAACTCACTCTCCCCTCATCCCTGCCACTGACAGTTGAACAAACAGTCCTTGTTGCAGAGAAGCTAGGTGAATCTACCAAGGTCAAACACTGATTGAACAGGAACAAGACCCCATTCTCTGTGTCCTCTCAATACACCAGAAGCTAAACATCAGAGAACCAGTAGCAGGGACTCAGAGTATAGATGATATTGTATACATGGAAGCATTACATCACGTGCATTAAAAGGCCAGTCACTCCAGAATTGATACTTCTTTTTGTGGTTTCCTGGTACTGGCTGTGTTACTTTCCCAGGCAGTAGTGGACTCTTACCCTTATTTCCACTCCAACTGAGAGCTGTCCTACTTAGCTGGAAGAGGAAGGACTCACTCATTCAGCTCAGTGAATATTACAGAGTCTCTGTTCTATACCCACTACTGAACATGGAGATGTGAAGAAAAGAAGACATGGTTCCTTCACTCACAAAGCAGATAGTCAAGCTGATAAAACAAGACCTAAACATGGAACACTAAGAAAATTATACCCCATGTGACAGGGCAGAGCAAGGATTTATGTATTTTCAACAATTTTATTTAAGAAAAATCTTACATAAAACTTACAGTGTTCCAGATACATTATAGTACCAATTCTCTGAAGCCCTATGAGCTTATACTCATTTTATAGATGAGGAAAGTGAGCCCTTCAGAGGTTAAATAACTTGTCAAAGCTCTCTGTCTTGGTAAGAAGCAGGGCCAGATTCTACCCTGGTAGGATGGCTGCAGGGTTTATACTTTCGTAACCACCATTCTATGAAGCTTCTTGATCATAGTGACAATTATTCTCCCACCTACCTCCTAAATCCTTTGTTAGGGTTCTGAAGGAAGGTCAGTAATGGAACTTTAAAGCTCCTCTGAGGAATCCTAGCTTTCAAGCTGCACAGGGGAAGTGAGGACCTAGTCCAAAAGAGTAAGGATGTTTGAGGATAGTGGCCAGCCCTGTGGAGAGGGGTGCGGAAGGGGGAGTAAAGGTCACTAATGAGGCACTCAGTGCTTTCCTGGTGCCAATATGAAAGATGAAATTTAATCATAGCTGCAGTTAGCAAACTAAGCTCTAGTGGGGAAGAAGAAATTAAATGGATACAAAATAAATTAATTTGACTGTCATTTTCCACTAAAAAGAGGAGATTCTTAATATAATATTCTAATGATGCCTTCCCAGCATCATGACATAGGAAAACAGCACAACATAGCAGGAACAAATGTATCAGATTATTTTTTTTATTTTATTTTTTATAAACATATATTTTTATCCCCAGGGGTATAGGTCTGCGAATTGCAAGGTTTACACACTTCACAGCACTCACCATAGCACATACCCTCCCCAATATCCATAACCCCACCCCTCTCTCCCACCTCCCCTCCCCCATCAACCCTCAGTTTGTTTTGTGAGATTAAGAGTCACTTATGGTTTGTCTCCCTCCCAATCCCATCTTGTTACATTTATTCTTCTCCTACCCCCTTAACCCTCCATATTACATCTCCTCTCCCTCATATCAGGGAGATCATATGATAGTTGTCTTTCTCCGATTGACTTATTCTGCTAAGCATGATACCCTCTAGTTCCATCCACGTCGTCGCAAATGGCAAGATTTCATTTCTGTTGATGGCTGCATAGTATTCCATTGTGTATATATACCACATCTTCTTTATCCATTCGTCTGTTGAGGGACATCTAGGTTCTTTCCATAGTTTGGCTATTGTAGACATTGCTGCTATAAACATTCAGGTGCATGTGCCCCTTCGGATCACTACGTTTGTATCTTTAGGGTAAATACCCAGCAGTGCAATTGCAGGGTCATAGGGTAGTTCTATTTTCAACATTTTGAGGAACCTCCATGCTGTTTTCCAGAGTGGTTGCACCAGCTTGCATTCCCACCAACAATGTAGGACAGTTCCCCTTTCTCCGCATCCTTGCCAGCATCTGTCATTTCCTGACTTGTTAATTTTAGCCATTCTGACTGGTGTGAGGTGGTATCTCATGGTGGTTTTGATTTGTATTTCCCTGATGCCGAGTGATATGGAGCACTTTTTCAAGTGTCCGTTGGCCATCTGGATGTCTTCTTTGCAGAAATGTCTGTTCATGTTCTTCTGCCCATTTCTTGATTGGATTCTTTGTTCTTTGGGTGTTGAGTTTCCTGAGTTCTTTATAGATTTTGGACACTAGCCCTTTATCTGATATGTCATTTGCAAATATCTTCTCCCATTCTGTCAGTTGTCTTTTGGTTTTGTTCACTGTTTCCTTTGCTGTGCAAAAGCTTTTGATCTTGATAAAATCCCAAAAGTTCATTTTGCCCTTGCTTCCCTTGCCTTTGGTGATGTTCCTAGGAAGATGTTGCTGTGGCTGAGGTCGAAGAGGTTGCTGCCTGTGTTCTCCTCAAGGATTTTGATGGAATCCTTTCTCACATTGAGATCCTTCATCCATTGTGAGTCTATTTTCGTGAGTGGTATAAGGAAATGATACAATTTCATTTTTCTGCATGTGGCTGTCCAATTTTCCCAACACCATTTATTGAAGAGGCTGTCTTTTTTCCATTGGACATTCTTTCCTGCTTTGTCGAAGATTAGTTGACCATAGAGTTGAGGGTCTATTTCTAGGCTCTCTATTCTGTTCCATTGATCTATGTGTCTGTTTTTGTGCCAGTACCATGTTGTCTTGATGATGACAGCTTTGTAATAGAGCTTGAAGTCCGGAATTGTGATGCCACCATCTTTGGCTTTCTTTTTCAATATTCCTTTGGCTATTCGAGGTCTTTTCTGGTTCCATAGAAATTTTAGGATTATTTGTTCCATTTCTTTGAAAAAAATGGATGGTACTTTGATAGGAATTGCATTAAATGTGTAGATTGATTTAGGTAGCATAGACATTTTCACAATATTTATTCTTCCAATCCAGGAGCATGGAACATTTTTCCATTTCTTTGTGTCTTCCTCAATTTCTTTCATGAGTACTTTATAGTTTTCTGTGTATAGATTCTTAGTCTCTTTGGTTAGGTTTATTCCTAGGTATCTTATAGTTTTGGGTGCAATTGTAAATGGGATGGACTCCTTAATTTCTCTTTCTTCTGTCTTGTTGTTGGTGTAGAGAAATGCAACTGATTTCTGTGCATTGATTTTATATCCTGACACTTTACTGAATTCCTGTACAAGTTCTAGCAGTTTTGGAGTGGAGTCTTTTGGGTTTTCCACATAGAGTATCATATCATCTGCGGACTACTTCTTTGCCGATTTGGATGCCTTTAATTTCCTTTTGTTGTCTGATTGCTGAGGCTAGGACTTCTAGTACTATGTTGAATAGCAGTGGTGATAACGGACATCCCTGCTGTGTTCCTGACCTTAGCGGAAAAGCTTTCAATTTTTCTCCATTGAGAATGATATTTGCGGTGGGTTTTTCATAAATGGCTTTGATAATATTGAGGTATGTGCCGTCTATCCCTACACTTTGAAGAGTTTTGATCAGGAAGGTATGCTGTACTTTGTCAAATGCTTTTTCAGCATCTATGGAGAGTATCATATGGTTCTTGTTCTTTCTTTTATTAATGTGTTGTATCACATTGATTGATTTGCGGATGTTGAACCAACCCTGCAGCCCTGGAATAAATCCCTCTTGGTCGTGGTGAATAATCCTTTTAAAGTACTGTTGAATCCTACTGGCTAGTATTTTGGCGAGAATTTTTGCATCTGTGTTCATCAAGGATATTGGTCTGTAGTTCTCTTTTTTGATGGGATCCTTGTCCGGTTTTGGGATCAAGGTGATGCTGGGTTCATAAAATGAGTTTTGAAGTTTTCCTTCTATTTCTATTTTTTGGAACAATTTCAGGAGTATAGGAATTATTTCTTCTTTAAATGTTTGGTAGAATTCCCCCGGGAAGCCTTCTGGCCCTGGGCTTTTGTTTGTTTGGAGATTTTTGATGACTGTTTCCATCTCCTTACTGCTTATGGGTCTGTTCAGGCTTTCTATTTCTTCCTGGTTCAGTTGTGGTAGTTTATATGTCTCTAGGAATGCATCCATTTCTTCCAGATTTTCAAATTTGTTGGCGTAGAGTTGCTCATAGTATGTTCTTATAATTGTCTTTATTTCTTGGGTGTTCGTAGTGATCTCTCCTCTTTCATTCATGATTTTATTTATTTGGGTCCTTTCTCTTTTCTTTTTGATAAGTCTGGCCAGGGGTTTATCGATCTTATTAATTCTTTCAAAGAACCAGCTCCTAGTTTCGTTGATTTGTTCTATTTTTTTTTGTTTTGTTTTGTTTTTTTTTTTCTATTTCATTGATTTCTGCTCTGATCTTTATGATTTCTCTTCTCCTGCTGGGTTTAGGGTTTCTTTCTTGTTCTTTCTCCAGCTCCTTTAGGTATAGGGTTAGGTTGTGTATTTGAGGACTTTCTTGTTTCTTGAGAAAGGCTTGTACCGCTATATATTTTCCTCCTCAGGACTGCCTTTGTTATGTCCCACAGATTCTGAACCGTTGTGTTCTTTATCATTTGTTTCCATGAATTTTTTCAATTCTTCTTTAATTTCCTGGTTGACCCATTCATTCTTTAGAAGGATGCTGTTTAGTCTCCATATATTTGGGTTCTTTCCAAATTTCCTCTTGTTATTGAGTTCTAGCTTCAGAGCATTGTGGTCTGAAAATATGCAGGGAATGATCCCAATCTTTTGATACCGGTTGAGACTTGATTTAGGACCAAGAATGTGATCTATTCTGGAGAATGTTCCATGTGCACTAGAGAAGAATGTGTATTCTGTTGCTTTGGGATGAAAAGTTCTGAATATATCTGTGATGTCCATCTGGTCCAGTGTGTCATTTCAGGCCTTTATTTCCTTGTTGATCTTTTGCTTGGATGATCTGTCCATTTCAGTGAGGGGAGTGTTAAAATCCCCTACTATTATTATATTATCGTCGATGTGTTTCTTTGATTTTGTTATTAATTGGTTTATATAGTTGGCTGCTCCCACGTTAGGGGCATAGATATTTAAAATTGTTAGATCTTCTTGTTGGATAGTTCCTTTGAGTATGATATAGTGTCCTTCCTCATCTCTTATTATAGTCTTTGGCTTAAAATCTAATTGATCTGATATAAGGATTGCCACTCCTGCTTTCTTCTGATGTCAATTAGCATGGTAAATTCTTTTCCACCCCCTCACTTTAAACCTGGAGGTGTCTTCGGGTTTAATGATTTTCTTGTAGGCAACATATAGATGGTTTTTGTTTTTTGATCCATTCTGATACCCTGTGTCTTTTGATTGGGGCATTTAGCCCATTAACATTCAGGGTAACTATTGAGAGATATGAATTTAGTGCCATTGTATTGCCTGTAAGGTGACTGTTATTGTATATTGTCTCTGTTTCTTTCTGATCTACTACTTTTAGGTTCTCTCTTTGCTTAGAGGACCCCTTTCAATATTTCCTGTAGAGCTGGTTTGGTATTTGCAAATTCTTTCAGTTTTTGTTTGTCCTGGAAGCTTTTAATCTCTCCTTCTATTTTCAATGATAGCCTAGCTGGATATAGTATTCTTGGTTGCATGTTTTTCTCATTTAGTATTCTGAATATATCATGCCAGCTCTTTCTGGCCTGCCAGGTCTCTGTGGATAAGTCTGCTGCCAATCTAAGATTTTTACCATTGTACATTACAGTCTTCTTTTCCCGGGCTGCTTTCAGGATCTTTTCTTTGTCACTAAGACTTGTAAATTTTACTATTAGGTGACAGGGTGTGGACCTATTCTTACTGATTTTGAGGGGGGTTTTCTGAACCTCCTGGATTTTGATGCTTGTTCCCTTTGCCATATTGGGGAAATTCTCTCCAATTATTCTCTCCAACATACCTTCTGCTCCCCTCTCTGTTTCCTCTTCTTCTCGAATCCCAATTATTCTGATGTTGTTTCATCGTATGGTGTCACTTATCTCTCAAATTCTCCCCTCGTGGTCCAGTAGCTGTTTGTCCCTCTTTTCCTCAGCTTCTTTATTCTCTGTCATTTCGTCTTCTATATCGCTAATCTTTCTTCTGCCTCATTTATCCTAGTAGTGAGAGCCTCCATTTTTGATTGCACCTCATTAATAGCTTTTTTGATTTCAACTTGGTTTGATTTTAGTTCTTTTATTTCTCCAGAAAGGGCTTTTATATCTCCCGAGAGGGTTGCTTTAATATCTTCCATGCCTTTTTCAAGCCCGGCTAGAACCTTGAGTATCATCATTCTGAACTCTATATCTGACATATTACCAATGTCGGTATTGATTAAGTCCCTAACCTTTGGTACTGCTTCGGGTTCTTTTTTTTGTTGTGAATTTTTCCGCCTTGTCATTTTGTCCAGATAAGAGTATATGAAGGAGCAAGTAAAATACTAAAAGGGTGGCAACAACCCCAGGAAAATATGCTTTAGCCAAATCAGAAGAGATCCCTATTCGTGAGGGGGGAGAAAGGGGATAAAAAGGGGTTCAGAAAGGGAAAAAAAAAGAAACCATTAAAAAAAGAAAGCCGATAAAAAATATAAAAAGGAAAATAAATATATATATTAGATAAACTATTTAAAAAACGTTAAAAAAGAAAACGTAAAAGTTAAAAAAATTTAGCAGAAGAAGAGAAAAAAAAATTGAAAAAGAAAAAAAATTAAATTAACTGCAAGTCTAAAGAATCATGGGGAGAAAGCCATGAGTTCCATGCTTTGCTTTCTTCTCCTCAGGAATTTCGCCGCTCTCCTTGGTATTGAAACTGCACTCCTTGGTAGGTGAACTTGGTCCTGACTGGGTTTATCGTTAATCTTCTGGGGGAGGGGCCTGTTTTAGTGATTCTCAAGTTTCTTTGCCCCAGGTGGAGTTGCACCGCCCTTATCCGTGGCCGGGCTGATTAATCTGCTCGGGTTTGCTTTCGGGAGCTTTTGTTCCCTGAGCGCTTTCCATAGAGTTCTGGAAGACGGGAATGAAGATGGCGGCCTCCCGTTCTCCGGCCCAGAGGAGCCAAGAGCCCGGGGCCCCACTCCTCAGTGCGCCCTCAGAGAACAGCGCCCAATTACTCCCGTCACCCTGGCCTCCGGCCGCACTCTGAGCTGACCGAGACTGTGAACGGTTCAAGGTAACCCCGAGTTTAGAGCTTACTCCTCGGCTCTGTCTCTGTAGCCGGCTTCCCTGTTCTAATACCAGTAAGCTCTGCGACACTCAGACACCCCTGATCCTTTTGTGACCCTGTGGGACCTGAGGCCGTGCTGACCCCGCCTGGGCTTCACCCCAGTTAAGCCTCTGGAGCGATGTCCCTCAGCGGAATAGACTTTTAAAAGTCCTGATTTTGTGCTCCGTTGCTTCGCCGGGAGCCGGGAGCCAGCCCCTCCCCCCACAGTCTATCTTCCAGGCGCTTTGGATTCACTTCTCCGCCAGTCCTACCTTTCAGATAGTGGTTGATTTTCTGTTTCTGGAATTGCTGTTCTTCTCTTCAATCTCCCTTTGGATTTGTAGGTGTTTGCAATCTTTAGATAAGCTATTTAGCTGATCTCCCGCTACCTGAAGTAGTCTCAGCCTGCTTCTTCTCCGCCATATTGACTCCTCCTCCTGTATCAGATTATTTTTAAAGAAGATGAAAGTAGTTTGAAAAGAATAATGTGAACTGTGGGTCTGAAAGCCTTTTTCCTTAAAAAAAAAAAAAAAAGAGTTCAATTTTGGTAAAAATTTGCCAACTTTGTCATGTTATAAAGCAATAGATATCTCTTTCCATTACAATAGAATTTTACACCTTTGGAACATGTTCCTTACAAGGAAAAATGGATCTTGCAGGCCAATGGCAATCTTCATGTATCTAATCCTACTTTGTGTTCTTCTGATCACACACCATGAATTATCAATGCGTCTCTCCATGAAAATCAATGGATGCATGGTCCCTAACTGTAGGAAGAGGCCTCCTGCAGAGCCAGCTGGCATAGAGTACAAGGCAGCACGATGATGAGTATCTGCACAGGTTTTCTTCTAAGTCAAATTGTCTATGCAGTTTATTTCTGACTCTGAAAAGCTATTAAGGATTTTTAAATAATTCCTCTAAAATTCAAAATTTTATCTCAAAATCTTGTACAAAAAAACTGTATCATGATACAGAAGGTATACAGAGTTCCAAAAGAAAGTGTAGTAACTGACCTTTCCTGTAAATTATATCTAACTGTTACCGTAACTGTTTTAGGGTCTTCAGTATGAGAATGGCCTTTATGAGGTCATTCAATTCATTCCAGTTATCTTGTCTGGGAATTTCACACTGAATAACCACAAGTGCAGGTGGTTTTTCATTCTGTTATGAAAGTAGTCTTGGCCACTCTTCTTAGTAAAACACTCCAGAGTACAAATGTACTCTACTCCTTGCATATGGAAGGATGATGTGTTATCAGCTACTTGAGATGAGTATTAAAGTTATAATGCTAACATAACAGAGAAAAAAGGAAATGTGTTAATGAGAAATGTGTAGAACACAATGGGGGATAGTCTAGGTAAAGTAATATGAGTGTGTGTGCTTTTGCGTGTGGGGTGTGTGTGTGTGTGTGTGTGTGTGTGTGTGTATAGTCATGCACAACAGGAGTGATCTGACCAAAAGGAAGCAGAAGCCAGCCAGCAAACAGCTGCTTGTCCTAGATATCCAACAGCTTCTGATGTGGCTCACTCATCTTAGAATCCTTATCCCAAAGTGGCCAATTCTATACGTGTCTCATCTTGATTCATAACTTTGACACATATGGCTCTCCTAGAGACCCTTCTTCTGGAGGGGCCAAGCAAACAACGTCAATCCCCCTTATTTCCCAGAATCATTCCATGCATAACTTCTGCTTAGGGAGACCTCAGGAGTTGACAGCGTCTACCAAGAATAAATACCAGATGTCCTGAGTCAATATTGCATCAGGCCAGACCCAGAAATATAATTATCTTATGAAATAAATTTAATATTAGAGTTCAGTTTAGCTTCTAGACTGCATCTTTCATCCTTTTTATTTCTAATTTGCCCTGGGGATCAGATGAAGTTTTCCTATGAGCATTCTGTTTACTTCTACTTCTGTTGTTACTACTGCTACTACTAGCACTACTAATAGTACTAGTACTACTAACAATAACCTTCATACACAGAGAACTGATTACATGCTGGTGATTCCATTAAGGAATTATCATATGGAAGACCCACTGAGTCTTCCTCACAATCTTAAAAGATAGGTTAGTATTCCTGGTTTAGAAATTTAAAACATCATAAAGCTAGTAAGGACCAGTATCAGGAGTCACACCTGCAATCTGGCTCAAGAGTCCATGCTCTTAGACTCTAGACCATAGTCCTTCTGTTTGAACAATTCAAAGAATACACCATCAAGACCAGAGGACTGTCATTTCCTATCCCATCTCTAATTCTATTAATCAACTGTGTGATCTAGAGCTAATCTTTGACTCAATGTCCACCACATAAGGAGCCAGGCTCAATGATTTGCTTCTGGTTATACAGTGCTATAATGATGAAGTAGTAACTCTTCACTAACAAATTTGACTTTGCTGGATGAGTCAGGTGATTTAAGACCTGAAAATAAAATATATCTCAGGGAAGGAAAAAGGCAACGAATAATAACAAAGTCAATCTTCTAAGAATTTTCCCACTTTGTATTTTGTGATGCAAGCATTAGATTTAAACTTTACAGAGGAAACCACTGAGACTCAGAGATTAGGTGATTTTTCCAAGGTCACACAGAAAGTCAAGATGGACAGAAGCATTCAGGATGGAATGCCGCTAAAGCCCCAGCCCTTCCTGTGGCACCACAATGCTTCCCTGCCTGTTGTCTCAGCAGCAGGGAACAGAGATCAAAAAGGGAACCTATAGTCGTGATCCCGGCGTCCTGGGATCGAGTCCTGCATTGGGCTCCTTGCTCAACAGGGAGCCTGATTCTCCCTCTGCCTCTGCCTGCCATTCTGTCTGCCTGTGCTCACTCTCTCTTTCTCTGACAAATAAATAAAAACTAAAAAAAAAGGGAGGGGGGAACCTATATAAGTCCCTAGCATGAAGTCTTGCAAAGAACACATACACAATCAAGTAATTTGGATGTGGGGATGGAAATAGGTGAATATCAACTGAAAAGTGCTAACAGATGGTACTTCCGACAAAAGTAGAGGCATTTCTGCATAACTTCTACAGGGTGGTACCTATCAAAACAAAACAAGTGAATTTCTGGAGGGAACCCTTATATGACTTGAATCTCTGTATGACTTGAATCTGTATGACTTGAATCTCTCCCTGAGTAAACAGTGAAGAAATACGATGAGAATGCCAATAAATGTGGTATTTCTAGATCAGATACATGAGTTCGTGGGGTATTTTGCTGCATGAAAAAAACTTCCTAACAATAACTCAGAGTCACTTTGTCAAAAGGACTCTGCCTTTCTCCCTAGCCAGAATTTCACCAATAATACTGATGAACAAGGAAAGTCTCTCATGTGTTGACTACCTACAGGAGGGCAGGAAAGGCAGAAACTTAAGAAACTACTAAATTGTGCAAACTTACTAAGGTCTGTTCTGGTCTGGAAATGGACTCACTTATTCAGTCACCAATTCAGCCAACAAATCATAATTGAGCACAAGTTTTGTACAAAATGTCATTTTAAGTGGCAGGGACCCACAAGTGAGCATGGCATAGATGGTGATGTCAAATCAGGGGCAGGAGTGCTTACAATGAAATGCTCCAGAAGCCTGGATGTTATCTCTAATGGGTTAGAGGTGCACCTGAAGGAAGTGACAGCTGAGCCAATGTGAGAGTACAGTATTTCCAGGAAACTGCAAGTAGTTAAGAACGACTAGGATTCAGAGTATGCATAAGGAAGTCTATGCACTGAGTACCACAAATCATAATTATGTAGCCACAGAACTGGAGGTAGAAGGGTTTTATGAGATGATAAGTTCTACACACTCTCATTTTAAGTTTAAGGAAAATGTCTCAGGGAAGGAAAGAGGCAACGAATAATAACAAAGTCAATCTTCTAAGAATTTTCCCTCTAAGAATAAGCCCTCTCATTAGGTGCCCAGTATGTTACCATGAGGACGCTAGCACATGAGGTGAGGATGTTCTCAAAGACAGAACTGAAGCTGCTACGTTTGAGAGTAAAAAGAGCTGAATGCAGCCATGTTGGAGAACAATGATGACACTTAACTAAAATAATTACTTACAGAAATCACCTCTAGCTGATCTGAAAGGTATCCACATACAATAAAGAAAAGTTAACGATCTATAAATGACCCCTCCTTACGTACTGTAAGGGCTAATTGAAGAACACTGGAGATAACACTTCAACACAGTTAACTCACCAATTAACCTAAGTCTTCCTGTCTTTTAAAACTAGCTGGTGGTGGGTATTAAGGAAGACAGGTGTTGCATGGAGCACAGGGTGTGAGGCATAAACAATGAATCCTGGAACAGTGGAAAAATAAAGTTAAAAAAATAAAATACAAAAAATAAACGTACTGTCTTATTAAAAACATAAATAAAATGAGATCTTATTCATTATATTCAATAAATCTGAGGTGCAACAGCTATTAAATGAAGCAATTCTTATAAATCCTGTGTGGATGTTTGCTAAATCTTCGACAAAAATTTTACCTTCATTAATTACTAAGCAACACATTACTGGCAAACCATAGTAGAAACAGCAATGCCCTCTCACAAAGCCAAAATGAAGTAAGGTACAGTACAAGAAATATGCAATGTTATGGTGACTGTATATTTAATTTAAGAAATATGAAGTGCAATTGCAGGGTCCTAGGGAAGTTCTATTTTTAATTTCTTAAGGAATCTTCACACTGTACTCCAAAGTGGCTGCACCAACTTGCATTCCGACCAACAGTGTAAGAGCATTCCCCTTTCTCCACATCCTCTCCAACACTTGTTGTTCCTTGTCTTGCTAATTTTGGCCATTCTAACTGGTGTAAGGAGGTATCTCAATGTGGTTTTAATTTGAATCTCCCTGATGGCTAGTGATGATGAACATTTTTTCATGTGTCTGATAGCCATTTGTATGTCTTCATTGGAGAAATGTCTGTTCATGTCTTCTGTCCATTTTTTGATATGATTGTCTGTTTTGTGTGCGTTGAGTTTGAGAAGTTCTTTATAGATCCTGGATATCAACCTCATTTTATGAGGCCAGAATTACCTTGATCACAAAACCAAAGACCCCATCAAGAAAGAGAATTACAGACCAATGTCCTTGATGAACACACATGCAAAAATTCTCACCAAAATACTGGCCAATAGGATACAACAGTACAATTAAAAGACTGTTCACCATGACCCAGTGAGATTCATTCCTGGTCTGTAAGGTTGGTTCAACATCTGCAAATCAATCAATGTGATACAACACATTAATAAAAGAAAGAAAAAGAACTATACGATCCTCTCAATAGATGCTGAAAAAAGCATTTGACAAAGTACACCATCCTTTCTCAATCAAAACTCTTCACAGTGCAGGGATATAGGGTACATATGTCAAAATCATAAAACCCATCTATGAAAACCTCACAGCGAATATCATCCACAATGAAGGAAAACCTGAGAGCTTTTCCCCTAAGGTCAGGAATATGGCAGGGCTGTCCTCTATCACCATGTTATTTATCATAGTACTAGAAGACGTAGCTTCAGCAATCAGATGACAAAAAGAAATAAAAAGCATCCAAATTGGCTAAGGAGAAATCAAACTGTCACTCTC
This sequence comes from Lutra lutra, assembly GCF_902655055.1. Lineage (NCBI taxonomy): Eukaryota > Metazoa > Chordata > Mammalia > Carnivora > Mustelidae > Lutra > Lutra lutra. The sequence continues at coordinate 157,469,911 of NC_062282.1, read as the reverse complement.
TGCAGATGATATGATTCTTTATGTGGAAAACTGAAAAGACTCCATTCCCAAACTCCTAGAACTCATACAGAAATTCAGCAAAGTATCAGGATATAAAATCAATGCACAAAAATTAGTTGCATTTCTATACACCAACAGGAAGACAGAAGAAAAAGAAATTAAGGAGTTAATCCCATTTACAATTGTGCCCCAAACCATAAGATACCTAGGAACATATCTAGCCAAAGAGTCAAGTAATTTATACTCAGAAAACTACAGAATACGGATGAAAGAAATTGAGGAAGACACAAAAAAAATGGAAAAAATTCCATGCTCATGAATTGGAAGAAAAAATATTGTGAAAATGTCTATGCTACCTACTGTAATCTACACATTTAAAGCAATCGCTATCATAGTATCATCAACTTTTTTCAAAGAAACAGAAAAACTATTATCCCAAAATTTATATGGAACCAGAAAATACCCCCAATAGCCAGAAGGAAGTTAAAAAAAAAGCAAAATTGGCACCATACAATTCCAGACTTCAAGCTCCATTACAAAGCTGTAGTCATCAAGACAGTATAGTACTAGCACAAAAACAGACACACATATCAAAGGAACAGAATAGACAGCCCAGAAATGGACCCTCAACTCTATGGTCAACTAATCTTTGACAAAGCAGGAAAGAATGTCCAATGGAAAAAAGACAATCTATTCAACAAATGGTGTTGGGAAAATTGGACAGCCACATACAGAAGAATGGAAATGGACCATTTCCTTACACCACACACAAAAATAGACTCAAAATGCATGAAAGACCTCAATGTGAGACAGGAGTCTGTCAAAGTCCTTGAGGAGAACACAGGTAGCAATATCTTCTACCTCAGTCACAGCAACTTCTTCCTAGAAATATTGCCAATGGCAAGGGATGCAATGACAAAAATGAATTATTGGGATTTCATCAAGATCAAACACTTTTGCACAGCAATTGAAATAGTCAATAAAACCAAAAGACAGCTGACAGAATGGGAGAAGATATTTGCAAATGACATATCAGATAAAGGGCTAGTTTCCAAAATCGATTAAGAACTCCTCAAACTCAACACCCAAAGAACAAATAATCCAATCAAGAAATGGGCAGAAGACACGAACAGACATTTCTGCAATGAAGACATGCAAATGGTCAATAGACGTGTGAATAAATACTCAACATCACCCAACATCAGGGAAATACAAATCAAAAGTACCCTTACTTACCATCTCACACCAGTCAAAATGGCTAAAATTAACCAGTCAGGAAATGACTGGTGTTGATGAGGATGCAAGAAAAGGGAGCTTCCCACATTGTTGGTAGGAATACTAGCTGGTGCAGCCGCTGTGGAAAACAGTATGGATGGCCCCCCAAAAGTTGAAAATAGAGCTTCCCCATGACCCAGCCATTCACTACTGGATATTTACCCTACAGATACAAATGTAGTGATCCAAAGGGCCACGTGTACCCAAATGTTTATCGCAGCAATCTCCACAATAGACAAATTATGATAAGATCCTGGATGTCAATCAACAGATGAGTGGATAAAGATGTGGTATATATTGCAATGGAATAATATGCATCCATCAAATAAAATCTTGCCATTTGCAGTGAGGTGGATGGAATGAGAGGATATTATGCTAAATAAAATAAGTAAATCCGAGAAAAGCAGTAATCATATGATCTCACTGAGAGGGAAAAAATGAAAGAAGATGAAAGCAGAGAGGGAGTCAAACATAAGAGACTTAATCTCAGGAAACAAACTGAGGGTTGCTGGATGGAGAGTATGGGGTGGCTAGGTGATGGACATTGGGGAGAGTATGTGCTACAGTGAGTGCTTTGCATTGTGTAAGACTGATGAATCACAATCCTGTACCCCTGAAACAAATATACATTATATGTTAAGAAAAAAAAAAAAACTGATGTACCTCAGTCTCTCAGATTATTCTAAGACCAAAACCATCAGACTGTTGAAGAAGTGTTTATATGAAAGACAGACAGACACACACACAAATGGACGTAAAAAATGATTGGCATAAATGAAAGCTCCCTTTACAAAAATCTGATGTCTTCAGAGCAGTATGAGAAGTTGTTAAATCCAAAGTATAAATGTCATGTGTTTTTTAAAATGAAGTACTAAATAACAATAAAAAACTTCTTGAAAATAAATGCTAATAATTAATATAATAAATTTAATGAAAATTTCAAAAAATAATTTAATGAAAATCTACCAAAAAACAACACTGAAACACAAATTTTGAGATTTAGAACACATATGAAAATGAGAAGAAGAATATAAGAGGACTCAACATATAATTATGGGCATTTCTATAAATACATATGCCATTGATCCATTGTCAAAAAAATATTTAAGTATATATACATATATATTATTATTAAAAACACTTTTTTTTGGAGTCAAGATGGTGGAGAAGTAGCAGGCTGAGATGATATCAGGTAGCAGGAGATCAGCTAGATAGCTTATCAAACAATTGCGAACACCTACAAATCCAACAGGAGATTGAAGAAAAGAAGAGCAACAATTCTAGAAACAGAAAATCAACAACTTTCTGAAAGGTAGGACTGGCGGAGAAGTGATTCCAAAGCGACGGGAAGGTAGACTGCATGGGGAGGGGCAGGCTCCCGGCAAGCAGAGGAAAAAAGGATCACAAAATCCAGACTTTTAAAAGTCTGCTCCACTGAGGGACATTGCTCCAGAGGCTAAGCCTGGGTGAAGCCCACGTGGGGTCAGCGTGGCCCCAGGTCCCTCGGGGTCACAGAAGGATCGGTGGTGTCTGAGTGTCGCAGAGCTCACAGGTATTAGAGCTGGGGAGCTGGCTACAGAGACAGCCGAGGAGTGCGCTCTCAACTCAGGGTTACCAGTCAAAGGCTGGGTGAGCTCAGAGCATGGACAGAGGCAAGGGAGATGAGTGATTGAGCGCTTTTCTCTGAGGGCACACTGAGGAGTGGGACCCTGAACTCTCGGCTCCTCTGGGCCGATTGGGAGGCTGTCATTTTCATTCCCATCCTCCAGAACTCTACAGAAAGCATTCAGGGAACAAAAGCTCCCAAAAGTGAAACTGAGCAGATTACTTAGCCCGGCCCCTGGTAAGGGTCGTGCAATTCTGCCTCGGGCAACAACACTTGCGAATCATTTCAACAGGCCCCTCCCCCAGAAGATCGACAAGAAATCCAGCCAAGACCAAGTTCACGTACCAGGGAGTGCTGCTTTTGGTGGGCAAACAGGAGAAGAATGAGGCACAAATAAGTTGGCTGCAAGAGAAAGGGAGCTGAGGACAACAGTAGAAAAGACTGTTGCCCCAAACATATCCTCAGTTTCGGTTTTATTAGATAGAAACAGTAACCAACAGAAGAGCCAAAGGACAAACATTAGTCACATGCCTTGTAGATAAACAAGAAGAAAGGCAAAATATATCTGTACAAGCAGTATAATGTTTATAGTTGAAAAAGCACATTCAAATGACTTATCTAAGTAGCCAAAGGTGCTCTCCAGGGGGGAAAGGGGGATAACGGAAAAATGAAGCAGGCGGCGCTCCACCCTGAGTGGGCCAGGCATTCCCAGCTGCTCAGCTTCAAGGCCGTATATCATCTTCTCCCCCACAGGCCTGTGGCCAGTATGTGTTTTTCTTAAAGCTCTATCTAAGTGTGCTTGGTACTAGTAAAATTTCCCATGAGTTATATTTTAAGTAATACATTGTTCTGAGGGGCAGCTGCAAAGGAGAACAGCGGAATTCCAGAGGAGGAGAAAGCAAAGCATGAAATTCATGGCTTTTTCCCCATGATTCTTGAGTCTTGCAGTTACTTATTTTTTTAAATTTTTTTTTCTTCTGCTAATTTTTTTTAACTTTTACCCTTTCCTCTTTTAATGTTTAAGAAGTTTATCTTAACAATACCTTACATAAAAAAATAATAATCTTTTTTGAACCTTCATTATTATAGTCGTATTTTATTCTTCATTGTATCTAACATTATTTTTTGTATACACATAGTGTTTTTTCTTCTAAAAAATTTGGAGTACAACTTCTTCTAATACATCAAAATATACCCTAAATTAGCTCCAGTCTTGTTTTAGTCTCCAGCCCGAGCAAATTCTCTCCACTTTCTTTTTCTTTATTCTCCCAACTAACTTACTTTATCAACTCCTTTTTTAGAAATTAAATTTTTTTTTCTTCTTTATAGGCATATTCCATCCCTTCATTGTGTTTACCCTCATATATGTTTTTCATTCTTTAGATTTGGGGAAGTAATTTATTCTAAGAAAACAAAATTCTCCCCAAATTAAGTGGGTGACCCTGTTCTAGTCACCAGTCCTCTATATATATTTCATTTTATATTTTTTATTTGTTTTCTTTTTTTAACTTTTTTTTTCCTGAATTTCTTTTTATCCCCTTTCTCCCACCCCACCCCCCCATGGTTTGGGGTCTCTTCTAATTTGGTTAAAGCACATTTTCCTGGGCTCTTTGCCACCCTTTTAGTATTTTATTTGCTCCTTCATATATTCTTATTTGAACAAAATGATAAGGCAGAAAAAAAACAGAACAAAACAAAACAAAAAAAAGAACAAGAGGCAGTACTAAAGGCTATGGAGCTAACTAATACGGACATTAGTAATATGTCAGATCTAGAGTTCAGAATGACATTCTCAAGGTTCTAGCCAGGCTCAAAAAAGGCACGGAAGATATTAGAGAAACCCTCTCTGGAGAGATAAAAGCCCTTTTGGGAGAAATAAAAGAACTGAAATCTAACCAAGTTGAAATAAAAAAAGCTATTAAGGAGGTGCAATAAAAAATGGAGGCACTTACGGCTAGGATAAATGAGGAAGAAGAAAAAATTAGTGATATAGAAGACCAAATGACAGAGAATAAAGAAGCTGAGCAAAAGAGAGACAATCAAATACTGGACAATGAGGGGAGATTTCGAGAGATAAGTGACACCATAAGACGAAATGGCAAGAATAATTGGGATTCCAGAAGAAGACAAAAAAGAGAGGGTAGCAGAAGTTATATTGGAGAGAATTATTGCAGAGAACTTCCTTAATATGGCAAAAGGAACAAGCATCAAAATCCAGGAGATGCAGAAAATCCCCCTCAAAATCAATAAGAATAGGTCCACACCCCGTCACCTAATAGTAAAATTTACAAGTCTTAGCAACAGAGAGAAAATCCTGAATGCAGCCCGGGTAAAGAACTCTATAACATACAATGTAAAAATATTCAATTGGCAGCGGACTTGTCCACAGAGACCCGGCAGGCCAGAAAGAATTGGCATGATATATTCAGAGCAATAAACGAGAAAAACATGCAGCCAAGAATACCATAACCAGCTAAGCTATCATTGAAAATAGAAGGAGAGATAAAAAGGTTTCAGGACAAACAAAACCTGAAAGAATTTGCAAACACCAAACAAGCTCTGCAGGAAATATTGAAAGTGGTCCTCTTAGCAAAGAGAGACCCTAAAAGTAGTAGACCAGAAAGGAATAGAGGCAATATACAGTAAAAGTCACTTTACAGGCAATACAATGGCACTAAATTCATATCTCTCAATCGTTACCCTGAATCTTAATGGGCTAAATGCCCCAATCAAAAGACACAGGGTATCAGAATGGATAAGAAAACAAAACCTATCAATATGCTGCCTACAAGAAACTCATTTTAAAACCGAAGACACCTCCAGATTTAAAGTGAGGGGGGGGAAGACAATTTACCATGCTAATGGACATCAGAAGAAAGCTGGTGTGGCAATCCTTGTATCAGATCAATTCGATTTTAAGACAAAGACTATAATAAGAGATGAAGAGGGACACTATATCATACTCAAAGGGACTGTCCAACGAGAGGATCTAATAGTTTTAAATACCTCTGCCCCTAACATGGGAGAAACCAACTATATAAACCAATTAATAACAAAATCAAAGAAACACATCGACAATAATACAATAATAGTAGGGGACTTTAACACCCCCTTCACTGAAATGGACAGATCATCCAAGCAAAAGATCAACAAGGAAATAAAGGCCTTAAATGACACACTGGACCAGATGGACATCACAGATATATTCAGAACATTCCATCCCAAAGCACCAGAATACACATTCTTCTCTAGTGCACATGGAACATTCTCCAGAATAGATCACATCCTCAGTCCTAAATCAGGTCTCAACCAGTATCAAAAGAATGGGATCATTCCCTGCATATTTTCAGACCACAGTGCTCTGAAGCTAAAACTCAATCACAAGAGGAAATTTGGAAAGAACCCAAATACATGGAGACTAAACAGCATCCTTCTAAAGAATGAATGGATCAACCAGGAAATTGAAGAAGAATTGAAAAACTTCATGGGAACAAATGATCATGAAAACACAACGGCTCAAAATCTGTGGGACACAACAAAGGCAGTCCTGAGAGGAAAATATATAGGGATACAAGCTTTTCTCAAGAAACAAGAAAGGTCTCAGGTACACAACCTAACCCTATACCTAAAGGAGCTGGAGAAAGAAAAACAAAGAAAACCTAAACCCAGCAGGAGAAGAGAAATCATAAGCATCAGAGAAGAAATCAGTGAAATAGAAACCAAAAAAACAATAGAACAAATCAATGAAACTGGGAGCTGGTTCTTTGAAAGAATTAATAAGATTGAAAACCCCAAGACAGACTTATAAAAAGAAAAGAGAAAAGACCCAAATAAATAAAATCATGAAAGAAAGAGGAGAGATCACAACCAACACCAAAGAAATACAAACAATTATAAGAACATACTATGAGCAACTCTATGCCAACAAATCTGAGAATCTGGAAGAAATGGATGCATTCCTACAGACATATAAACTACCTCAACTGAATCAGGCAGAAAAAGAAAACATGAACAGACCCATAACCAGTAAGGAGATTGAAACAGTCATCAAAAATCTCCAAACAAACAAAAGCCCACGGCCAGACAGCTTCCCAGGGGAATTATACCAAACATTTAAAGAAGAATTAATTCCCATTCTCCTGAAACTGTTCCAAAAAAAAAAAAAAAATAGAAATGAAAGGAAAGCTTCCAATGTCATTTTAAGAGGCCAGCATTACTTGATCCCAAAACCAGACAAGTATCCCATCAAAAAAGTGAATTACAGACCAATATCCTTGATGAACACAGATGTGAAAATTCTCAACAAAATACTAGCGAATAGGATCCAACAGTACATTAAAAGGATTATTCATCACGACCTCATGGGATTAATTTAGGGTTGCAAGTTTGGTTCAACATCTGCAAATCAATCAATGTGATACATTGCATTAATAAAAGAAAGAACAAGAACCATATGATACTCACAACAGATGTCGAAAAAGCATTTGACATCATCCCTTCCTGATCAAAACTCTTCAGAGTGTAGGGATAGAGGGCAAATGCCTCAATATTATCAAAGCCATCTATAAAAAACCCACCACAAATATCATTCTCAATGGAGAAAAACTGAAAGCTTTTCAGCTAAGGTCAGGAACAAGGCAGGGATGTCCATTATCACCACAGGTATTCAATGTAGGACTAGAAGTGCTAGCCTCACCGATCAGAAAACATAAAGAAATTAAAGGCATCCAAATCGGCAAAGAAGAAGTCAACCTATCACTCTGTGCAGATGATATGATAGTCTATGTGGAAAACCCAAAAGACTGCACCCCAAAACTGCAAGAACTCATACAGGAATTCAGTAAAATATCAGGATATAAAATCAATGCACAGAAGTCAGTTGCATTTCTTTACACCGACAACAAGACAGAAGAAAGAGAAATTTAGGAGTCAATCTCATTTATAATTGCATCCAAAACCATAAGATACTTAGTAATAAACCTAACCAAAGAGGCCAAGTATCTATACTCAGAAAACTATAAAGTACTCATGAAAGAAATTGAGGAAGACACAAAGAAATCGAAAAATGTTCCATGCTCATGGGTTCAAAGAACAAATATTGTGAAAATGTCTATGCTACCTAAAGCAGTCTACACATTTAATGCAATCCCTATCAAAATTTCATCCATTTTTTTCAAAGAAATGGAACAAATAATCCTAAAATTTATATGGAACCAGAAAAGACCTCGAATAACCAAAGGAATATTGAAAAAGAAAGCCAAAGATGGTGGCATCACAATTGCGGACTTCAAGCTCTATTACAAAGCTGTCATCATCAAGACAGTATGGTACTGGCACAAAAACAGACACATAGGTCAATGAAACAAAATAGAGAGCCCAGAAATAGACCCTCAACTCTATGGTCAACTAATCTTCGACAAAGCAGGAAAGAATGTCCAATGGAAAAAAGACAGCCTCTTCAACAAATGGTGCTGGGAAAATTGGACAGGCACATGCAGAAAAATGAAACTGGACCATTTCCTTACACCACACATGAAAATAGACTCAAAAAGGATGAAGGACCTCAATGTGAGAAAGGATTCCATCAAAATCCTTAAGGAGAACACATACAGCAACCTCTTCAACCTCAGCCGCAGCAACTTCTTCCTAGGAACATCACCAAAGGCAAGGGAAGCAAAGGCAAAAATGAACTATTGGGATTTCCTCAAGATCAAAAGCTTTTGAACAGCAAAGGAAATAATTAACAAAACCAAAAGATGGCTGACAGAATGGGAGAAGATATTTGCAAATGACTTATTAGATTACGGGTAGTATCCAAAATCTATAAAGAACTTAGCAAACTCAACACCCAAAGAACAAATAATCCAATCAAGAAATGGGCAGAGGACATGAACAGACATTTCTGCAAAGAAAACATCCAGATGGCCAACAGACACATGAAAAAATGCTCCACATCACTCGGCATCAGGGAAATACAGATCAAAATGACAATGAGATACCACCTCACACAGAATGGCTAAAATGAATTAGTCAGGAAATGACAGATGCTGGTGAGGATGCAGAGAAAGGAGAACCCTCCTACACTGTTGGTGGAAATGCAAGCTGGTGCAACCACTCTGGAAAAGAGCATGGAGTTTCCTCAAAAAGTTGAAAATAGAGCTACCCTATGACCCAGCAATTGCACTACCAGGTATTTACCCTAAAGATACAAACGTAGTGATCCTAAGGGGCACATGCACCCGAATGTTTATAGCAGCAATGTCCACAATACCCAAACTATGGAAAGAACCTAGATGTCCATCAACAAATGAATGGATAAGGAAGAAGTGGTATATACATACACAATGGAATACTATGCAGCCATCAAAAGAAATTAAATCTTGCCATTTGTGACGACATGGATGGAACTACTGGGTATTATGTGAGTGAAATAAGTCAATCAGAGAAAGACAATTATCATATGATCTCCCTGATATGAGGAAATGGCGAGGCAATGTGGGGGGCTTAGGGGGTAAGAAAGGAATAAATGAAACAAGATGGGATTGGGAGGGAGACAAACCATAAGAGACCCTTAGTCTCACAAAACAAACTGGGGGGAGGGTTGGAAGAGGGTGGTGGGGTTATGGACATTGGGTAGGGTATGTGCTATGGTAAGTGCTGTGACTTGTGTAAACCTGGGGATTCACAGACATGTACCCCAGGAGATAAAAATACATTATATGTTTATAAAAAATATATAAAAATTAGAAGAAAAAAATAAACTTTTTTTTCAGAACCACTATTTATGAGCTACAATATTCAAATACGATGCAAAGAACACAGAAAAATAAAATAAGTAATCTATTAAATGGTCCTTCCTTCGGGGCACCTGGGTGGCTCAGTGGGTTAAAGCTTCTGCCTTTGGCTCCGGTCATGATCCCAGGGTCCTAAGACCAAGTCCCCCATAAGGTCTCTGCTCAGCAGGAAGTCTGCTTCACCCTCTCTCTGTCTGCCTGCCTATCTGCTTACTTCTGATCTCTGTTTGTCAAATATATAAATAAAATCTTAAAAAATTTAAAAAATGGTTCTTCCTTAAAAATACCAAGTTTTGTCTTGAAAACAATGTGTTGATAATTCCCAATATCAGGTGGATAGATATCCTAAATTCTCCTTGAGGGAAATTATGGTAATATGAGAATAAATATATGCAGTAATGTATATAAAATAACATAATGTTTTGAAATCGGTTATATATTTTATATGCAAACAATAAATTCTAGGAAATGGAAGAAAGCTATCGATGCATGTCCTCAAACAAAGCATGGGATGTAAGTATGTTGACAGAATAGGGAGGGGAGGAGAAAATGTTGTTGATATAGGGAGCGAATGACACTTCATCCACAGTGGCCTGAGTCACAAATCATGACATCATATTTGGGATTTAAGAACCAAGCATTAGAAGATGAGCATATTATTTAAAATATTGAGGAAGTTCTGGGAAAAATTGAGAAAGAATTTGAAGTAATTGCCTTGGGTGTTTAGAGGACTAGATTATGGGACCATCATTTTACCCTGTGGTTTTTCAATGGCATGTCCGTGCAATCTTGGAATAATATATTAACGTGATATAAAAGTTATTTCAGTTAGTAATGTGCATGTACTCAAATTATTGCAGATGTGAATCTTGAAATCTACTGTGAAATACCTACAGCAGTGCTCTGGGTCCATATGAAACAATGCTCTTGAGGTTGACACAACCATCAATATGGCTATAGATATTTGCAGACATTAAATCAAGTTCAGACATTTAAGTTAATTCTTTGGATTTCCTATCTTAACTTAGATGCTAGATAGATGCAGATTTTATGTATTAAATTTGTGTTTAAAATAATCCTAACTTAACATTAAATATGTTTAGGCAACAATTAAGAAATAAAAATGATTATTCTTAACAATCAAACCTAAGTAGAAATGAAAAAATACATAAAATCTATTAATTAAAAATTTACTATAGATGAAACAGATTCAAGAATGTATTTACATCCTTTATGCCTAAATAAATCAGGTGAGTGCTTATATTTTCTTCATTTCAAGATCCTTCTTGTTTTCTTCTATTTGGAATCTTAATATCTTCTCTTGTTCTCTACAACAATACTACTTTATTTTTTTTAAAGATTTTATTTATTTATTTGACAGACAAAGAGAGATCACAAGGAGGCAGAGAGGCAGGCAGAGGGAGAGAGAGAGAGAGGGAAGCAGGCTCTCCTGCTGAGCAGAGAGCCCGATGTGGGGCTTGATCCCAGGACCCCAAGACCATGACCTGAGCCAAAGGCAGAGGCCTAATCCACTGAGCCACCCAGAAGCCCCAACAATACTACGTTATTTAATTAATTCATTTTTTTAATATTTTATTTATTTTTTGACAGAGAGAGTTCACAAGTAGGCAGAGAGGCAGGCAGAGAGAGAGAGGAGGGAGCAGGCTCCATGCTGAGCAGAGAGCCTGATGCGGGGCTCGATCCCAGGACCCTGGGATCATGACCTGAGCTGAAGGCAGAGGCTTTAACCCCCTGAGCCACACAAGTGCCCCAACAATACTACTTTAATCAATGGTGTAGAGAATACACACATCACTCTGAGATCCTCTAGATGAACTCTAAACAATGTCTTGCTCAAATACCAAAGTTTCCCTTGGTGGTTTTGCTTACAAAGAAGCTACCTCCTCTGACTTATCACCAATGTAAATTAGTCCGTTAATGCAAATATTCAGTTCATTCCTACATCATAATAAGGAAGAGTCTCTAAATAGTGTCCAGTTTTAAATATCATATTGCCATATTTAATTACATGTAATAAGCAATATTAATATTGCAGATATTCTTTTTCCCATGTTTCCAATGTTCCTATTCAATCACAAATAATACATAAAAAACCTCACTGTAGTGATTCACATATTTACAATAAAGAGATTCTTCAAATATAAGATCACTATTATAAAGATGAAAAGTGGATTCCATGTGATGAGAAATAGATTGCTTAAAGCTATATAGTGAGTTGGGGGAAGTCAGAGGGGGAGAGGAACCATGAGACACTGTGGCCACTGAAAAAGAAATTGAGGGTTTGGGAGGGGAGGGAGTTGGGGGTTCGATGAATCTGGTGGTGGGTATTAAGGAGGGCACACATTGCATGGGGCATGGGATGTGTTGCATAAACAATGAATCTTGGAACACTGAAAGAATAAAATAAAATAAAATAAAATGCCCTTTAGTGATCTAGTGGTAAATGTAGAAATATGTCCACTAGGTAATAGATAATGTAGACTTTTCTTCTGAAGCAAATGAATCTCTATGGAAGTTCTTTCAGATAATTAAATGAGTCTGTTCACATTAGATTTTGTGTGATTGTTGCATAGATGCAACAAGAATGTGCAATTAGAAGCTTTCTATTGTCTTACTGAAAAATTTTAAGGACTCTCAGACTAAACTTTCAAAAGCATCTGAATGTTAAAAATAATTGCCACCATTCTCATGTAAATTTGGATTCCTTTCTTTTCAAGAACCCAGTCATATTTTTGAGTGAACTTCAAAAAAGGAACTTCCTTTACTCACCTCTAGGAGAAGAATTCTATAAAAGACCTATCAGATCTCCCCCTCCCCCCCAGGACTACCTTGTAACTATTTGCTCCATAATGTCTACCTTAGTTCTTTGAAAATTTCATTCATAATTGTATCGGTATGTTCATAGATAATAATTGTTTGCATTGCTATCCATTGTCTGAATTTCATACCATGGTAAAATGACTTTCCTAGAATAACCAGATTACTGAGAGAAGAATCCTCAGAGATGAGCCAATGACAGTTCCCTACACTATGTCTGCGATGAGTCATACATAGAATTTTTCATGCCTTCTCAAGTCTCCAAAGCAGATTCTATTAGAAAGGACCAACAGTATAGACTTTGGAATGTGCCCATATCTGTGTGCTTCTATATATACCTGCATGAAATACAACAAAGGTGAATCAGAATTAATAGATAAATAGGAAAGTGGGTAGACACATATTTTGAGATATATCTGATTGATCAGTATATACTCTGAGTTTAGATTAAGAATGAAGAGAAGTTTATTTTGCTTTATTGCAAGAAACATGTTGCAAGAAAAATAAAGAAAAAAACATGTTGCAGATTGTAGCCAATTCTAGATCTAACTCTAGTTCTGCCATGTACTAGAAATGTAACCTTGAATTAGTGAATTCAACTCTCTGAGCTTTTAACTCATCACTAGAACAGATCAAAATCAGGAGATATGACCTGACACATTTTAGAATGTCTATTATTAAAAAAAAAAATGGGTGTTTGGGAGAGTGTGGAAAAACACACACTTGAACCCTATTGATGAGAATTCTAATTCGTACAGCCATTAAGAAAATAGTATAGATGTTCTTGAGGAAGTTAAAAGTAAAAGTGCCGGGACGCCTGGGTGGCTCAGTTGGTTAGGCCGCTGCCTTCAGCTCAGGTCATGGTCCCAGCGTCCTGGGATTGAGTCCCGCATCGGGCTCCTTGTTCTGTGGGGAGCCTGCTTCTCCCTCTGCCTCTGCCTGCCACTCTGTCTGCCTGTGCTCACTCGTGCTCTCTCTCTCTCTCTCTCTCTCTCTCTCTCTCTCTCTCTCTGACAAATAAATAAATAAAATCTTAAAAAAAAAAGTAAAAGTGCCATATGATCCAACAATCCAACTTCTAGATAAATATCCAAAGAAAACAAAATGAAATTAAATCAAGTTTGAACATATAATTGTACTATTATAATCATTATTGCAGTATTATTAATAATAAATAAAATGTGGATATTAATTTTTGTATGTATTGACAAATAAAAGGATAAATGTGTATATATATATATATATATATATATATATATATATATATCTCACAACAACAACAAAATGGATCAACCTAGAGGACACTAAGCTAAGTGAAATAAGCCAAACACAGGGGTACAGATTAGAATGGGGGTTGTCAGTGTCTAAATAGAGGGGTAAAAGGGAAGATGTGAGTCAAATTCTATACCTCCCAGTATACATGTTGAATAAGATCTATTGTACAACAGTTTAAATATAGTTAAGAACACTGTACATTTGAAATGCAATTAAGGGGAGCAGGAGAAGGAGAATCAGTCACGCTGCAAATCAGGTTAATGATGCAAGGCTTAATATCAGGACCCTGGGATCATGACCTGAACCTAAGGCATACACATAACTGACTGAGCTACCCGGGTGTGCCCAAAGACAAATTTATTTAAATACAATAGGTAAATACAGAGAGCAGTACAATTGGACAAAATTTGTGTTAAAAATAATCATAACATATTACTATTCCTATGAATACCTGAATTATTTCCAGAAAGTGTAATTTGCATTAAAAAATATTGCCTCCAGTGGCATCTGGGTGGCTCAGTGGGTTAAAACCTCTGCCTTCAGCTTAGGTCATGGTCCCAGGGTCCTGGGATCAAACCCCCCATCAGGCTCTCTGTTCAGCAGGGAGCCTGCTTCCCCTCTCTCTCTGCCTGCCTCTCTGCCTACTTGTTATCTCTGTCTGTCAAATTAATAAATAGAATCTTTAAAAAATTGCCTCTATACACAGATATAGCCATTACCATTTGACTATTATTGCAAATTCCATCTTACAAATTTCAGTAAAATATAAGCAAGAAGTCAATTAATTAGAAAAGCCAGATGCATATAAGGAAAAACCCTGCACGAGCAATTGATGTTTGTACTGGGAATCATTTAACCACTTTGCACTCATTGGCAAAATAGCCTCCATTTCAAATCCAGGAAAGAGATAGGAACTTTTTTCCCCTATAAGTACTAGTGACGATTTGGATTTCTACATGCTAGCTTTATTCATTTCACTGAGCCCACCTAAAGCCTATCCAATATAACTCAACACTGTCTTTTTTTTTTTTTTAATTTTTATTTTTTCAGCATAACAATATTCATTATTTTTGCAACACACCCAGTGCTCTATGCAATCCGTGCCCTCTACAATACCCACCACCTGGTGCCCCCAACTTCCCACCCCCCAACCCTTCAAAATTCTCAGATCGTTTTTCAGAGTCCATAGTCTCTCATGGTTCACCTCCCCTTCCAATTTCCCTCAACTCCCTTCTCCTCTCCATCTCCCCTTGTCCTCCATGCTATTTGTTATGCTCCACAAATAAGTGAAACCATATGATAATTGACTCTCTCTGCTTGACTTATTTCACTCAGCATAATCTCTTCCAGTCCCGTCCATGTTGCTACAAAACTTGGGTATTCATCCTTTCTTTTTTCTTTTTTCTTTTTTTTTTTTTTTTACAGCTTTATAAACATATATTTTTATCCCCAGGGGTACAGGTCTGCGAATCGCCAGGTTTACACACTTCACAACACTCACCATAGCACATACCCTCCCCAATATCCATAACCCCACCCCCTCTCTCAACCCCCCCCCCCATCAACCCTCAGTTTGTTTTGTGAGATTAAGAGTCACTTATGGTTTGTCTCCCTCCCAATCCCATCTTGTTTCAATTACTCTTCTCCTACCCCCTCAACCCCCCATGTTGCATCTCCTCTCCCTCATATCAGGGAGATCATATGATAGTTGTCTTTCTCCGATTGACTTATTTCGCTAAGCATGATACCCTCTAGTTCCATCCACGTTGTCGCAAATGGCAAGATTTCATTTCTTTTGATGGCTGCATAGTATTCCATTGTGTATATATACCACATCTTCTTTATCCATTCATCTGTAGATGGACATCTAGGTTCTTTTCATAGTTTGGCTATTGTAGACATTGCTGCTATAAACATTCGGGTGCACGTGCCCCTTCGGATCACTACGTTTGTATCTTTAGGGTAAATACCCAGCAGTGCAATTGCAGGGTCATAGGGTAGTTCTATTTTCAACATTTTGGGGAACCTCCATGCTGTTTTCCAGAGTGGTTGCACCAGCTTGCATTCCCACCAACAGTGTAGGAGGGTTCCCCTTTCTCCGCATCCTCGCCAAAGTTGGTGGCATCACAATTCCGGACTTCAAGCTCTATTACAAAGCTGTCATCATCAAGACAGCATGGTACTGGCACAAAAACAGACACATAGATCAATGGAACAGAATAGAGAGCCCAGAAATGGACCCTCAACTCTATGGTCAACTCATCTTCGACAAAGCAGGAAAGAATGTCCAATGGAAAAAAGACAGCCTCTTCAATAAATGGTGTTGGGAAAATTGGACAGCCACATGCAGAAAAATGAAATTGGATCATTTCCTTACACCACACATGAAAATAGACTCAAAATGGATGAAGGATCTCAATGTGAGAAAGGAATCCATCAAAATCCTCGAGGAGAACACAGGCAGCAACCTCTTCGACCTCAGCCGCAGCAACATCTTCCTAGGAACATCACCAAAGGCAAGGGAAGCAAGGGCAAAAATGAACTTTTGGGATTTTATCAAGATCAAAAGCTTTTGCACAGCAAAGGAAACAGTGAATAAACCAAAAGACAACTGACAGAATGGGAGAAGATATTTGCAAATGACATATCAGATAAAGGGCTAGTGTCCAAAATCTATAAAGAACTTAGCAAACTCAACACCCAAAGAACAAATAATCCAATCAAGAAATGGGCAGAGGACATGAACAGACATTTCTGCAAAGAAGACATCCAGATGGCCAACAGACACATGAAAAAGTGCTCCATATCACTCGGCATCAGGGAAATACAAATCAAAACCACCATGAGATATCACCTCACACCAGTCAGAATGGCTAAAATTAACTAGTCAACACTGTCTTATGAAGACCTTCATTTCCTTCCCAACCAGAGACTCCCTAAATCATTTTCTATTGTAAACAGTTCAGCTATTCTCACTTAAACTTCAGTTAAAATCTTATATTTCCAAACTTGACCAATTCTTACATAGACTACATCACTCATTACCTAAACTGAAAATCTTAAATTAGGGATGATTTCAGTCCAATAAATAATCTATAATGCCAATAGAATTAACCCAATATGATCAACAGCTATGTGATCACAACCTATGCATGCATGAAAACAGTTCTTGTTCTGTAAAATAAAATATACTCTACATATGCCATACAGAAATATTCTTCATTCAGTTGTAATCTCCCCCATATTCAGGGGGTTTATTATAGGCTCTGGACTCAATATACATTTCCTTCCTCAATGGATAATATGTATGTTACAAATTCAATGATTTTTTTTTCTAAAAATCCCTTGGTTCAAATAAATTCTCACAGTTTCACTTCAATTTGTGTTCATATATTTAGTATATATTTTGTCAGAGAAAATTACTATTTTTTCATTTTTTTTAAAGATTTTATTGATTTATTTGACAGAGAGAGAGATCACAAGCAGGCAGTGCAGCAGGCAGAGAGAGGAGAAAGCAGGCTCCCTGCTGAGCAGAGAGCTCAAAGTGGGGCTCAATCCCAGGACCCTGAGATTATGACCTGAGACAAAGGCAGAGGCATTAACCCACTGAACCACTCAGGCAGTGGTAATTATTATTTGTAAAGTGACCCTATATTTATGAATATAGTATCATTTAGTGTACACCTTAGTTTTATTTACCATAGATCCAGAAAAGAAGTTCATGATGCCTGTAGATAATATTAGCTGTTGATTAGAATATCAGTTCCATTGTATTTACTACCATTTCACAATAGATTATAAGGTACACCAATTCTTTCAAGATTTCTATAATATTTTGTTTTGTGTTTTAAGAGAGCTTCATGTTTTTTTTTCAAAGTACACAGTATGTAAGCAGTATATTTATGTTTTAAGTTTTAATATATATCTAATACATATGAAATATACAATATATATATATACATCTTTTAAATTGATTTCAATCAAATAAAACTTCCCATTGAATTTCCATAGTTAATTAGTACATGTGCTGCTGAAGCAAGCACATAATTTCCATAGTTAATTAAATGCTAGAATGTATAAATTGTTAATTCTAATAGTTTATTAAAATAGTTTTTATTAATTCTAATCAAAATTATCTTAAGCATTACAGAAGTATCTCAACTTTAAATGATAATAAAAATAAAAATTCAAGGAAGACATGTGCTTTTATTAACATGCATATTTACAAACTTACTGGTTTGAATAACTGACATTGGTCCTCCCATCATCATATGCATGAAGTCATTTATCTTAATAGATCTGAGTACTTTTCAAATCTGTTTATACTTATCTTTCACCCCTGCCCTTGACATTTTATATGACTCCATAAAGACTGAGAAGCAATCATGTTTTCAGGACCTCTTTGGAGATTAAGGATAACACATGGTGTTTTGTGTTTTCTGTGTATTTCCTTGGGAATGTCCACTGAGACATGAACAATGCAGGCTAAATCACCAATAGCTCAGCATGTCCTTAGGATAAAGTTTTAGAAATGAGTTCTGATAATTTCTGTAGCTGTTTTAATAGTTGTGTTAAACATCAAGTCAGTGGGCAAACAAGTATATTTATTCAGACTTTTTGAATATGATGTCTCTCATGTGTAAGTTCTTTATATATTTTGGATATTAACCCTTTATTGAATATATCATTTGTACATATGTTCTCCCAATCAGAAGCTAGGCTTTTTCCTTTGTTTATGGTTTCTTTCACTTTGCATCTAAGAAAAAAAAATGCTATAGTCCTAAGAGTTCAGTGTGGATTTTTGCTTCTCCTTCCAGAGAAGTCACATTTAGAAATATGTTTTTTATGGTCAATATCAAGGCAATAATTTCCTTTTTAAGCAAGACTTGAGAATATCCATTTTGGGTTTACATTTCTGTATGGTGTAGGAAGTGGTTCAGTTTAATTCCTTTGTATTAAGCTGTTCAGGTTTCACAGCACCATTTACTGAAGAGACTATCCTTTCTCCCATCATGCATTTGTATCCACTCTTTTTTAGATTATTGACCATATAACTGTGAGTTTATCTCTGAGCTATTTTTTGTATTGACCTATGTGTCAGTTTCTGTTCCAGCACCATACTTTTTTGTTTGTTTGTTTTGTTTTATTAATTTAGATTTGTGGTAGCTTGAAATCTGGGATTGTGATACCTCCAGCTTTGTTCTTTTTTCTCAAGATGACTTTAGCTAATGGGGTACTATTCTTATTTCATTACTATTGCCTTATATTTATTTCTCTAAGCAGGAACTCTAAGTCTTCCCATCTTATTGTTTTTCAAAGTTGTTTCAGTGCATGAAGGTTCCTCTATTACGTTCCTGTGGTTCATTGTATATATTCACTTTCATATGTTGAACAATCCTGGCATTCCAGGTATAAATCCAAATAGGTCATAGTGTAAAATAATTTTCATGTACTGATGAATTAAGAGTGCCAGTGTTTTATGAAACTGTTATATAAAGACTGATATCCAGACTGATATCATTTAATGGCTTTGGCATCAGGACAATCTTGACTTCAAAGAATGAGTTAGTATGTATTCTATTCTCCTCTGGATTTTGCAAAAGTTTGAGAAAATGTGTTAATATAGTTTGTACACTTGGAAAAATTACCAGTAAAGTCATTTTGGCCCAATGATCTTTTTAGTTGCATAGATTTAACTACTTGTTCAATTTTCTTACAAATTGTAGGTCCTCTCAAATTTTACTTTACTTCATAACTCAGTCTTCATCATGTGCTTGCTTTTAAGAATTTATCCATTTATTTTTGGTTATCCAATTTGTTAATATATGATTATTCAAATCCCATTCATATTTGTTTTCTATCTATGAAACTTATAATAATTTAATGAACATAATTGTTGATATTGCTATTTTGAGACTTCTTTTTTAAAGATTAATTAATTTATTTGTTTGATAGAGAGACAGAGAGTGTACAAACACGGGGAGGGCAGAGGCAGAGGGAGAGGAAGAAAGAAGCAGACTCCTCGCTGATCTGGAAGTCAGATATCGGACTGTATCCCAGGACCTGGATATCGTGACCTGAGCCAAAGGCAGATGCTTAATCATGTGAGCCACCCAGGCACCCATGAGCCTTTGTTTTTTTGTTGTTGTTGTTGTTGTTATTGTTGTTGTGTTTGATATAGTTAATGTTTTGTTGATTTTCAAAGAACCTTCATTAGTTTTGATGTCTTTCTATGCTGCTTTTTCTACACTGTTATCATCTCTGCTGTAATCTTTAATATCTCTCCCTTTTCAAGCTTTGAGTTTAACTTTTACTTTCTTTTTCTAGTTGATTAAATTATAACACTTATTTATTGATTTGAGAACTTTTTTGTTTGTTAAATGTAAATGTTTACTACAATTCTCCTTAACAATGATTTATGAGAACTTCATAGGTTTCACTATATTTCTTTCTGTTTCCATATGCCTCTAGCTCTTTTCTTTTCTTTTTAATATCCATTGTGAGATCTTAAGCATTTTATTTCTAAAATATGTATTGTTTAATATCATATAAGTATGAGTTCTAGAGGCAAGTGGGTGGCTCAGTTGGTTAAGTGTCTACCTTCAGCTCAGGTCACAAACCCCAGGTCCTGGGATCCATACCCACATTGGGTTACCTACATGTGATGGATCTTTGTCTACCCCTCACATTGCCCCTATCACTACTTATGTGATCTGTCCCTCACATATAAAGAAGTAAAATCTTTAAAATAATATTATGTTTACTATATTTTCTATTATTCATTGCTAAGTCTCATTGCCTTTTATCAGAAAAGATGGCTTTTATGTTTCCATATTTTAAACTTATTTCAACAAATTTCATGGACTAATATATGGTCAATCCTGGAGAATGGTCCATATGAATTATAAGTTAGTCAGAGAAAGACAATTATCATATGATCTCACTGATATTTGGAATTTAAGAAGCAAGTCATAGGATCATAGGGGAAGAGTCAAAATAATGAAGCAAGATGAAAGTAGAGAGGGAGACAAACAACAAGAGACTTCATTTTAGGAAACAAATTGAGGGTTCCGGAAGGGGAAGGGGGCATGGCATGGGGTAACTGGTAATGGATATTTGTGATGGTATGTGTTTAATGAGCACTCTATGTTATATAAGATTGATGAGGGAGGCAAGATGGAAGAAGAGTAGGGGACCCTATTTCAACCGGTCCCCTGAATCTAGCTGAATATCTACCAATCCATTCTGAACACCCACAAAGTCAGGCCAAGATGTCAGAATATATATCTGGATCTCTACATACAGAAAATATCTGGCAGTCATGTGGTATGAATGGTGGAGCCATGATTCTGTGGGCACATATCAGAAGACAAACAGAAGGAGGTGGGGGAGATGTCATAAGCTGGTGCCAGGAAGGTGATGTAACACCAGAGCACAAAAGAGTCCTGAACACAAGACACGGCACAGATTGACAGACTGGATGTGTTGGGAAAAGGACATTAGTGCAGTCCCCAGATGTGATCCAGGAGTTGTGGTGTGGGTGCACGAACTGGGGCCATCTCAGTTTAGAAGCACAAAGGGAAGAGACAGGCTACAGTCCTGGGATCGAAATTTGGGAAAACCTGTTGTGTTTCACCAGCAGGAAGGCTGCTGCTTTTTAGCAGTGCAGACAGAAATGGATCCTGTGTGGTCTGGAGGTCTCCAGAAAAGCAGACTACAATTTGTCACTCAGAAGAGATGTAAGAGATTCAGAAAGCCAGCAGAGAACAGAAAATTTGTTTCCACTGGACCACCACCCCAAAGAGGGGGCAGGGCAGCTGCGCAGGCAGTGCTGCATGACTAAAAGCATTCTAGACCCCTCCCCCAGAATACAGGCTGGAAGAATAAGAGGACAAAAACATTTGAGTCCCTATAAAATGGCGCATCTTGCTTGGGTCATAGTTAATACTTTGGATTCTGTATATTCCCTCAATTAGCCCTCAACAGAATGACTAAGAGGATGAACCTCAGACAAAGAGAATATTCAGAACCTTTGCCCCAGACCTAAGGGATGTGAATATAAGCAAGATGTCAGAGATAGATTTCAGGGTAGCAATCATGCAGTCAATAGCTAGGCTTGGGAAAATTTTAGTGACAATATAGAATCTTTACGGGAAGAAATGCAATCAACTCAGGCTGAACATAAAAATTCTATGAATGAGGGGCACCTGTCTGGCTCAGTGAGTTAAAGCCTCTGCCTTTGGCTCAGGTCCTGATCCCAGGGTCCTGGGATAGAGCCCAACATCAGGATCTCTGCTCAGCAGGGAGCCTGCCTCCCCCTCTCTCTGCCTGCCTCTCTGCCTACTTGTGATCTCTATCTGTTGAATAAATAAATAAAATCTTTAAAAAAATCTATGAATGAGATACAGTCTAAAATTGATACTCTGACAGCCAGAATATATGGGCCAGAGGAATGAATCAGTGAATTAAAATGTAAGATCATAGAAAAGAAGGAAACTGCGGAGGCCTAGGATAAACACCTAAAAGTCAAAGAGATCAGAATGAGAGAGATTAATAACGCCATGAAACATTCCAGTGTCAGAATTATTGGGATCCCTGGGTTGGGCGAGAGTTGTATTTGAGAAATTCATAGCTGAAAATTTTCCTCATCTAGGGAAGGAAACAAGCATTCCTGTCCAAGAGGCTGAGAGGACCACTCCCCAAATTAATGAGAAAAGATCAATGCCCTGATGTATAATAGTAAATCTCACAAATCTTAGAACCAAGGAAGCAATCCTGAAAGCAGCTAGGGGGAAGAGATTTCTTATGTACAGAAGGAGGAATATTAGAAAAACATCAGACCTGTTCACATAGACCTGGATTGCCAAAAAGGCTCACAAGACATATTGAGGATATTAAAAGAGAAGAACATGCAGCCAAGGATATTTTGTCCACCAAAGCTGTCATTCAGAATGGATGGAAAGATAAAGAGCTTCCAGGACTGGCAGATACTAAAAGGATATGTGACCACCAAGCTGACCCTGCAAGAAATACTAAGGGGGGGGGGGTTCTATGAAAGTAGAAAAACCCCCAAGAGTAATATATATCTAAAATTTACATTGGCAATCTGTAGAAACAAGAACTTCACAGACAACATGATGGCACTAAAAGCATATTTTTCAGCAGTCACTGTCAACGTGAACAGCCTAAATGCTCCCATGAAATGGCACAGGGCTGCAAATCGGATAAAATGACAGGATCTGGCCATATGATATCTACAAGAGACCCATTTTGAACCTAAAGATACATCCAGACTGAAAGTAAAGGGATACAGAACCATTTTTTATGCCAACAGACCTCAAAAGAAGGCTAGGGCACAATTTCCATATCAGACAAATCAGATTTATACTAAAGACTATAGATACAGAAGGACACTATATCATTCTTAAAGGATTGCTCCAACAAGATTTAACAATTGGAAATATCTATGTCCCCAAAGTGGAAGGAGCTAACTACGTAAGCCAAATGTTAACCAAAATAAATGATCATACTGATAATAATACTTTAATAGTTTAATACCTTAACCTCAATCCTCCATTCTCAGTACAGTCAGATCATCTAAGCAGAATATCAACAAAATGAATTTGTTGGACAAAATGAATTTGAAGGACATATTGGACCAGACGGACTTCATAGATATATACAGGACATTCCACCCTAAAAGAACACAATGAACATTCTTCTCAAATAAACATAGAACTTTCTCCAGAAAAGAACAGACACTAGGTCACAAATCAGGTCTCAACCAATACCAAAAGACTGAGAATATCCCCTGTATATTTTCAGACCACAGTGTTTTGGAACTGAATCTCAATCCCTCCTCCCCCCAAAAAGCAAGGAATTCAAACAGAAGGAAGGTAAAGACCATCCTGCTAAAGAATGTTTGGGTTAACCAGGAAGTTAAGGAAGAATGTAAATGATTCTTGCAAACCAAGGAGAACAAAAATACATTGGTCAAAAATCTGTAGGATATTGCATAGGTGGTCCCAAGGAAGAAGCACATAGCCATGCAAGTCTAACTCAAAAAAGTAGAAAGATCCCAACTGCACAAGCTAACCATACACCTAAAGGAACTGGAGAAAGAACAAGAAATAAAACCTAAAGGAAGCAGGAGAGAAATAATAAAGAGAGCAGAAAATAATGAAATAGAAACCAGAAAAAGGAAACATTAAAGCAGATCAACAAGACTTGAAACTGGTTCTTTGAAAGAATTAATAAGATCAATAAACCTCCAGCCAGACTCATCCAAAAGAAAATGGAAATGATCCAAATTAATGAAATTATGGATGGAAATGGAGAGTTCATGACTAACACCAAGGAAATAGAAACAATTGTTAGAAATTATTATCAGCAACTATACACCAATGAACTAAGCTACTTGGAGGAAGTGGATGCCTGCCTGGAAACTTTATAAACTACCAAGACTGAAAGAGGAAAAAACTGACAATATGAATAGAACAATAACCAGTAACAAAATTGATGCAGTAATCAAAAACCTCCCTGAAAAAAAAGAGTCCAGGCCCACATGGCATCCCAGGGGCATTCTACCAAACATTTAAAGAAGAAATAATACCTAATCTTCAGTAGATATCTAAAAAAATGAGAACAGAAGGAAAACATCCAGACTCTTGCTATGAAACCAGCATTACCTTGGTCCCTAAACCAGGCAAAGACGCCATCGAAAAGGAGAATTACAGACCAACTGTGCCATGATCCTTTAGTTACTATAGCTTTATAAGATAACTTCAAATCTGGAATTGTGATACCTCCAAATCTGTTCTCCTTTTTCAAGACAGCTTTGCCTATTCTTTGCTTGATTTCTAGCGGTCTTAAAGGTTCCATGATATGACTTTGATCTTTTTCAAATTTTGCAGTTAATGTTCTGTGGCATAACATGTGACCACTTCTGGGGAATATTCCATATGCTCTTGAAAATAATGTGCATTCTGCTGTTTTAGGATGTAAAGTTCTGAATATATCTGTTAAATCTATCGAGTCCAAAAATAAAAGCTACTTGTTCCTTGTTCATTTTCGGTTTGGATGATCTATCCTCTGATGTAAATGGGCATTTAATGTCCTCATTATTATTGTGTTACTATTCATTGCTTTATGTTTGTTATTAATTATTTTATGTATTTGGGTACTCCAATGTTGAGTACATAAACATTTACATATTTTTACCGTCTCGGTGGATTGTCCCTTTCATAATTTTATAGTTTCTTTCTATCCTCTTTTTACAGTTTTTCTTTTATACCCTTTGTCCTTATAACAATTGCCAACATTACTTTCTTTTAACACACATTTTAATAGTAAATGCTTCTTAATCCCTACAGTTTAAATTTGCATGAGTCTTTAGATCTAAAATCAGACTATTATAAGCAGTAAATAGATTGGTTTTTCTTATTTTAAAAATCCATTCCATCACCATGTGTCTTTTGACTGAGCATTTAGTTCATTTAAATTCATATTAATTCTTTTTTTTCATTTTATAATATTTTTTTCTTTGCAGATTATTTTTTTTCAGCATAACAGTATTTCTTGTTTTTGCACCACACCCAGTGCTCCATGCAATCCGTGCCCTCTCTAATACCCACCACCTGGTTCCCCCAACCTCACATGCCCCGCTGCTTCAAACCCCTCAGATTGTTTTTCAGAGTCCATAGTCTCTCATGGTTCACCTCCCCTTCCAATTTCCCCCAACTCCCTTCTCCTCTCTAACTCCCCTTGTCCTCCATATTATTTGTTATGCTCCACAAATAAGAGAAACCATATAATAATTGACTCTCTCTGCTTGATTTATCAAATTAATTATTAATAGATATGTGTTTATTGCCATTTTGTTCATTGATTTATGGCTGTATTTGTAGTACTGTCCCTTTTTAAAGTTTTCATTTAAATTGTGGTTAATAAACAGAGTAATTTGTTTAAGGTGTGCAATACAGGGTTTGAACACTTCCATAAAACACCCAGTGTTGTATGTGGTGCATAAATAATGAATCTTGGAACAGTGAAAGAATAAATTAAAATTAAAAAAAAAATTCATCATAGCAAATACATTCACTATTCTCTGTCCCCTATGTTTACCATTACACAACCCAACTCCATTCTGTTATCTATTCACTCTCTAGAGTCAAGAGTCTGTTTCTTGGTTTTCCTTTCTCTCTCTCTCTCTTTCTCTCTCTCTCTCCAGTTTGACCATTTTTCCCCTTAAATTCTCCATATGAGTGAAATGGCATCATAGTTGCTATTCTCTGACTGACTTATTTGCTTAACATTATAATCTCTAGCTCCATTGTTGCATGGGAGACTGTAAATGCAGTTGTAAGTGGAAAGACGCCTTTCTTTTTAAAGTGAGTAATATCCTTCTATATGACATATTATTCATCCATTCACAGTCAGGGGACAGGTGGGCTATCTCCAGAATTTGGTTACAGTAGGTAATGATGTCATAAATTTCTTGATGACTGTATTCCCTTGAATTAGTACTTTTGTATTCTTGCATAAGCACCTAGTAGATCAATGATTGGATAGTAAGGCCATTCTAACTTTAACTTTTTAAGGAAAATCCATAGTTTTCCAAATTGCTTTCAACAATCAACCGTGTGGAGCTTTGTGGTGCTAGAGGTACTATAGTGGAGAAGTAAGACAGAGGCCAGGGATTGGATTGTGTGGTCTGAAGTATCCTGTATCACACTGGGAGACATAACTTCCCTTCTTAGTGTGCATTTGAGAGGGGTGGTATTGCTTCTCCAGTGGAAAAATAACCAACAGACACCATTGAGTTGCCCAGTCCAATAGCACAGTAATGGGAGCAGCTACTGGGGACAGCTAAACTGGACACAAGCTTTTTTCTCTGCTTTACCATAAAGTCTGAGTCCCTGTATGTTCAGATGGCTGCTTTTCTGAGAAAAAAACTGGCACATGTCACAGCACGATAAGACCCTCCTCAAGAGGATCAGCATGGATCCTTACCATGGTAGGTCCCTCAAACTTGGAGGGTAAATCCATCCAGAAAGCCTGAGATAAAACATGGTAACACTGGACCACTGGATGGGCAGTAATTTGGGATAGAGGCAGGAATTTGAGGGAAGCCTGGGAGGAACAAGTTGAGATTGTTCACTGTTCTGTGAGTCCTTCCTGAACAGCAGGGGTCACAAATGCTCCTCTCTAGGACCATATAGCTGGGCGATGCTATTTTTACCACTATGTATCAGTAGGACAGACTTCAGGGAGCACCACAGCACACATGTGGAAGGCTTGGGTCCCTTACAACAAGCCCTGCCCCCTTGTGGTCTGCAGGAGCATTTTTACTAGGCAAGCATGCCTAAGAGTCAGAGTAATAGTAGGCCCCACCCAAGAAGAACCCAACACACCCCTCAACCCTTGTAACATGTGTATTGACCAAGACTGCTGTTTGAGCTGTGGCTCTAGGGGAAATGGGATACAATATCTTTTAGCAGGAAGACCAAAACACATTTAGTTAAAACTTGCCACACAGTCAAACACTTCTGAATATAGGAAGGAAGAATTCTGAAGAGGACTGACCTGAGGGAAAGAGTAATCAAAACACAGAATTAGCATGTGCACAGCATACACCAGAAATATTGGAGCACCAGTGTCAGGTCCTAGGCAGTATATGACCTCTTTTTTATATAACTATTATTCACAGATACGGGAACATAATACATTATCCTACACAGAGAAGAAGACAGACACCTACACAAAATTATAAGATGGAAGAATTCATCCCAATAGAAAGAATACAAGGTCACGGACAGGGATCTAAACAAAATAGATGTAAGTTATATGTGTGAAGCAGAATTTAAAGGAACAATCAAAAGGATATAATCTGGCTTTATGAAAGCATAGAAGATACCAGGAGGCCCTTATTTTTGAACTATAAGACTCAAAAACAAGTCAGGCTGAAATAAAATGTTATAATGGAGATGTAAAGCTGACTGGATGTAATGAACACATGGCTTGAAAAAGATAAGTAAAAGATAATTAATACAGAAGATAACATTATGGAAAACATGAAGTTGAAAAAAAGAGGCAAAAAAAAAATGGATCATGAAGGTAAACTTAGAGAACTCAGCAACTCCATAAAATCATTAATACTTGTATGATAAGAATCCCAAAAGAAGAAGGGGGAGGGAAGGATAGGTTTATTTGAGGAAATTATAGCTGAAAACCTCTCTAATCTGGGAGAAGGAAGACGTCCCTGTCCAGGAGGCACAGAGATCTCCCATCAAATTCAACAAATGAAAGCCAACACCAAGATGATAGTCTAGTAAAATTTACAAAATACAGAGATAAGGAAAGTAGCAAGATAGAAGAGGCCCCAAACTCACAAAGGAAAACCAGTAAAGATAGCAACAGATCTGTCCACATAAACTTGGCAGGCCAAGAGAGAGTGGCCTAATATTTTCAACATGCTGAAGGGGAAAAATATACAGCCAGGAATATCTTATCCAACAATGTTGTCACTCAGAATAGCATAAGAGATAAAGAGTTTCTGAGACAATTACAACGGAATTTACGACCACTAAATCAGTCATGTAAGTAAGAGTAAAGGTGATTCTTTGAGTGGGAAAGGAAGACCAAAAGAAACAAAGGTCAGAAAACAACAAAGAAAATCTCTAGAAACAATGAATTTACAGGTGATACAATCTTACTAAATTCAGATCTATTAATAATCAGCCCGAATGGAAATGGATGAGGATCCAATCAAAGACATAGTGTGTCAGTATAGATATAAAAGCAGGACCCATCTATAATGCTGCTTGGAGGAGAGTCCTTTTAGAAGTAAATATAACTGCAAAATGAAGGTGAAGGAAGAGGGAACAATTTATCATGCTAATGCATGTCAAAGGAAAGCTAGAGTAGCCATACCTATGTTGGAAAAACTAGATTTTAAAGGAAAGAGCATAAAGAGATGAAAAAAAGCACCATTCATAATTAAGGGGCCTATCCAACGAGAAAATCTAACAATTATAAATATTTATGCTCCAACTTGGGAGCTTCCAAATTAAAAAAAAAAAATTACAAATGTAATGAAAGTCCTGGATCAAAATACAATAACAGTAGGGGACTTTAAAACCCCACTTATAACAACAGAAACATAATCTAAGTATAAAGTCAACAAGGAAATGATGGCTTTGACTGACACATTGGAACAGATGGACTCATAAGACATGTTCAGAACATTTCTTCCTAAAACAGAATACATATTCTTTTCCAGTGTACATGGGTCATTCTCCAGAATAGATCACACAGTCAGTCACAAATCATTTCTCAATAAGTACAAAGATATTAAGATCATACCATGCATATTATCAGACCACAACACTATGAAATATGAGGTCGACCACAAATAAATGAGCGTCAAAGGACATGGTACAAAAGAATGAATGAATTAACCAGGAAATTAAAGAAGAAATTAAAAAAAAAATGGGATGCCTGGGTGGCTCAGATCATTAAGAGTCTAACTCTGGCTGGGGTTATGACCCCAGGGTCCTGTGTTTGAGTCCCACATCAGGTTCCTTGTTCAGCAAAGAACCAGCTTCTACCTCTGTCTGCTGCTCCCTCTGCTTGTGCTCTCTCTGATGAATGAATGAATGAATGAAATCTTTAAAGCACTACACTTAACAAATTAAAGAGGAAAATACAACACCCCCAAATATTTGAGATGCAGCAAGAGCGGTCAAAGGAATGAAGGATATTGCAATGCAGGCTTACCTGAAGAAGCAAGAAAAGTCTCAAAAACACAATTTCAATTTATATCTCAAGGAAATAGAAAAAGAACAGCAAATGAATCCTGTATCCAGGAGAAGGAAGAAAAAAATAAAGAATACAACAGGAATAAATGAAAGAAAAACAGAAAATAGAGAAGGACAAATCAATGAAACTATGAGCTAGTTAGCTTAAAAGGTTAATACAATTGATAAAACCCAACCAGATTTATAAAAAAGAAAAAAAGGACCCAGATAAATAAAGTCATGTATGAAAGAGGAGAGATCACTGCCAACACCACAGAAATAAAACAATCAAAGAGAACATTAGGAAAATTTTTTTTGCCAACATATTTGGCAATCTGGAAGAATTGGATAGAATCCTAAAAATACATAAACTATTAAAACTGACACACAAAACAGATAATCATGTCAAAAAATAGGCAGAAGATATGAAGAGACACTTCTCCAATGAAGACATACAAATGGCTATCAGACACATGAAAAAATGTTAGTCATCAC
This sequence comes from Lutra lutra, assembly GCF_902655055.1. Taxonomy (NCBI): domain Eukaryota; kingdom Metazoa; phylum Chordata; class Mammalia; order Carnivora; family Mustelidae; genus Lutra; species Lutra lutra. Next base: position 157,439,831 of record NC_062282.1, on the reverse strand, counting down.
GAGCCATCAGGGAGATTCAAATTAAAACCACATTGAGATACCTCCTTACACCAGTTAGAATGGCCAAAATTAGCAAGACAGGAAACAACGTGTGTTGGAGAGGATGTGGAGAAAGGTGAACCCACTTACACTGTTGGTGGGAATGCAAGTTGGTGTAGCCATTTTGGAGAACAGTATGGAGATTCCTCAAGAAATTAAAAATAGAGCTTGCCTATGACCCTGCAATTGCACTACTGGGTATTTACACCAGTGATACAGATGTAGTGAAAAGAAGGGCCATCTGTACCCCAATGTTTATAGCAACAATGGCCACGGTCGCCAAACTGTGGAAAGAACCAAGATGCCCTTCAACGGACAAATGGATAAGGAAGATGTGGTCCATATACACTATGGAGTATTATGCCTCCATCAGAAAGGATGAATACCCAAGTTTTGTAGCAACATGGACGGGACTGGAAGAGATTATGCTGAGTGAAAAAAGTCAAGCAGAGATAGTCAATTATCATATAGTTTCACTTATTTGTGGAACATAACAAATAACACGGAGGACAAGGGGAGTTAGAGAGGAGAAGGAAGTTGAGGGAAATTGTAACGGGAGGTGAACCATGAGAGACTATGGACTCCGAAAAACAATCTGAGGGTTTTGAAGGGGCAGGGGTGGGAGGTTGGGGGAACCAGGTGGTGGGTATTGTAGAGGGCATAGATTGCATGGAGTACTGTGTGCGGTGCAAAAACAATTAATACTGTTATGCTGAAAAGAAATAAAATAAAAAAAAAGACAAGCAAACAGAAAGCTAAATATGTCCAAAGAGGAAAAAAAAATTCTTTTTTTAAAATTTGAGATTAATCAGTAAGATTAGCTAACATATATTAAGTACACAATAAATATTTATACAAAAATTGGTGTTTGTTTAAAGAAATAATTTGTGATAAGCAAAATTGTAAGAAAACTTCTGGATTTAACTGATTTATACTAGAGAATAAAGTGATAGTAAATAAGTAAATAAAAAAAAACTATTAAAACTGAAAGAGGAAAAAATAGAAAATTTGAACAGGCTCATAACCAGCAAATAAATTAAGCAGTAATCAAAAATCTCTGATCAAACAGAAGTCCAAGGCCAGATGATTAACCAGGAGAATTCTAACAAACATTGAAAGAGCACTTAATAACTATTCTTCCCAAAATGTTTTAAAATATAGGAATGGATATGCTTCCAAACTCATTGTTTGGAAACTTCTAAACTCATTATCAAAGCAGACAAAGAATCATCTAAAATGGAAAATTACAGGCCAGTGTCCCGGAGGAACACTGATGTGAAAATTCTCAAGAAAACACTAATAAATTATATCGAAGAATACAATTAAAGATTTATTCACCATGCTCAAGTGGGATATATTCCTGGACTATAATTTTCATTCAATACTGGCAAATCAAGTAATATGATAAAACATATTAATTTTTGAAAAGTGATAAGAATGACACTATCCATGTAGAAAAATGTGTGAAATAATACAGCATTGATTCTTTTTTTTTTAACTTTTATTTTTTCAATGTAACAGTATTCATTTTTTTTTGCACCACACCAAGTGATCCATGCAATCTGTGCCCTCTACAATACCCACCACCTGGATCCCCCAACCTCCCAAACCCCACCCCTTCAAAACCCTCAGATTGCCTTTCAGAGTCCATAGTCCTTAATGGTTCACCTCCCCTTCCAATTTCCCTCAACTCCCTTCTCCTCTCCATCTCCCCCTTGTCCTCCATGCTATTTGTTATGCTCCACAAATAAGTGAAACCATATGATAATTGACTCTCTCTGCTTGACTTATTTCACTCAGCATAATCTCTTCCAGTCCCATCCATGTTGCTACAAAACTTGGGTATTCATCCTTTCTGATGGAGGCATAATACTCCATAGTGTATAAGGACCACATCTTCCTTATCCATTTGTCCGTTGAAGGGCATCTTTGTTCTTTCAACAAATTGGCGACCGTGGCCATTGCTGCTATAAACATTGGGGTACAAATGGCTCTTCCTTTCACTACATCTGTATCTTTGGGGTAAATACCCAGTAGTGCAATTGCAGGGTCATAAGGAAGCTCAATTTTTAATTTCTTTCTTTCTTTTTTTTTTAAGATTTTATTTATTTATTTGACAGAGAGAAATCACAAGTAGGCAGAGAGGCAGGCAGAGAGAGAGGAGGAAGCAGGCTCCCCGCTGAGCAGAAAGCCCGATGTGGGGCTCGAACCCAGGACCTGGGATCATGACCTGAGCCGAAGGCAGCGGCTTAACCCACTGAGCCACCCAGGCGCCCCTCAATTTTTAATTTCTTGAGGAATCCCCACACTGTTCTCCAAAATGGCTACACCAACTTGCATTCCCACCAATAGTGTAAGAGGGTTCCCCTTTCTCCACATCCTTTCCAAAATATGTTGTTTCCTGTTTTGCTAATTTTGGCCATTCTAACTGGTGTAAGGAGGTATCTCAATGTGGTTTTAATTTGAATCTCCCTGATGGCTCGTGATGATTAACATTTTTTCATGTGTCTGATAGCCATTTGTATGTCTTCATTGGAGAAGTGTCTCTTCATATCTTCTGCCCATTTTTTGACATGATTATCTGTTTTGTGTGTGTTGAGTTTCAGGAGTTCTTTATAGATCCTGGATATCATCCTTTTGTCTCTACTGTCATTTGCAAATATCTTCAACCATTCCATGGGTTGCCTCTTTGTTTTGTTGACTGTTTCCTTTGCTGTGCAGAAGCTTTGGATCTTGATGAAGTCCCAAAAGTTCATCTTCACTTTTGTTTCCTTTGCCTTTGGAGACATATCTTGAAAGAAGTTCCTGTGGCTGATATCGAAGAGGTTACTGCCTATGTTCTCCCCTACGATTCTGATGGATTCCTGTCTCACGTTGAGATCTTTTATCCATTTTGAGTTTATCCTTGTGTATGGTGTAAGAGAATGGTTGAGTTTCATTCTTCTGCATATAGCTGTCCAATTTTCCCAGAACTATTTATTGAAGAGACTGTCTTTTTTCCACTGTATATTTTTTCCTGTTTTGTCGAAGATTACTTGCCCATAGAGTTGAGGGTCCATATCTGGGATCTCTACTCTGTTCCACTGGTCTGTGTGTCTGTTTTTATGCCAGTACCATGCTGTCTTGGTGATCATGGCTTTGTAGTAAAGCTTGAAATCAGGTAACATGATGCCCCAGTTTTATTTTTGTTTTTCAACATTTCCTTAGCGATTCAGGGTCTCTTCTGAATCCATACAAATTTTTGGATTATTTGCTACAGCTCTTTGAAAAATACTGGTGGAATTTTGATCGGAATGGCGTTAAAAGTATAGATTGCTCAAGGTAGTATAGACATTCTAACCATGTTTATTCTTCTGATCCAAGAGCATGGAATGGTCTTCCATCGTTTTGTGTCTTCTTCAATTTCTTTCATGAGTGTTCTGTAGTTCCTCGAGTACAGATCCTTTACCTCTTTGGTTAGGTTTATTCCCAGGTATCTTATGGTTCTTGGTGCTATAGTAAATGGAATCGATACTCTAATTTCCCTTTCTGTCATTTCATTGTTAGTGTATAAGAAAGCCACTGATTTCTTACATTGACTTTGTATCCTGCCACATTTCTGAATTGCTGTATGAGTTCTAGTAGTTTGGGGGTGGAGTCTCTTGGGTTTTCCATATAAAGAATCATGTCATCTGCGAAGAGAGAGAGTTTGACTACTTCATTGCCAATTTGGATACCTTTTATTTCTCCTTGTTTTCTGATTGCTGTTGCTAGGACTTCTATTACTATGTTGAACAAGAGTGGTGAGAGTGGGCATTCTTGTCCTGTTCCTGATCTTAACAGGAAGGCTGCAAGCTTTTTCCCATTGAGGATGACATTTCTTGTGGGTCTTTCATAGATAGATTTGATGAAGTTCAGGAACGTTCCCTCTATCCCTATACTTTGAAGCATTTTAATCAGGAACGGATGCTGGATTTTGTCAAATGCTTTTTCTGCATCAATTGAGAGGACCATGTGGTTCTTCTCTCTTTTCTTATTGATTTGTTCTATCACATTGATTGTTTTGCAAGTGTTGAACCATCCTTGTAACCCAGGGATGAATCCCACCTGGTCATGGGGGATAATATTTTTAATGTGCTGTTAGATCCTGTTTGCTAGGATCTTGTTGAGAATCCTAGCATCCATATTCATCAGTGATATTGGTCTGAAACACTCCTTTCTGGTAGGGTCTTTGCCTGGTTTGGGAATCAGGGTAATGCTGGCTTCATAGAAAGAGTCTGGAAGTTTTCCTTCGGCTTCAAATTTTTGAAACAGCTTCAGGACAATAGGTGTTATTTCTTCTTTGAATGTTTGGTAGAATTCCCCAGGGAATCCGTCAGGTCCTGGGCTATTGTTTTTTGGGCGGTTTTTGATCACTGCTTCAATCTTGTTACTAGATATCAGTCTATTCACGTTGTCAGTTTCTTCCTGGTTCAATTTTGGGAGTTTATAGCTTTCCTGGAATGCAAACTTTTCATCTAGGTTGCTGAGCTTATTGGCATATAACTGTTGATAACTTCTGAAGATTGTTTTTACTCCCTTGGTGTTAGTTGTGATCTCTCCCTTTTCGTTCATAATTTTAATAATTTGGGCTTTCTCTCTCTCTTTTTTTTTTTTTTTTGGATTAGTGTGGCCAATGGTTTATCGATCTTATTGATTATTTCAAAAAACCAGCTTCTAGTTTCATTGATACATTCTACTGTAGCTCTGATTTCTACATCATCGTTCTCTTCTCTAATCTTGATTATTTTCCTTCTTATGTGTGTAGTTGGTTTGATTTGTTGTTGATTCTCCAGTTCTTTAAGGTGTCGCGATAGCAGGTATTTTCTAGATTTTTCAATTGTTTTGAGGGAGGCTTGGATGGCTATGTATTTCTGCCTTAGGACCGCCTTTCCTGTATCCCATAGGTTTTGGACCAAAGTGTCTTCATTCTGATTGGTTTCCATGAATTGTTTCAGTTCTTCTTTGATATCCTGGTTGATTGAAGCATTCTTAAGCAAGGTGGCCTTTAGCTTCCAGGTTTTTTAGTTCTTTCTGAACTTTTCCTTGTGATTGAGCTCCAGTTTCAAAGCATTGTGATCTGAGAATATGCAGGGATAATCTCAGGCTTTTGGTATCAGTTGAGTCCTGATTTGTGACCCAGCACATGGTATATTCTGGAGAAGGTTCTATGTGCACTTGAGAAGAATGAGTATTCTGTTGTTTTAGGGTGGAATGTTCTGTATATATCTATGAGGTCCATCTGGTCCAGTGTGTCATTCAATGCTCTTGTTACTTTATTGATTTTCTGCTTTGATGATCTGTCTATTTCTGAGAGAGGCATGTTAAGATCTCCTACTATTACTGTATTCATATCAATATGACTCTTTATCTTGATTAACAGTTTTCTTATGTAATTGGCTGCTCCCATATTGGGGGCATAGATATTTACAATTGTTAGATCATCTTTGTGGATAGTCTCTTTAAGAATTATGTAGTGTCCTTCTGTATCTCTGACTATGGTCTGTAGTTTAAAATCTAATTTGTCTGATATGAGAATCACTAACCCGGCCTTCTTTTGAGGCCCATTGGCATGAAAGATGCTTCTCCATCCCTTCACTTTCAGTCTGGGTGTATCTTTAGGTTCAAAATGGGTCTCTTGTAGACAATATATGGATGGGTCCTGTCCTTTTATCCAATCTGCAACCCTGTGTCATTTTATGGGCGCATTTAGGCCCTTCACATTGAGAGTGATTACTGATAGATACGTTTTTAATGACATCGTGTTACCTTTGAAGTCTTTCTTTCTGTAGATTGTCTCTATATTTCTGTTCAATGCTATTCCTAGGATTTTTCCTCTTTTATAGAACCCCCCTTAATATTTCCTGCAGTGTCAGATTGGTGGTTGCATAGTCTTTTTAGCCTTGCCGGTCTTGGAAACTCTTTATCTCTCCATCCATTTTGAATGTCAGTCTTGCTGGATAAAGTATTCTTGGCTGCATGGTCTTCTCATTTAGTGCCCTGAATATATCTTGCCAGCCCTTTCTGGCTTGCCAGGTCTCTGTGGACAGGTCTGACATTATTCTGATGGGCTTTCCTCTGTAAGTGAGGAGCCTCTTTGTCCTAGCGGCTTTCAAGAGGTTATACCTACAATTATGATTCCTCATTTTGACTATCAGGTGCCTTGATGTTTTTCTGGAATCTATAATCTTGGGTGGAGACCGTTCGGCCTCTAGTACATGAAGTTCCATTTGCGAGATTGTGAAAATTTTCATGAAGAACTTGTTCCACTATATCTTCTAGACTTCTTTCTTTTTCCTCCCTTCAGGGATTCCAATAATTCCTATGTTAGAACGTTTCATGGCATCATTTATTTCCCTGATTCTGTTTTTGTGGCTTCTAAGCTCTTTGTTCCAGGCTTCCTCCTGATCCTTTCTCTCTATCTGTTTCTCCTCCTGATCACTAATTCTATCTTCTGTTTCAGTTACCCTAGCTTTGAGATAATTTAGATTAGATTGAAACTCATTGAGAGCTTTGTGAACCTCTTCCCTGGTAGCTTTCAGCTCAGCCCTAACATTGTGAACATCTTCCCTGGTCGCTTTCAGTTCAGCCCTAATCAATTCTGTTTGGTCATCCATGGCTTTCTCCAACCTAGCTATTGCCTGGATAATTGTTATCCTGAGTTCTCTTTCCAACATATTGTCTATGTTGATAGCCATTAGCTCTGTTGCAGAAGGCCCATCCTCTGTATTTTTCTTCTGATGGGCATTCCTCTTCCTAGTCATTTTGGTGAGAGATGACTGAATGGATGTAGTTGGATGTATCAACCGTTGTGCAGTCAAGGTGCACCCTGGAATGCTTCTGAGCAATCAGGATTCCCCACCCAAATGAGAGAAAAAAGAAAAGAAGAAGAAAAAAGAGATATAGAGAGAAAGACAGGAAAAAAAGGGAAGATGAAAGAGAAGGTTCAGCCCAAATGGGCCCCAAGGTAAGATTTAGGAAGTATACAAACAAAAACAGACAAACAAAAAGACTGATAAAAGTATATGACAAGAGAGAAAAAAAAATATATATATATGTATAAATAAGCAAATAAAGGAAGAAGCTCGTCAAAAAGAACCCCATGTATAAGATTTATATACTATGAGGACAAACACAAAAACACAGAAACACTGGCGGAAGAAAAAGATGAGAGAGTGGTAATAAATTCTCAATGTGGGCGAGGAAGGTTGTTTTGATTCTTCCTGGATGTATCTTGATATCTTTGTTAAAGGACTCAACTTTCCTAAGATAAAGGGGGATTAAAAATTGGTTTACCTATAGGGATAGCATTGATTGGGAAAGGGAATTACCTTGAAGTTTAACTCTCTATGAATATTAGAAAATAAAAATAAAAAAGGAATAAACTAGACTATACTAAACTAAACTTAAAAAAAATAAAAAAAATAGAAATGCAAAAGAAAAACACAGGTGTATGAATCAAAAATTTCAGGTTAGAAGGTTATTATGGAATTTGATGTACTGGACATCTCACTGTGATTGTAAATAGGTTAAAAAATTATGTATATAAAAAAATGAACCAGAATAGTGGGAATGAGTTAAAAATAAAAGTTGTCGTATGAAGTAGTGGTGGTTGTTCTCTTGTCTGTTTTTTTTTTTTTTTTTTTCCTGGTTGGTTTTCTGGGGGAGGGGCCTGCCATGTGGGTTTTCAGTCAATGATGTTCCCTGAGTTAAGTCTTCTTGCCCTCCTCATAGGGGTGGGCTCTGAGGAAACAGGTTTTTTCAGGCTTTTGTTCTCTGGAGGTTTTTATGTTTGTTCACTTTTTTTTTTTTCCTTGCCTTGACCGCTTTTGATGGTTTTTGTAGGTTTAGAGGAAAGCAAACTGCACCCTGACCTCCCTCTCAGAGAGAAGCCTCAGTCTAGCTGTAGAGCCCAAATAAATTCCTCCTTGGCTGCTGGCAGAGCAGGTTGCCAGTCATGGTCCCTGGGGATGCAGTGATGAAGGAGCAGGAGGCTGGCTGAAGACAAAGCAAAAGCTGGCACCTTGCACCCCCTCTCCATTTGCTCCCCCTAGGTAATGTGTGTAGCATTCCTCAGGCACCCCTGACCAGCCATAAAAGAGAAACAAACAGTTAACTTGCAGAGATCACAATCCTTAGATTTAGGAATCTCCCTACTATCTTCATGTTAATGGCTTGCTAAAAGACAACAGTGGTCTCCTGGCACCTTTTAGGCCCTCTTTAGCATATGAAAACTCCATTGAAACCTTCCTTCCCCTCACCTTCCCCCAACAGCAGGGTGCCATCCCTCACAACCTGGGGCTGCAGCTCTTCCTGCCCATGGGTCCTGTCCCCGTGCTTTAATAAACCACCATTTTGCACCAAAGGTGTCTCAAGAATTCTTTCTTGGTCATTGGCTCCAGACCTCAGCCCACCGAACCTCACCTAGGTTCTAGAACTTCATCAGCAGGATCTTCTGTTTGTACCCAAAACCATGGCAGTGGCGGCTGTCTGGGCAGCTCCAGACTGCCAGAGAGGTTCCAAGCAGTGATCGCATGCTGAGATTTTCCCGCTGGCCCTGGCTGGGAGTCCCTGGTCTTTCTGGGTCTAAGAGCACTGGGCTTGTGCGCACCTCTCTCAGGGGAGTTTGTAGGGTGCACGTGCGCGCGCGCGCCTGCATCTCAGGCTCTGGTGGAATGGCAAGGCTCTAAGAGCACGGGGGGGGGGGGCACATCTCAGGCTCTGTAGCACCTGCCCTCTGGCTCTGGAGCCTCTGCCTTCTGGTGAGGCTCCCAGCCCCTCACAGGAGCCAAACTCCACATGATCTCGGGGGGGGGGGGGTGGGGGGGGAGCTGGTGGCTCAGGACCAAGACCTGGTTTCTCTGCCGCAGCACTATCTCTGGTTCAGCGCCATGGGAGGCTGTCCTGGGTCAGGGGACTTAATCCCCTGTCCCTAGCTGTCCCGATTCCTGCAATTCCCCCCCCCCATGATCCTTTGCTCTTGTTGAGTGCTTTCAACCAGACTCCAAGTTAATGCTGGTCCCTGGAGGCAGGGCACTCTTGGATTGGGGTATTATTTTCCAATCAGTTGCCTCTGGTGGCTCCCTCCCCTTCCCCCTTTTGTTTATCTTCTGATATCAGTCTGAAGTTCCCACTCCGCTTTACCTGCCCACTGGTGTCTTCTGCCCATGTAGAGATCCAGAAGTGTATAATTCTGGTCTCAGGCTATTTTCATGGGTGATCGGAATTCTTTGGTGTGTAATCAGCTCACTTTAGGGTATAGGTTGAAAAGGCGCCTCCTCTTACTTCCCCGCCATCTTGTCTACCTAATTCACAGCTTTTTAAAATTTTTCAGAGAACCTCTCTCCAAGATTAATGTGATTTGTCAGTTTACAGATTAGCAGCGATTATTTTTGTGTGGCCTTCCTTGGAAGACACTTTCTATCTTCTACATTATGACCTGGCATTAAGTTGAAGATTATTTCTCCTTCTGAATGAAGAATTTCAGATCACATTAGTGTTTCTCACAGACTCTTCATTCCCCCCAACACTTTCAGTCCTATTTATGGTTGTCTTTTGAACATTTCTAAATTCTTTGTAAATCGGAAAGGCGAGGAGTGCAGAATTAGAAATCCTCTATGAATGAACCTTCAGTGAGGAGCGTGGATCTGCTGCATATGATGTCAGAGGGTTAGGGGCCAGAGAAGCATGGCTGCTGGGATAGATCCAGGAATATGGTTCTACTAAGATAGACTAGGCACAACCTAATCTAGCTCAAATACAGAGTAAGGAGCCCAGGGAAGACTTAAAGGATTTGCACATTTCAAAGTTCAAAGCATGGTAAATAGATGCTGAATAAAGGGAGTATGGAGGATTGGTGGGAGAGGAATCTAGCCCAGGCCCAAAGGTGAAACAGAATCCTCAGAATATGTGCCTGTTAACAAACCACTATCCTTCTTAGGAACATCAACCCGTCTTTTACGGTTTACATTCTTCACATGGGGACAAGCCACTGGACCTTGATGTGCAAGTACTTGTCTCGCATATTTTCCTTCTCCCCGCCACCTCTGCAGTCACACTAACCTCAGAATGATGGATTGAGGAGAGTTATGTTCCCAAGAGACATGAGTAATGACAACAGAGGGATGGAGGTCTCAAGCTGTAAGATAGAACATAGGTTATCAAAACCACAGACTTTTCTGGAATCTGATGAAAACTGTGGGTTCTCTCTCCAGAAAGAAGGCATAAATACATATCATCTAAACAAGAGAAATACACAATTGAACCATTCCTGAAACTCATTCCTGGTTAACAATTCCTGATCGAGACGTATGGTATTGTCTATTTCTCACGCATTTGCTTCCTGTCTTTTGCTTGTGGTTTATGTAATTGTGTCAGTTGCCCTCTGAGCTGTACTAAGGTGGTTGGGACATTTGGTTTCTACATGTGAGCCAAAAGATTAAGGTAGGGAGAGCAACACTGAGGAAGGACGCTGGTGACAGTAACTGTGGAGAGATCCTGGGGACACGGTGAATTTGGGGGATAAGAATTGTGCCACAGAAGTCCAGAATCCCTTTCCAATGGAATGATTATTCCCCTGTTCTTGTGCTAGGATCTAGGTTTGATTTTACTAGAAGCAGTTCTTTTATGAATAATGTAATGATGTGTGCTGATCCTGAGCCAGTTAGTTTTCTATAGTTCCTCCTAAAGCAGCACCCAGTTCCCAGGATTGCTGACCTAGGCCCTCTGGTGGTAGGGGAGACCTCTGGCCAGTATAAGGTGAGAGAGTAGAGCAGGAAAAATGGCCAAAGCCTGAACATCAGCCCTGGCCATTGAGAAGCATATTGGTGATTTTACCTATTTGTTTCCAGCGGCAGGCCCACTGACTCTATCTAGAATGGTAAATCTATAAGGTGTAATTTAGAGAGTGATTATATGGAACATACAAGTCGAATAAGTCTCCATGAACCAAAAATCATAGGTCCTCTGAAACAAAGTACTTGAATTATAGTTAATCCTATGCTTATATACCACTAAGAAAAAGGAAAAAAAATGTTTTGTTTTTTTTTTTAAGTTACAGCAAGAAAAAAAATCTGTTTAGAAGATGGGATCCTAAATATGTAAGTATTTAAGTCTATTAAATATGTAAGAATCGGGGAGGAGTCAAGATGGCGGAGAAGTAGCAGGCTGAGACTACTTCGGGTAGCGGGAGATCAGCTAAATAGCTTATCTAAAGATTGCAAACACCTACAAATCCAATGGGAGATTGAAGAGAAGAAGAACAGCAATTCCAGAAACAGAAAATCAACCACTTTCTGCAAGGTAGGACTGGCGGAGAAGTGAATCCAAAGCGACGGGAAGATCGACCGCGGGGGGAGGGGCCGGCTCCCGGCGAGCGGCGGAGCAACGGAGCAAAATCAGGACTTTTAAAAGTCTGTTCCGCTGAGGGACATCGCTCCAGAGGCTTAACTGGGGTGAAGCCCAGGCGGAGTAAGCGCGGCCTCAGGTCCCGCAGGGTCGCAGAAGGATCGGGGGTGTCTCAGTGTCGCAGAGCTTACCGGTATTTGAACGGGGAAGCCGGCTGCAGAGACAGAGCCGAGGAGTGACTCTCAGCTCAGGGTTGCCTGGAACCGGTCGCGGGCTCGGTCAGCTCGGAGCGCGGCCGGAGGCCAGGGTGAAGGGAGTCATTTGGCGCTGTTCTCTGAGGGCGCACTGAGGAGTGGGGCCCCGGGCTCTCGGCTCCTCCAGGCCGGAGACCGGGAGGCCGCCATCTTTATTCCCGTCCTCCGGACTCTACGGAAAGCGCTCAGGGAACAAAAGCTCCCGAAAGCGAACCCGAGCGGATGACTCAGCGCGGCCCCGGGTAAGGGCGGTGCAACTCCGCCTGGGGCAAAGACGCTTGAGAATCACTACAACGGGCCCCTCCCCCAGAAGATCTACAGGAAACCCAGCCAGGACCAAGTTCACCTACCAAGGAGAACGGCGGAATTCCAGAGGAGAAGAAAGCAAAGCACGGAACTCATGGCTTTCTCCCCATGATTTTTTAGCCTTGCAGTTAATTTAATTTTTTTTTTCTTTTTCAATTTTTTTTTCTTTTTCTCTTCTTCTGCTAAATTTTTTTTAACTTTTACCATTTTCTTTTTTTTTAACGTTTTTTAAATAGTTTATCTAATATATATATATTTTTTCCTCTTTTTATATTTTTTTCGTTATCGGCTTTCTTTTTTTTAATAGTTTTTTTTTTTTTCTTTCTTTCTGGACCCCTTTTTATCCCCTTTCTCCCCCCTCACAATTCAGGATCTCTTCTGATTTGGCTAAAGCATATTTTCCTGGGGTTGTTGACACCCTTTTAGTATTTTACTTGCTCCTTCATAAACTCTTATCTGGACAAAATGACAAGGCGGAAAAATTCACAACAAAAAAAAAGAACAAGAGGCAATACCAAAGGCTAGGGACCTAATCAATACAGACATTGGTAATATGTCAGATATAGAGTTCAGAATGATGATTCTCAAGGTTCTAGCCGGGCTTGAAAAAGGCATGGAAGATATTAAAGCAACCCTCTCGGGAGATATAAAAGCCCTTTCTGGAGAAATAAAAGAACTAAAATCTAACCAAGTTGAAATCAAAAAAGCTATTAATGAGGTGCAATCAAAAATGGAGGCTCTCACTGCTAGGATAAATGAGGCAGAAGAAAGAATTAGCGATATAGAAGACCAAATGACAGAGAATAAAGAAGCTGAGCAAAAGAGGGACAAACAGCTACTGGACCACGAGGGGAGAATTCGAGAGATAAGTGACACCATAAGACGAAACAACATTAGAATAATTGGGATTCCAGAAGAAGAGGAAACAGAGAGGGGAGCAGAAGGTATATTGGAGAGAATTATTGGAGAGAATTTCCCCAATATGGCAAAGGGAACAAGCATCAAAATCCAGGAGGTTCAGAGAACCCCCCTCAAAATCAATAAGAATAGGTCTACACCCCGTCACCTAATAATAAAATTGACAAGTCTTAGTGACAAAGAAAAGATCCTGAAAGCAGCCCGGGAAAAGAAGTCTGTAATGTACAATGGTAAAAATATTAGATTGGCAGCAGACTTATCCACAGAGACCTGGCAGGCCAGAAAGAGCTGGCATGATATATTCAGAGTACTAAATGAGAAAAACATGCAGCCAAGAATACTATATCCAGCTAGGCTATCATTGAAAATAGAAGGAGAGATTAAAAGCTTCCAGGACAAACAAAAACTGAAAGAATTTGCAAATACCAAACCAGCTCTACAGGAAATATTGAAAGGGGTCCTCTAAGCAAAGAGAGACCCTCAAAGTAGTAGATCAGAAAGAAACAGAGACAATATACAATAACAGTCACCTTACAGGCAATACAATGGCACTAAATTCATATCTCTCAATACTTACCCTGAATGTTAATGGGCTAAATGCCCCAATCAAAAGACACAGGGTATCAGAATGGATAAAAAAACAAAAACCATCTATATGTTGCCTACAAGAAACTCATCTTACACCCGAAGACACCTCCAGGTTTAAAGTGAGGGGGTGGAAAAGAATTTACCATGCTAATGGACATCAGAAGAAAGCAGGAGTGGCAATCCTTATATCAGATCAATTAGATTTTAAGCCAAAGATTATAATAAGAGATGAGGAAGGACACTATATTATACTCAAAGGAACTGTCCAACAAGAAGATCTAACAATTTTAAATATCTATGCCCCTAACGTGGGAGCAGCCAACTATATAAACCAATTAATAACAAAATCAAAGAAACACATCGACAAGAATACAATCATAGTAGGGGATTTTAACACTCCCCTCACTGAAATGGACAGATCATCCAAGCAAAAGATCAACAAGGAAATCAAGGCCTTAAATGACACACTGGACCAGATGGACATCACAGATATATTCAGAACATTTCATCCCAAAGCAACAGAATACACATTCTTCTCTAGTGCACATGGAACATTCTCCAGAATAGATCACATTCTTGGTCCTAAATCAAGTCTCAACCGGTATCAAAAGATTGGGATCATTCCCTGCATATTTTCAGACCACAATGCTCTAAAGCTAGAACTCAATAACAAGAGGAAATTTGGAAAGAACCCAAATACATGGAGACTAAACAGCATCCTTCTAAAGAATGAATGGGTCAACCAGGAAATCAAAGAAGAATTGAAAAAATTTATGGAAACAAATGATAATGAAAACACAACGGTTCAGAATCTGTGGGACACAACAAAGGCAGTCCTGAGAGGAAAATATATAGCGGTACAAGCCTTTCTCAAGAAACAAGAAAGGTCTCAGGTACACAATCTAACCCTACACCTAAAGGAGCTGGAGAAAGAACAAGAAAGAAACCCTAAACCCAGCAGGAGAAGAGAAATCATAAAGATCAGAGCAGAAATCAATGAAATAGAAACCAAAAAAACAATAGAACAAATCAACGAAACTAGGAGCTGGTTCTTTGAAAGAATTAATAAGATTGATAAACCCCTGGCCAGACTTATCAAAAAGAAAAGAGAGAGGACCCAAATAAATAAAATCATGAATGAAAGAGGAGAGATCACAACGAACACCAAAGAAATACAGACAATTATAAGAACATACTATGAGCAACTCTACGGCAACAAATTTGACAATCTGGAAGAAATGGATGCATTCCTAGAGACATATAAACTACCACAACTGAACCAGGAAGAAATAGGAAGCCTGAACAGACCCATAACCAGTAAGGAGATTGAAACAGTCATCAAAAATCTCCAAACAAACAAAAGCCCAGGGCCAGACGGCTTCCCGGGGGAATTCTACCAAACATTTAAAGAAGAACTAATTCCTATTCTCCTGAAACTGTTCCAAAAAATAGCAACAGAAGGAAAACTTCCAAACTCATTTTATGAGGCCAGCATCACCTTGATCCCAAAACCAGACAAGGATCCCAACAAAAAAGAGAACTACAGACCAATATCCTTGATGAACACAGATGCAAAAATTCTCGCCAAAATACTAGCCAATAGGATTCAACAGTACGCTAAAAGGATTATTCACCACGACCAAGTGGGATTTATTCCAGGGCTGCAAGGCTGGTTCAACATCCGCAAATCAATCAATGTGATACAACACATTAATAAAAGAAAGAACAAGAACCATATGATACTCTCCATAGATGCTGAAAAAGCATTTGACAAAGTACAGCATCCCTTCCTGATCAAAACTCTTCAAAGTGTAGGGATAGACGGCACATACCTCAATATTATCAAAGCCATCTATGAAAAACCCACGGCAAATATCATTCTCAATGGAGAAAAACTGAAAGCTTTTCCGCTAAGGTCAGGAACACGGCAGGGATGTCCGTTATCACCACTGCTATTCAACATAGTACTAGAAGTCCTAGCCTCAGCAATCAGACAACAAAAGGAAATTAAAGGCATCCAAATCGGCAAAGAAGAAGTCAAACTATCACTCTTCGCAGATGATATGATACTCTATGTGGAAAACCCAAAAGACTCCACTCCAAAACTGGTAGAACTTGTACAGGAATTCAGTAAAGTGTCAGGATATAAAATCAATGCACAGAAATCAGTTGCATTTCTCTACACCAACAACAAGACAGAAGAAAGAGAAATTAAGGAGTCCATCCCATTTACAATTGCACCCAAAACTATAAGATACCTAGGAATAAACCTAACCAAAGAGACTAAGAATCTATACACAGAAAACTATAAAGTACTCATGAAAGAAATTGAGGAAGACACAAAGAAATGGAAAAATGTTCCATGCTCCTGGATTGGAAGAATAAATATTGTGAAAATGTCTATGCTACCTAAAGCAATCTACACATTTAATGCAATTCCTATCAAAGTACCATCCATTTTTTTCAAAGAAATGGAACAAATCATCCTAAAATTTATATGGAACCAGAAAAGACCTCGAATAGCCAAAGGAATATTGAAAAAGAAAGCCAAAGTTGGTGGCATCACAATTCCGGACTTCAAGCTCTATTACAAAGCTGTCATCATCAAGACAGCATGGTACTGGCACAAAAACAGACACATAGATCAATGGAACAGAATAGAGAGCCCAGAAATGGACCCTCAACTCTATGGTCAACTCATCTTCGACAAAGCAGGAAAGAATGTCCAATGGAACAAAGACAGCCTCTTCAATAAGTGGTGTTGGGAAAATTGGACAGCCACATGCAGAAAAATGAAATTGGATCATTTTTACACCACACACGAAAATAGACTCAAAATGGATGAAGGATCTCAATGTGAGAAAGGAATCCATCAAAATCCTCGAGGAGAACACAGGCAGCAACCTCTTCGACGTCAGCCGCAGCAACATCTTCCTAGGAACATCACCAAAGGCAAGGGAAGCAAGGGCAAAAATGAACTTTTGGGATTTTATCAAGATCAAAAGCTTTTGCACAGCAAAGGAAACGGTGAACAAAACCAAAAGACAACTGACAGAATGGGAGAAGATATTTGCAAATGACATATCAGATAAAGGGCTAGTGTCCAAAATCTATAAAGAACTTAGCAAACTCAACACCCAAAGAACAAATAATCCAATCAAGAAATGGGCAGAGGACATGAACAGACATTTCTGCAAAGAAGACATCCAGATGGCCAACAGACACATGAAAAAGTGCTCCATATCACTCAGCATCAGGGAAATACAAATCAAAACCACCATGAGATATCACCTCACACCAGTCAGAATGGCTAAAATTAACAAGTCAGGAAATGACAGATGCTGGCGAGGATGCGGAGAAAGGGGAACCCTCCTACACTGTTGGTGGGAATGCAAGCTGGTGCAACCACTCTGGAAAACAGCATGGAGGTTCCCCAAAATGTTGAAAATAGAACTACCCTATGACCCTGCAATTGCACTGCTGGGTATTTACCCTAAAGATACAAACATAGTGATCCGAAGGGGCACATGCACCCGAATGTTTATAGCAGCAATGTCTACAATAGCCAAACTATGGAAAGAACCTAGATGTCCATCTACAGACGAATGGATAAAGAAGAAGTGGTATATATACACAATGGAATACTATGCAGCCATCAAAAGAAATGAAATCTTGCCATTTGCGACGACGTGGATGGAACTAGAGGGTATCATGCTTAGCGAAATAAGTCAATCGGAGAAAGACAACTATCATA
The DNA here is from genome assembly GCF_902655055.1 of Lutra lutra. Taxonomy (NCBI): domain Eukaryota; kingdom Metazoa; phylum Chordata; class Mammalia; order Carnivora; family Mustelidae; genus Lutra; species Lutra lutra. The sequence continues at coordinate 157,422,608 of NC_062282.1, read as the reverse complement.
TGATCTCCCTGATATGAGGGAGAGGAGATGCAACATGGGGGGTCGAGGGGGTAGGAGAAGAGTAAATGAAACAAGATGGGATTGGGAGGGAGACAAACCATAAGTGACTCTTAATCTCACAAAACAAACTGAGTGTTGATGGGGGGAGGGGGTTGGGAGAGGGGGTGGGGTTATGGATATCGGGGAGGGTATGTGCTATGGTGAGTGTTGTGAAGTGTGTAAACCTGGCGATTCGCAGACCTGTACCCCTGGGGATAAAAATATATGTTTATAAAGCTGTAAAAAAAAAAAAAAAAAAAAAAAAAAGAAAGAAAGGATGAATCCCCAAGTTTTGTAGCAACATGGACGGGACTGGAAGAGATTATGCTGAGTGAAATAAGTCAAGCAGGGAGAGTCAATTATCATATGGTTTCACTTATTTGTGGAGCATAACAAATAGCATGGAGGACAAGGGGAGATGGAGAGGAGAAGGGAGTTGAGGGAAATTGGAAGGGGAGGTGAACCATGAGAGACTATGGACTCTGAAAAACAATCTGAGAATTTTGGAGGGGTGGGGGGTGGGAGGTTGGGGGCACCAGGTGGAGGGTATTGTGGAGGGCACGGATTGCATGGAGCACTGGGTGTGGTGCAAAAATAATGAACACTGTTATGCTGAAAAAAATAAAAAAAAAAATTAAAAAAAAAATATGTAAGAATCTAGTCTCTTTTGCTGTAGAGGATTTCTTTTTTCTTTTTTTTCTTCCTTTACTTGATCTCTTCAATTCTGACTTTCTTTGAGGCCCAGTTTAGGGTCTGTCCTGCCTATGAAAGAGAGATAATAGAGCTACTCAGATGACATTTTGAAATATAAATGAGATACTCCACTTCTGCCTTTAGCAGAGAGACCGGAACATAGTAAACAATATATGTATTAGCTACAGTTGATGCTAATGGGTATGATACTACATTTCCCTAATACTCTGATCAACATTTAACCTCTGCATTCTCTGTCCATAAAAAATATTTAAAGCCTCTACCACTTTTGGACACTTACTATCCTAGTGAAAATATTATGTTATTTCTACAGTGAGATTGGGGTCTCTTTGTGAGGTAAGGGGAGGCAATACAAAATTTGCTGAGTTGGTTTCAAAATTGGCACTTAATCACTTTACAAGTCACATGGTCTTTATTTAATTAATTAATTTATTTATTTCTCAACAGAAAATGAAAACACTTGCAGAAAGGAGGAGTGCCCCATCTCTTATCCTGGATAAACTCCTAAAAAAAAGGCCAAGTACCAAGTAATTGAGTAGTCTTGTTTTACACATTTGGTATGTTCTTTTTTTTTTTTATATTTTAGTTTAGTTTTTTTTTTTAATATGTGAATTTTTTTGTTTGTTTTTTTATCAACAACAAACTTCTCTGTTAAGTAATAGAAAGTATGACTTCTGAGCTGATGTTATTTAATAAGGTCTGTATCTTATGTGACTCATAAGGACTTTTAGAGCTGGTGTGTATGATCAGTTGCTTTAATACTACTTTAAAAATATCCTATGACCTGTTACACAAATGTGCAGGCTCCGCATATTGTTGAAGGTTAATATAGAAACAAGTAGCCATCAGAATACTAAAAGATGAGTTATTTTAACCACCACTTATCTTGGTTTTGCACAGACTTTAGCTTACTTTTTATCATAAGGTGATACTTGTGCCTGGGCATGAGACAAATTTTTCCAGTTTTAAATATGAAGAAAGATAACCAAAATGAGATTATAAAAAATGGAATGCTGATTTCTTACATGCATTATTAAATTAATTAATGAATTTATCAGGAAATCTGAAGTGGGAAAACAGGATAATTTCTATGGAAATGATCATTTTACCTGTGAAGACTAAATACCATTTCAATAGACATTTTCAGCAAGTCTTTCATAATATGTTGAAAGTGAATGAATATTCAGTCATTAACTTATTCATTAATTTTTCAATGGCATTTTAGGCAGGAGGAGTTTTTATGTTCAAAGGAATCCTGTGATGATTTTCCTCTAATCTGTGAATCATTTTATATAAAGTGAAATCCTTATCACCTTTTCTTAAAATGAGAGTATAACTGATATTTCTATGAATGACGTGCTAATTGAACATAAAATCTGTATGAAATCATGGCATTTTTTTTTCAGTGCCAAAAATAAATTATAGAACCAAATCCCAATTAGTGAAAGTTCTAGAGTACTGTGCTCACTCTCTTAGTACTCAGCATGTTCTCAGACTCTGGCAGTTTCCACACGTGTCCCTAGAAGACACATTAGGCATTGGGTTAATCAGGAAATAGAAATTACTTTTAATAGGAGCCTAATCAAAATTTAATTAGAAAGGTACTCTTCTTCCAAATAAATAATACTTTTCAGTGTGTATAGAAATGACTTCTGGATTATTGGCATTAATGTATCTTTGCCTCTGTGTGGAAAAAAAGACAATGGTAATATTTTCACAGTTTGACCGTGATTATCTAGAAAACTCAAGAGTTAAGTATTGTTCGATGGAGGCAGACAGAAGAGGCAGAATTATTAGTACAACTGTATAAATGGATATATTATACATATAAAAATAGTGTTATTATCTACCTTTGTAAAACAGTGTTAGGTATAATCTCTTATTGGAAGCTTCTAGGACAGGTATGTTTCAGGCTTTTCAATGATAAGGAGCCCTTATGTCAGTGAATTTTTAGCCCAAGATCAGGGGTCAGTAGTGGCCTACTTACTCCCAAACTTGTGAGAATCTGTAATCACAGGCATGTAGATACTTAAAGTTTGTGTTTGGAAGTTTGGAATATTGTGCAGCGTTTGCATTGATCTCAGTGATTTAGTGGGCAATGGCCAGAGATGGTAGGCATCATGTAATGCACAGGGCATCCTGCACATCAAAGATTTGTGGGGACCTCCGTGGCTTTGAGTGTCCCATGCATGGCATGTTTGTGTAGGGAGCTGAAAAAGTTTATATGATTGTTTCTGCCTATAACTTCACTTTGTTTGATGTATAAAGACAAAGTATTTTTATATGCCTTTGTTTTAATAAACACTACATTTTCCACAAGTGCCACTACCTCGCCTATCAAAAGTTAATTGTACCTTATATTGTTTGGGACAATTTCAGAAAATCATTTCACTTCATTTTCCTGTACTTGTGTGGTATGGTTTCTTACCCTCTGTCTTTTCTTAAACTTAAATATACAATTTGTAAGTACTATAACCATATGAGTCCGTCATTGTCTTTTAGTATAGTCCTACAAGAGCATACACCTATTGAAACATATAATTTACTAGTGAGTACATTTATTTTATTTTATTTGTATTGTTACTAGGGAATTATATTGATACTTTTGAAATTCTTTTAAATATGTCTGAATTTCATTTCATGGTAGAAAAGAAGGAATGGAAATTAATACATACATGTGGATGTCAGTATCCCATTAGGGAATTGGGAATCATAGTGTTGAGAAAGAAGAGGCAGATGAAGTACTGGGTTAGTAACACTGACAACACCTACCCACCTTGGTGAAATTGTGGTGAGTTAGAGAACAACGCACTAATACACAGCCATGTCCTTCCCCATTCCTGCCTTCCCATTACCTTTGCAATAATTAGGGCTTACATTAGACCCAGTTCCTAAATTTCTGCCTCAGGAATAATGAAATATGGTGAACTTTTGTCAAGATAGCCATAGGAAATAAATGTATATTTAAGTTGAAGTTGTATATGTGTTTTTTTTTTTTGAAGTTGTATATGTTAATCTTCAACTTATTTCTTAACGAGTTTCTCCAAGGCAGTAAAGTGAGAGCATAGCACAGAGGAATAGGGTCTTCTTCTATCGTACAGAAACAGTGCTTTTACTCTGTGCAGTGCTGGGCAGTCATTGTGTACAAAAAGAAAGCTGTTGGGTGTTGAATGTGTACAAGGTTTTGTACATAATGTAGTCTCTGCATCGGAAAGAATCATAAATGTCTTCTAGTCTGGTGGTTTCCAGAGCTTTCTAGTTAGTGTTCTGCAGTGGGATCCAGAGAATTGCACAATTGTCAGAGACTCCTCATGGTTGCTTTCAATACACCCTTGGTAGAGAACCACTATGGCAATTTATGAAAGAATCCCTTTGTTCAAAGAGTAGTTTTAGGGAAGCCTGGGTGGATTGGTCATTTAAGTGTCTGACTCTTGATTTCCACTCAGGTCCATGATCTAAGGGTTGTGAGATCAAGCCCTGTGTTTTGTTCCATGCTCAGCACTCAGTCTGCATGAGATCCTGTCTCTTCCTCTGCACCTCCTCACCCCCGCACATATGTGCTTCTTCTCTCTCTGTTAAATAAATGAATGAATAAATAATCTTAAAAAAAAGGAATTTTGCTTTACAGTCAGTTGCACCCAGGAAGCATGAAAACCTTACAAATGCTAAGCTGATAGCACACTTGTTTTAAGTAGAACTATGTAGAATAAAATCTAGAACCTAGAAAGAAAAAAAAAAATAATCTTTACTATTTCTTTATGAACAATATCATGGGAATGAAGCTTTAAAAGAAATAGAGTACTTTAGCATTTCATATTACTTAAATTAAATATGCAGTCACCATAACATTGCATATATCTTGTACTATACCTTACTTAAATTTGGATTTTTGACAGGGCATTGCTGTTTCTACTGTGGTTTCCCAGTAATGTGTTGCTTAATAATTAATGATGATAAAATTTTTGTCTAAGGTTTAGCAAACATGCACACGGGATTTATAAGAATTGCTTCATTTAATAGGTGTTGCACCTCGATTTTTATTGAATATAATGAATAAGATCTCATTTTATTTATGTTTTTAATAAGACAGTATGATTTATTTTTTGTATTTAATTTTTTAATTAATTAATTAATTAATTAATTAATTTTTATTCCTTTCTTTTCAGTGTAACAGAATTCATTGTTTATGCACCACACCCAGTGCTCCATGCAATACTTGCCCTCCATAATACCCACGACTTGGTTCCCCCAAACTCCCACCCTCCGCCCCTTCAAAACCCTCAGATTGTTTAGAATCCATAGTCTCTCATGGTTCATCTACCCTTTCAATTTCCCTCAATTCCCTTCTCCGCTCCATCTCTCCGTGTCCTCCATGTTATTTGTTATGCTCCACAAATTAGTGAAACCATATGATACTTGACTCTCTCTGCTTGACTTTTTTTAACTTTATTTTTCCACTGTTCCAAGATTCATTATTTTTGCACCACACCCCGTGCTCCATGCAATACGTGTCCTCCTTAATACACACCACCAGCTAATTTTAAAAAACAGGAAGACTTAGGTTAATTGGTGAGTTAACTGTGTTGAAGTATTATCTCCAGTGTTATTGGCTTAGCCCTTACAATACATAAGGAGTGGTCATTTATAGATCTTTAACTTTTCTTTTTGTATGTGGATACCATTCAATCAGCTAGAGGTGATTTCTGTAAGTAATGATTTTAGTTAAGTATCATCGTGGTTCTCCAACGTGGCTGCATTCAGCTCTTTTTACTCTCAAACATAGCAGCTTTAGTTCTGTCTTTGAGAACAGCCTCACCTCATGTGCTAGCATCCTCATGGTAACATACTGGGCACCTAATGAGAGGATGTAGTTTCCTTAAACATAAAATGAGAGTGTGTAGAATTTATCATCTCATAAAACCCTTTTACCTCCAGTTCTGTGGCTACATAATTAAGATTTGTGAAATTCAGTCCATAGACTTCCTTACGCATACTCTGAATCCTAGTCATTCTTAACCTCTTGCAGTGTCCTGAGAATACTGTACTCTCATGTTGGCTCAGCTGTCACTTCCTTCAGGTGCACCTCTAACCCATTAGAGATAACATCCAGGCTTCTGGAGCATTTCATTGTAAGCACTCCTGCCCCTGATTTGACAGCACCATCTATGCCATGCTCATTTGTGGGTCCCTGCCACTTAAAATGACATTTTGTACATAACTTGTGTTCAATTATGATTTGTTGGCTGAATTGGTGACCGAATAAGTGAGTCCATTTCCAGACCAGAACAGATCTTAGTAAGTTTGCACAGTTTAGTAGTTTTTTAAGTTTCTGCCTTTCCTACCATCGTGTAGGTAGTCAACACATGAGAGACTTTCCTTGTTCATCAGTATTACTGGTGAAATTCTGGCTAAGGAGAAAGGCAGAGTCCTTTTGACAAAGTGACTCTGAGTTATTGTAAGGAAGTTTTTTCCATGCAGCAAAATACCCCATGAACTCTTGTATCTGATCTAGAAATACCACATTTATTGGCATTCTTATCGTATTTCTTCAATGTTTACTCAGGGAGAGATTCAAGTCATACAGAGTTTCAAGTCATACAAAATTTCCCTCCAGAAATTCACTTGTTTTGTTTTGTTACGTACCACCCTGTAGAAGATATGGAGAAATGTCTCCACTTTTGTTTGAAGTTACTATCTGTTAGCACTTTTCAGTTGATATCCACCTATTTCTATTCCCACATCCAAATTAATTGACTGTGTATGTGCTCTTTGCAAGACTTTGTGCTAGGGACTTATATAGGTTCCCTTTTTGATCTTTGCTCCCTGCTGCTGACAGGACAGGACAGGCAGAGAAGCATTGTGGTGCCACAGGAAGGCCTGGGGCTTTAGTGGCATTCCCTTGCCAGCTGTCCATCCTGACTTTCTGTGTGACCTTGGAAAAATCACCTAATCTCTGAGTCTCAGTGATTTCCTCTGTAAAGTATAAATCTAATGCTTTCATCAAAAAATACAGAGTGGGAAAATTCTTAGAATACTGACTTTGTTATTTTTCGTTGCCTCTTCCCTTCCCTGAAATATATTTTATTTTCAGGACTTAAACCTCCTGACTCATCCAGCAAAGTCAAATTTGTTAGTGAAGAGTTCCTACTTCATCATTATAGCATTGGATAACCAGAAGCAAATCATTGAGCCTGGCTCCTTATGTGGTGGACATTGAGTCAAAGATTGACTCTAGGTCACACAGTTGACTAATAGACTTAGAGATGGGATTGGAAATGACAGGCCTCTGGTTTTGATGGTGTATTTTTTGCATCGTTCAAATGGAAGGAATATAGTCTAGAGTCTACAAGCGTGGATTCTTGAGCCAGATTGCCAGGTGTGACTCCTGATACTGGTCCTTACTAGCTTTATGATGTTGTAAGTTTCTAAACCAGGAATACTAACCTATCTCTTAAGATTGTAAGGAAGACTCAATGGGTCTTCCATATGAAAATTCTTTAATGGAATCACCAGCATGTAATCAGTGCTCTGCGTATGAAGGTTAAGGTTAGTAGTAGTACTAACTATACTAGTACCAGTAGTACTAGTAATGCTAGTAGAAGCAGCAGTAACAACAGAAGTAGAAGTAAACAGAATGCTCATAGGAAAACTCTCTGAGCCCCACAGCAGATTAGAAATAAAAAGGATGAAAGATGCAGTCTAGAAGCTAAACTGAAATCTAATATTAAATTTATTTTATAAGATAATTATATTTCTGTGTCTGGCCTGTTGCAATATTGATTCAGGACATCTGGTATTTATTCTTGGTAGACCCTGTCAACTCCTGAGTTCTCCCTAAGCAGAAGTTCAAAGTATTTGTGGAATGATTCTGGGAAATAAGGTGCTAAGACAAGAGGGATTGACGTGGTTTGCTTGGCCCCTCCAGAAGAAGGGTCTCTAGAAGAGCCATATGTGCTGAAGCTATGAATCAAGATGAGACATATATAGAATTGACCACTTTGGGATAAGGATGCTAGGATGAGTGAGCTACATCAGAAGGTGTTGGAGATCTATGACAAGCACCTGTTTGCTGGCTGGATTCTACTTCCTTTTTGTCAGATCACTCCTATTGTGCATGACTACACACACACACACACACACACACACATACACCCACACGCAAAAACACACACACTAACATTACCTTACCTAGACTATCCCCCATTGTGTTCTACACATTCCTCATTACCCCATTTCCTTTTTCTCTGTTATGTTAGCATTATAACTTTAATACTCATCTAAGGTAGCTGATAACACATCATCCTTCCATATGCAAGGAGTAGAGTACATTTGTACTCTGGAGTGTTTTACTAAGAAGAGTGGTCAAGTCTACTTTCATAACAGATTGAAAAACCACTTCCACTTGTGATTATTCCATGTGAAATTCCCAGACATGATAACTGGAATGAATTGAATGACCTCATAAAGGCCATTCTCATACTGAAGACCCTAAAACAGTTATGGTAACAGTTAGATATAATTTACAGGAAAGATCAGTTACTAGACTTTCTTTTGGAACTCTGTATACCTTCCATATCATGATACAGTTTCTTCGTACAAGATTTTGAAATAAAATTTTGAATTTTAGAGGAATTATTTAAAAATCCTTAATAGCTTTTCAGAGTCACAAATAAATTGCATAGACACATTGTCTTAGAAGAAAACCTGTGCAGATACTCATCATTGTGCTGCATTTTACTCTATGCCAGCTGGCTCTGCAGAAGGCCTCTTCCTACATTTAGGGACTATGCATCCATTGGTTTTCATGGAGAGATGCATAGATAATTCAGGGTGTGTGATCAGAAGAACACAAAGTAGGATTAGATACATGAAGATTGCCAGTGGCCTGCAAGTTCTCTCTTTCCTTGTGAGGAACATTTTCCAAAGGTGTAAAATTCTATTGTAATGGAAAGAGATACCTATTGCTTTATAATGTGGCAAAGTTGGCAAATTCTTACCAAAATGGAAATCATTGCTTTTTTTAAGGAAAAAGGCTTTCAGACCCACAGGTCACATTATTTTTTTCTTTTTTTCTTTTTTTTTTTTTTTTAAGATTTTATTTATTTGTCAGAGAGAGAGGAGAGCGAGTGAGCACAGGCAGACAGAATGGCAGGCAGAGGCAGAGGGAGAAGCAGGCTCCCTGCCAAACAAGGAGCCCGATGTGGGACTCGATCCCAGGACGCTGGGATCATGACCTGAGCCGAAGGCAGCTGCTTAACCAACTGAGCCACCCAGGCATCCCACATTATTTTTTTCAAACTACTTTTCATCTTCTTTAAAAATAATCTGATACATCTGTTCCTGGTATGTTGTGCTGTTTTCCTATGGCATGATGCTGGGAAGGCATCATTAGAAGATTATATTAAGTACCTCCGCTTTCTAGTGGACATTGACAGTCAAATTAATTTATTTTTGCACTTGTAGAACAATATCCATTTAATTTCTTCTTCCCAACTAGAGCTTAATTTGCTAACTACAGTTATGATTCAATTTCATCTTTCATATTGGCATCCGTAAAGCACTTGACTGCCTCATTAGTGATATTTACTTCCCCCTCTGCACCCCTCTCCACAGGACAGGCCACTGTCCTCAAACATCCTTTCTCTACTAGACTAGGTCCTCCCTTCCCCTGTGCAGCTTGAAAGCTAGGATTCCTCAGAAGAGCTTTAAAGTTCCATTACTGACCTTCCTTCAGAACCCTGAAAAAGGACTTAGGAGGGATGCAGGAGAATAATTGTCACTATGATCAAGAAGCTTCATAGAATGGTGGTTAAGAAAGTATAAACCCTGCAGCCATCCTACCAGGGTAGACTCTGGCCCTACTTCTTACCACGAGAGAGAAGTTTGACAAGTTCTTTACCCTCTGAGGGGCTTGCTTTCCTCATCTATAAAATGAGTATAAGCTCATAGGGGCTTCAGAGAGTTGATGCTATAATGTATCTGAAACACTATAAGTATTACGTATGATTTTTATTAAATAAAACTGTTGAAAATAAATAAATCCTTGCTCTGTCCTGTCATGTGGGGTATAATTTTCTTGGTGTTTTATGATTAGGTCTTGTTTTATCAGCTTGACTATCTGCTTTGTGAGTGAAGGAACCATGTCTTCTTTTCTTCACATCTCCATGTTCAGTAGTGGGTATAGAACAGAGACTCTGTAATATTCACTGAGCTGAATGAGTGAGTCCTTCCTCTTCCAGCTAAGTAGGACAGCTCTCAGTTGGAGTGGAAATAAGTGTAAGAGTCCACTATTGCCTGAGAAAGTAACACAGCCAGTATCAGAAAACCACAAAAAGAAGTATCAATTCTGGAGTGATTGGCCGTTTAATGCATGTGATGTAATGCTTCCGTGTATGCAATATCACCTGTACTATGAGTCCCTGTCCCTGATTCTCTGATGCATAGCTTCTGGTGTATTGAGAGGACACGGATAATGGGGTCTTTTTCCTGTTCAGTGTTTGTCCTTGGTAGAGTCACCTAGCCTTTCTGCAACAAGGACTGTTTGCTCATCTGTCAGTGGCAGGGAGGAGGTACTCTTAAGGACTATGAATCCTTTCTACCCTTTCATTGAAAAGGTCAAGCATTCACTTGTGTGGGATCTTTGGTCTCCTTATTATTATAATGTTATTTTGGTAGCTGGCCTCCATAATGACCCTAGTGATCCCCACATCCTGGTATTCACACTCTTGTCCAATGTCTTCCCACACCAATCAGAACTGATCTGTGTAACCAGTAGAATACTGCAAAAGTGATGGTGTATCACTTTTAAGATGAAGGCCAAGCTTCTGACTTAATTGTTGTCATACTCTGTGTCTCTGATATCTCGTTCTGTGGGAAACCGGGTCCTGAAGAGTCCTATGGGGAGGTCGATAGGGGAGGAACTGAAGCCTCCAAAATGCAGCCATATGAGTGAGCTTGGAATCAGGTATTCCAACCCCAGTCAAGTTTTCAGCGATCACAGTCCCAGCTTGACTGCATCCTCCTAAGGGATCTGAGCCTGGACTAGCCAACTAAGCCACTCCATTGTTCCAGACCAGTAGAAACTGTGTGAAACAATACATGTTTGTTTTAAGCTGCTATGCTTGGGGAATTTGTTAAGCATCAATAAATAGACAGTAGTCATCTTCACTTTACTAAACTAGCTTTCTAGAATGTTTCTGCCATATATTTTTTATGTCCTCTTACAGCTAGAGGTGGACAGATGGGAACACAAACTGTTTCCATTTGTAAATAAAAATGCTCACTTTCCAGATCATGTTGTTTGTTGGAAAGGGGGCCAGGTGGCATTCTAACTTTCTTGAAACAGCTTTACTGAGATACTATCTATAGATAGTCACAAAGAAGTTCATAGGGATAGGATCTCATTATATGTGTTTTGTGTCCTAGCCTTACCATGGCTCCAACTTATTTACCTACCCTTCTTTCCTTTTAGTTGGGATTTGTCCTTTTTTTATTTTTCACATTTTGTTACATTTATCTTTTTATGCCAATTTAATCAATTAAATCAATCTTTTTTGTGTGTGTGTGATAAAAGGGTAAGGAAATGGAAGGAAAGAAAGAAGGAGGGGAGAATGGCAAGTATCTCCATTAACCCTTGGAGCTTACTATGCTCTAATCTATGCAGTCCTGAGACATACTATTATGTAGACACTGCATAACCCTCAGCTCTACTGAGGGTGTCAGTCTCACATGGCTACCACTCATAGCCATGTGACCTTAGACAAGTTGTTTCTTGGAAAAACCCTTGAAACGAAAGTTTGGAACTACTTTCTATACTGAAAATTTAGAAGTTTTGGTATATTGATTTTCTATGACCCTTATTTCATAAACCATGTACTGAGGCCTCAGGTTCCTCCTCTGTATAATGGAAATAAAAGAAAAAAAAAAACTTTCTTCAATAGGAGTATTGGGAGAATAAAATGAGTGAATTGCATTAAAATGCTATGGGAAGCCTCTACACATAATTATTCATTAGTCATTCAACAACTATTTCCTGAACATTCGCTATATTATAAGAATTGAGCTAAATCCTTGGAATATATAAATAAACAATTTACATTCCCTATGTTCAAATATTTCAGTCTAATGGAAAAAACACTAAGCATATCATTTTAATATAGTTTGGTATTTGCTAAATGAGCAGTATGTACAAGCATATCTTCATGATATACTTTTCTAGCATAGCATACGAATGCATTCACTTTTTACTAGCTATATCAAACCACTGGTTAAAATTGAACTTGTGGTTAACTAAAATGTACAGATTTTGTCCTAGGAACCACTGTTTATTCAAGTCATCTTCTTCCTATAACATGTAATCAAATCTGTGTGTGTGTGTGTGTGTGTGTTTTTTCTGTATAATATCTCATCTGCTTTAAGCACATTGTTTTAACTTTTCAGGATGGCTTGAAATCTAAGTGTCCTGGTGGACCCTAGCACCACTCAGCAAGGTTTGCTTCTTCTGTAGGTTCAGCGAACATGCCTTCCACATCTTCTCTAGGTTTATTGAAGAGGACAGTCATGAAAAGGACCCCATAGCATCATGAAAGAACACCCTTTCATGTAAATACCTAGTTATTAGTTACCCTTTTGAAATGGAACCAACTCTAAATTTTACCTCCCTGTGCCATAAGTCAATCCATGTTTTTCAGTGTTGCCCACCAGAATATTTAACTGAGGAGCCATGTTAGGTGAGAAGGAACCAGGCTATTTCGTTAAAATTAAGATATTTTCTCTGTATAGTACTCTGTGGTCTACAATGAAGGAAAATAAACCCTTTTTCATGGTTCATTCCACATCGTGACAATCACCACTTTCTTTTCTAGTATTAAAACGCCTAATGATTATCCCACCTCTCCAACTCCGCATCCCACCACTTCCCACCTCCTAATTGTGAACTCTTCTAGGTCAGAACCATGCAACTTTTTGTCCATAGTGCTTAGCATAATTCCTGACGTGGAACAGATCATCAATAAAGAGTTGTTGAATGAATGAGTGAAACCTTCTGTCCTATTTGGTTTTGGTTTAAGTTTTATCCAGGATAATTCCTTGTTAATTTGCAATAGCTATTCCATGCCCAGTATGTGGTCACACTTTGGAATTTAATAAGTTATGGGTTATTAATAATAACACTACTATTACTAATAATCATTTCACGCATTAACTTAAGAAAGATAGAGAAATGTTAATGGATAACAAAGGAAAAAATAGAGTGCAATTCCTCTTTTACTTCTTCCTTTTCAGGCAAAATTATCTCTGTGTTGAAAAGGATTGAATAAAATGGTTGAGGTAGATATACAGATTGTAAGAAATCATCTGCCACTCCCAGTGAGTTCAAGTTCCCGAGTAGACTAAATCCAGGGGACTCAGATATCTTGCAGGCAAAATCACTGTATCAATACTAGTGAACTCTAAAGTAGAGAAGGAGTCTTATCAGATACAAGAAGTAAAGGTAAATAGAATTCTAATTTTCTAAAGGGGAAAGAAAGTGGATTGGTATTTTATTTATTCAATTTCTCTCTTTGGTATTTTATTTCATTTATTCTCTTTGTCCAGATTTGGTTATTAGGATTATAAAGGTCATTTAATATTATAAAATGATTTGGGAACTTTTTTTTTATTTTTTTATTTTTTGTTGTTGTTCTTGTTCCTCACCCCTGCACTCTCTTTGCCTCTGTCTCTCTCAAATAAATATATAAGTCTTTAAAGATGTTAATTCACTATATTGTATACCTGAAACTAATATAATACTATGATGTTAGCTATCCTGAAATTTAAAAAAATAGTACTAAATGTTCTAGGAAAAATTAAATAAGAACTAAATAAAGGTAAAAATACACCATGTTCATGGTTTGAAAGAATCGAGACTATGAAAAGATCAGTTCTAAACTCCCTAATTGATCTATAGTTCCAATGCAATCTTAATTAAAATCAAAGGAGAGGTTATTTGTTCGAAAATTAAAAGCTAATTCTCATTTTGAGGAAATTCAAAAGACTTTTGAGTAGCTAATACAATCTTGAAAATAGGGCACCTGTGTGGCTCAGTTGCTTAGTCCTCAAAATCTTGGTTTCAGCTTGGGTCATGATCTCATGATTCATAGGACTGTTTCCTGTGTTGGGCTCCCCACTCAATGGGAGTGCTCCTCCCCGCTGTTCCTCCTCCTACTTGCATTCTCTCTCTCTCTCTCTCTTTCTCTCTCACACATAAATAAATAAATCTTTTTGATTTTGAAACACTAATTTTGAAAATAGTCAAAATGAAAGACTTATCCATAAGATATTAAAACTTCCTCTAAAAGTAGAGTAATCAAGATAGTGTTCTGTTGACATAAAGATAGAGAAATAGATCAATGTAACCAATTAAAGAATGAAGAAATAGGGCCGCATACACATAATAATTGATTTAAGTAACAATATTAATGTAGTTAAAAAGAGGGAAATCTTTCACACCATTGGATAAACATATATATATATATATATTATTTTTTTTAATTTTATTTTTAATAAACATATATTTTTATCCCCAGGGGTACAGGTCTGAAAATCGCCAGGTTTACACACTTCACAGCACTCACCATAGCACATACCCTCCCCAATATCCATAACCCAACAACCCAATCCCTACCCCGCACCGCCCAGCAACCCTCCGTTTGTTTTGTGAGATTAAGAGTATCCTCTGGTTTCTCTCCTTCCTGATCCCATATTGTTTCCTTTTTTTTACTTTATAACCTCTCAAAACCCTCCTCCCTGTCTCTCAAATTCCTCATATGAGAGAAAGCATATGAAAATTGTCTTTCCCTGACTGGTTTATTTCATTCAGCATAATACCCTCTAGTTCTGTCCATGTCATTGCAAAAGACAAGATTTCATGGCTTTTGTTGGCTGCATAGTATTCCATTGTGTGTGTATGTGTGTGTGTGTGATCAAATCTCCTTTATCCATTCATCCATTGATCCATTGATGGACATCTAGGTTCTTTCCATAATTTGGTTATTATGGGAATTGCTGCTATAAACATTCCAGTGTATGTACCCCTTCAGTTCACTACATTTGTGTCCTTAGGGTAAATATTCAGTAGTGCGATTTCTGGATCCTAGGGTAGCTCTATTTTCAACTTTTTGAGGAACCTCCATACTGTTTTCCAGACCAGCTGTACCAGCTTGAATTCCCACCAACAGTGTAGGAGGGTTCCCCTTTCTCCACATCCTCACCAGCATCTGTCATTTCCTGACATGTAAATTTTAACCTTTCTGACAGAATATGGTTTTCCTTTGTATTTCCCTGATGCTGAGTGATGTGGAGCATTTTTTCATGTGTCTGTTGGCCATCTGGATGTCTTCTTTGCAGAAATGTCTGTTCATGTCCTCTGCCCATTTCTGGATTGGCTTATTTGTTGTTTGAGTGTTGAGTTTGATAAGTTCTTTATAGATTTTGGATACTAGCCCTTTATCTGATATGTTGTTTGCAAATATCTTCTCCCATTCGTCAGTTGTCTTTTGGTTTTGTTCACTGTTTCCTTTGATGTGCAAAAGCTTTTGCTCTTGATGAAGTCCCAATAGTTCATTTTTGTCCACGCTTCCCTTGCCTTAGGCGATGTTTCTAGGAAGAAGTTGCTGTGGCTGAGGTCAAAGAGGTTGCTGCCTGTGTTCTCCTCAAGGATTTTGATGGATTCCTTTCTCACATGGAGGTCCTTCATCCATTTTGAGTCTATTTTCATGTGTGGTGTAAAGAAATGATCCAGTTTCATTTTTCTGCATGTGGCTGTCCAATTTTCAATAAAACACCATTTGTTAAAGAGACCGTCTTTTATCCACTGGACATGCTTTCCTAGTTTTTTGAAAATTACTTGACCATAATGCTGAGGGTCTATTTCTGGGCTCTCTATTCTGTTCCATCGATCTGTGTGTCTCTCTTAGTGCCAGCACCGTACTGTCTTGATGATGACAGCCTTGCAATAGAGCTTGAAGTCTGGAATCGTGATGCCACCAACTTTGGCTTTCTTTTTCAACACTCCTCTGGCTATTCGAGGTCTTTTTCTGGTTCCATATAACTTTTAGGATTAATTGTTCCATTTCTTTGAAAAAAAAATCGATGGTATTCTGATAGGGATTGCATTAATCTTGTAGATTGCTTTAGGTAGCATAGACATATTCACAGTATTTGTTCTTCCTGTCCATGAGCATGGAACATTTTTCCATTTCTTTGTGTCTTCCTCAATTTCTTTCACGAGTATTTTATAGTTATTTGAGTACAGATTCTTTGTCTCCTTGGTTAGGTTTATTCCTAGGTGTCTTATGGTTTTGGATGCATTTGTAAATGGGATTCACTTCTTAATTTCTCTTTCTTCTGTCTTCTGGTTGGTGTATAGAAATGCAATTGATTTCTGTGCATTGATTGTATATGCTGACAATTTACTGAATTCCTGTATGAGTTCTTGCAGTTTTGGGGTGGAGACTTTTGGGTTTTTGACATAAAGTATCACATATCATCTCCAAAAAGTGATACTTTGACTTCTTATGTGCCAATTTGGATGTCTTAAATTTATTTTTGTTGTCTGATTGCCGAGGCTAGGACTTCTAGTACTATGTTGAATAGCAGTGTGATAGTGGATATCCCTGCCATGTTCCAGACCTTAGAGGAAAAGCTCTCAGTTTTTCCCCCTTGAGAATTCTGTTTGCTGTGGATATTTCATAGATAGCTTTGATGATATTGAGTTATGTACCCTTTGACCTTGAAACCTAGAACAGAGATCTGGGCTAGGTCAAGTAGGCACCTGGACATCGATATCCTTGGACCTCAATATCAAGCAGGATCTGGACATCGATATCCTTAGACCTCAATATCAACAACTCACATCTGTGCTAGGTCCAGCAGGCACCTTTATACTGGGCTCATCATGGGCCTTTGGACCAGGAGACCAACAACTTAGCTATTTGATAGGCCAGGAGGCACCTGGATTGAGAGTTAATTAAATAAATTCTCAAAACGATTTATTACCTTTCTCCTTTATTGTCTGTGGGTGATTGACTGACATTGGGGAAATTTTTGAGAAAGTTTTAATGCTCATTCAGAGGGATATATGCATTGGTGAGTTTGCTGGTTCACTTGTGATATAACACTCAATGAGAACTTTCACCAATGAGGGTATAGATGTTTATTTGTATGTTCGTTTTCCCAATTAAAAAAAAAAAGTGAACGTGATCTTTCTTCTTTTGTGCCATAAACCAAGAGTGGTCACATAAACAACATGGAAGTAACACAACAATGCAGACAACATTCATCCATTTCATCCATACAAGGGGATGATTAAAATCTGGTATTTCTTCTCTCTGTAACACCAGGTGTCTGGAAGGAGTGCTGTATACTGCTGCTGATAGTGACAAGATATGTGAGGGTAAGTAAGCCCTGAACTCTGTGAATCTCCCCATTGGTAATCCAGCTACCATCCATATAGCAGAACAGTAGTGCTGTCCCCATTAACCTTTAATTGCACAGTCACTCAATTGTCAGCATAGAAAATCATAGTATCATGCCTTTTTTAAAGTATCTGAAGGCCTACTCAGAAGCGCACACCATTCTCTCCCAGACACATTCTGGGCATTTTCTTGGACTAAAAGGACTGATTCTCATTGTCAACACCTGGCATGCAACAGGTAATCCAAGCTGAGTGACATGAAGACATACATGAATAAACCAGTATATCTTCTATATTGGGATACAGTAAAAGCCTCCAGTTTGAATCTGTGTCCCAGTTGTGAGGTTCCTGTGAGCTGAACCAGCGTGTCAGCATCTGGATCCTCATCTTATCCCTTACATCCTGAACCACAGGACATTCTTGACCAATGGAGACACTATTAAATTAATGATTATAAAATGAGCATACTCTTACTTTTCTGACTTCATAATTTCCACTGGTGGATGCAGACCTAGGACTGATTATCAGTCCAGAACAAACCTTTTCAGAGAACAAAGGCTCCTTCTGCTTCCATTCTCAGACTCACAGCCTCTCCAGCAGTGGCTTTCAAGTCTCCCTCTTTTTCACAGTAATAAACACTAGGCTTTCCAGCTGCAAATCCTCCTTCAAAATCAGCATGATTTCCTTCCTGAGTTTTCATCACCCCATGCCTCTCTGCTCAGAAGCTGCAAGCTCCCACAGGGATTCAGCCCTGCCAGTATCAGCTGATGTTGCCCTTAACCATTTGTCAAGGACCATGTCAGGTATCAAAGGGTTATTGTCACTGAAGGTAAAAAGTAAGGACCACAGGGAAAACTATGCTGAATGAAAAGAAAATCAAGGACCTGCTTCTTCCTTAACAAGCGTGTGTTACTTGAAGACAAAAGATAAGTTGTGAGAATGGGTAAAACTGTTTTTATGAGAATTGTAGTTATTGATGACTATAATTAATCATATTTGAGTGTTTATATTGCATTGTATTGTATATTGAATGTATTCATAACAGAAAATCTTAAATTTCTTATCAGAAGGATACATGTAACTCTGGTGTGAGATGCTAACCAGAAGTTAAGTTGTGATCCTTTCACCATGTGTACATACATCACTCTGATATACACCTGAAAGGAATAGCATGGTACATGTCAATCATATCTCAATTTTTAAAAATAAATGAATAAACTGGAATTGGCAAAATGTAAATCCTCTGTCAGCTGGAATAATTGCTCTTACACATGCACTTAGAGGTGAATCATGAAGTCAAAGGAAAGGACTCTGGTTCTGAAAATCAGGGAGACTCCACAGAGGAGTCTTAAACAATTATATTGGTTTAAGAAGGTTTTCCAATTTGGAAGGGTAAGACCTGGTGAGAGAGCATGTATAACTGCACGTGTCAATCCAGACACTGTAAATAATCTTCCTTCACTCTAAATGAATCATATCATTCCCTGAGGGGCATGAAGGTCCTTTCTCTGTCCTAGGCTCCCCTGCCTGTTCTTAATTCTCCCAGGGAATCTGTTCAATGTCCACTCCTCAAGACTCAGCCCACAACCCATCTCTGTTTCCTCTTCTGGTCAGTCCACAACCTCCTGAGCACTGACTGCTTCACCTGCTGACATTTTAGCAAAGATTGTTGTAGTCTCCAATCCCCCTTATTAGTTCCTTGTCACATAATTCTGTTGGTTTGCTTTGCATGCTTTATGTCCTGAAAGCAGTGATACCTCAAGTTTTTAGTGGTTTGTCTAGGAAGGTATGAGCATATAGTAGATCATTTGTTAAACAATTGACAATTTTCTTAGGAAAAGTAAAGATAAATTTAAGTGTAATTTAAACTATAATTCACACAAGTATTGCAATGAAATACGTAGGTGGTAGGGCTCACCTCGGATTCATGCCATGAACTTAAAAATACACTTATTTCTCCTTAAGGTGAAAATTAAGGCAGTTCTTCAACTTTCCTTCATTGTATCTTGATGAGATCACCTTCTCACCAGTATCCTTCCTTAGAAAACAGATTGAGAGCTCATTGTCAAGGTAGAGCAATATTTTCTAGCAACATGTTAACATCACAACCCTCAAGAACTATTGGCATCATAAGCTCCCCAATGTACTTTAGATGTGAAAGAAATCACAATAGCAGAGCTTTTTTGTAAATTTAATTTATTTAAATTTATTTCACATATAACATATTATTACTTTCAGAGGTAGAATTCAGTGAATCAAAATTTGCAAATAACACCCAGTGTTCATAACATCAAGCTCCCTCCTTAATGCCCAACACACAGTTACTTTTTCCCCAATGACCTCTCCCCCCAGCAACCCTCTGTTTCTTCCCTAATGTTAAGGGTCTCTTATGGTTGGCTTTCCTCTGTGACTTTCTTTTGTATTAATTTTCCTTTCCTTCCCCTAGGTTCATCTCTTTTGTTTCTAAATTCTAAATAGTGTTTTGAAATACCATCTGAGTGAAATCATATGGTATTTCACTTTCCCTGATGGACTTATTTTACCTAACAACACCTCTACTTCCATCCATGTGGTTGCCAATAGCAATGTGCCATTCTTTTTTATGATATAGTAATATTCTATCGTGTATAAACAAATGGCCAACAGACACATGAGAAAATGTTTAACATCCCTCAGCATCAGGGAAATACAGATCAAAACCTTAATGAGATGGCACCTCACGCTGGTCAGATTGGCTAAAATTAATAAGACTGGAAACAACATATGATGGTGAGGATTAAGAGAAAGGTGAACCTTCTTACAGTGTTGGTCTGAATGCCAGTTGGTACAGACACTCTGAAAATGGTATGGAGGGTCCTCTAAATGTGAAAAATAGAAGTACTCAGGGCTCCTAAGAAGTACTCCTAACAAGTACTCAATGGCTCAGTTACTTAAAAAACCTGCCTTTGGCTTAGGTCATGATCCCAGATTGAACAATGCCATGGATTTCATGCTTAGCAGTGACTGTGCTTCACCCGCTTCCCCCTTCCCACTCATGGTGTCTTTATCAAATAAATAAAGTTAAACATAAAATATAGAACTACCCTATGACCCAGCAACTGCTTTAATATGTATTTATCCAAAGGATAGAAGGATAGTGATTCAAAGGGGGCACTTGTTTCCCCAATGTTTATAGGAGAAATGTCCACAATTATTTAAGTATGTAAAGAACTCTGATGTCCATAATCAGATGAATGGAGAACAAAGATGTTGCATATACATTTAATAGCATTTTTAAGCTCATCTTTCCTACTTATAACTTCCATTCCACTTAGTACAGCAGAATCCATTCCATTTGGATGTTACAGAGATCTTTCCACTTTCAACCCTTTCTCCTGATTATAGGGTTCCAGGAGAACCAAGTGAAGTTTGCATTTTTAGGATCTGGTGAAGGGTCCAAAGTATTCATAGTCTGTATTAAGAAGACCCAGGAACAGACTCCAGTCACTACCCCGTTTTCCACTTTACCCTTTTTTTAAGTTAAAATCAGGACCTAGAGAACACCACCAGATGCCCCACTCCACTTATTTCAGATAAGGACTGAAACTGGAGCTTGTCCCCAGCAATTTCTACAATAGCTCCAACCACAAGATAGTGGCAAATCTATAAACAACACTAAAGTGTGAGTCCTGCACATGGAAGTGGCTCTGTCTCCTCCACTCACCAGACTGACTGCATCTGGTTATGACAGGCAGTAGTCTCAGCAGTAATAATGACCAGACCTTCCTTTTATTCATTTTTAACCTGAAGTTATATATAGAGTTATAGTGTCTTCAAGTGGATAAAGACATAGATAAGGGAAAGCACATTCCATGAACTTTAATCAGTGACTAAGGGCTGTAAAAGGTAGAGGACAACCCTAAGATAGTTCTCCCACCCCTAGAAAATGCTTGCACCATTCAGGCAGGTAACTGTGGTGCTGGCCCAGGTATACTCAGGTGCTTTGTCTTCTTGCCCAGCCCATCTCCACAGAGGACAGGAATTGATGTTTTAGCTAGTGCATCACTGGTGCAGATCCTGGTGTGGGGTGTGAGCTATTTTAAGCCCTCGGTTACTAGGGAAATCCACTTTCCCTTTGAGCATTTCCTCTGATCAAGTTTGGGCACTAATAAGAACTTGGGGGTTGTATCATGGAGGAACTGCTGGGTGGGATGATGAATTGCTCCTGGGAGTAGGCAAGATCCCTGCCCTGCCACGCATGAAGGTTGTCTCCATGGGGAGAAGAGGAAGATGGGAGATACCTGCCCTGATGAAACAAATCCAAATGTCCACTGCAAGCCATTCTGTCCTGAGTTAATTCTGGACCTCTCCGAGTTCCTAGCTGATCCCTGACCTGTACCCGGGCTGACTGGGCTCCTATCAGAAGGCGACACCATACCTACGGAGGCAATAATTTGGGCAACAAAGTCATAGTGAACCTGGTGCACCAGTAGGATAGAGAAAGAGAGAGAGAATGGGTGAGGACCCCATTCCCACCATCCCCTTGCCCTGGGGGCCCATTAGGGTTTGTCCAAAACCCTTATCCAGCAATGTCCATAAATCCCTGACATCATTCGTGAATGCTCAGTCCAGTGCACACTCATGTCACCAGCCACATTGTCCTCCTTACACCAGCCAAGCCACCCAAGGCCACAGGCCTAGCTGTGTGAGACCTGGGCAGGGTAGCTCAGAGGCACATCCTGGGGAGCCACTGGCCCTGATCCCTGCTGGAGGGGCTTAGGGTCCCCTATAATGGGTTCTCAGGAGCCTCCATGACTCTCCCAGCGCTCGTGTTCCTGTGACACCAGCCCCAGTGCTCTTGCTCAGTTGGACTTACTTTGCTACTTGCCAGCAGGACTGTTGAGCTTGCATATGGGAGGGAGGTGGTTGTTACTTTTTTTCTAAGTGCATCTCTCTATTTGTTCTATGGCAAGGAATCCCAGGAGTCTTGTCAGCTTCCTGCAAGACCCTTTCCCACTCCCACAGTGCTGTCCCAGCTGAGGGATCTCCTTCCAACTGCTTTTCTCTCTCTGCACTCCTCTCTGTCCTGCTTCACTCTGGTTCTGAAACCTCCCCTGTGGTGACCTTTTCTGGCTTTTGACTTTGCTCCTTGCACATCTTTGGGGACAAGTTCAAAATAAAGAAAAATAAATACATAAAATACATATATATGATGTATACAAATTCTTTCCCAGCTGGGAGAACTATTATCTACTGACTTGCTCTACCTACTGGAGATTGATTGGAAAGCAGCAGCCATTGAGCTCCTGCTCTCCTGAATCTCCCAGGCTTCCTGATTCATGCTCAACTTTCACAAAACTTTGTTCCCACATTACAGAACCACTTATGAAGTCACTTATTTTGGTTTACAATTATAAATAGCTGGTAATTGAAGACAATATATTTTAATTTTTAGTTAATATTAATTTATTGGAGGTAGTTTTTGTATAAAATCAAGTCTGCAAAGAACTACCTGGAAGGTACAAAATATCAATGTGTTGTTTCCAGGAAGAAATCAATAATTAAACATGATTAGCAGTTATCACTTCCAAAATGATTTTTGGTTTGCTGTTGAATAACTTAAAATAGGAAATGACTCAGTTTTGTTTATTAGGTTACACTGTTTCTTTGGTAGAAACTTATTTTGTTGTTACCATCTGAGTGAGAAATATAAAACACTTTGTTAAAGCAGTTTTTCAGTTAGGTTCCATGATCATACAAAAGTATAAAACCAACACAAGCACAATCTGTGTCAGATGCTCCAATCAGTTAGGAACAGTGATATGGGACAAAGAGAAAAAGGAAGGGAAAAAAGACGCATCTGCATAGAGAAGACATTTAAAAACATCTAAGGAAAAGGTGCACTTGGTACCATCCCCTTTTCACATGTTTATGCTCAAAACTTTATAGCCTTGTGGTGTGTTTCTGTGACGACAGCACATTCAGGGGACCCCTTGGCAACCTGTCCATCCCAAATATATGAAACTCAAGTGGGATCCAGTGGGTGGATGAGAACTCCCGTTCCTGTACTTCTCTGAGCACGGGCTGCATTTCTGGTGAAGAGCAAGTGCTTCAGTTACTGCCCTGTAACCCCAGTCTTGCCCACTGGTTCTCATCATGGAAACTTCTCAGTCTCAGGGATCTAAATTTAAAAGTGTTCTCAGCATGGAAAGAGTGAAGGGCATTTCTGGTTTCAGCAGGTACCTTAGTAAAATCAGTATTAATAAGACTCTAACTCAAATTTCTGGACTGAAAGCCATACAGAGTAATTTATATGACCTTTTCATCCTTTTCTATATGAAATAATCATAACATTTGTATTGAATATATTTGGCTTACATTTATGAAAATGGGAACACTGTTTTCCTGGGCTAGGTTTTAATAAAGGAGGAGATGTTCCAAAAAACAGGTGACCAGGCTGGTTAACCTCATTCTGAATTACTGAAATGGATATCTATGGCTTGCTAGCACTGAAAGCAACATAGAGTTATATGCAAAGCTGGCATGTCTTTAAAATGATACAGGCGGGACACCTGGGTGGCTCAGTGGGTTAAAGCCTCTGCCTTCGGCTCGGGTCATGATCCCAGTGTCCTGGGATTGAGCCCCACATCAGGCTCTCTGCTCTGCAGGGAGCCTGCTTCCACCTCTCTCTCTGTCTGCCTCTCTGCCTACTTGTGATCTGTGTCTGTCAAATAAATAAATAAAATCTTAAAAAAAAAGATACAGGTTTTTTTTTAATTATATAAAGAATATAAAAATATGTACACATGTTATTTTTTATCTTATTTGTTTATTTATTTATTTATTTATTTTTAGGGGACTAGGGAGAGGAGAAGAGGGAGAGGGAGTGAGTATCTTAATCAGGTTCCACACAAACCTTGGAGCTCAGTATTGCAGTTACATCTCACAAGACCTGAGATGAAATCAAGAGTTGGATGCTTTACCCACTGAGTCACCCAGGGAAACCAATCATTTGTAGACTTATTTAAAAAAAAAATGTTGGAAATGCTGTTGTACTAAATCCCTTTTATGTGTATGGCTGCAGATTACAATGACCTAGGCACATTGGTGAGTACCATAAGGTGACCAATGATATATTAAGAGCAAAGGGCTTTAGAATTCTTTTTTTTTTTTAGATTTTTTTTTATTTACTTATTTGACAAACAGAGATCACAAGTAGGCAGAGAGGCAGGCAGGGAGACAGGAAGGGAAGCAGGCATCCCGCTGAGCAGAAAGCCTGATGCAGGGCTTGATCCCAGGACCCCAGGATCATGACCTGAGATGAAGGCAGAGGATTTAACCCACTGAGCCACCCAAGCACCCCGGGCTTTAGAATTCTGATGGCTACTAGTCATTTTCTATTTATAATTCTACTGAATCTAACAAACTCTAAGCAAATGTTGATGTTGTCCAGACAAATAAGGATGGTTATTATTAGGATAGGAACCACTGGTGGCATGAAGAACAGAGAATAACTCCTTTCTGAAGGTCATCAAAATATAACAGAACCACCACAGTTCTACTAACATGTCCATCTACTGTAGGTGGAAATGGAAACTCACAAAACCATAGCTATGATAGGGATCGGCTTTAATCCAGGAATGTTCTACTTTTAAGAGTGCTAAATTAATTTGTTTCAATATGATTCAGTGTTTGTATTTTATGTTCATATGTTTCTGTTCATATATTTTATGTTCGTGTGTGTGTGTGTGTGTGTGTGATTTTTATGGCTATGTATGTTCATTTTTCAAAGGATAACTAAGCTATATTTCCTTATTAATTGATCAATAGTAGGATTGGTCATAGATCTAGAACTTTTTTCTGAAACTCCTGTTTCCAAGCATAAACACCGAGAACCATTTGCAACAATTAAATGTAAAGTGAACTGCATTACACACTTCAGTGTTATTGAAGGGGGTTATTTTGGAAACATTCTATGCTTGCTATACAAATTGTCCATTGTAGCTAAAGTTTTGTCATTTGTCACCACCTAACATGTTTTTAAGATTTTATTTTAATTCCATTTAGATAATATACAGCATAATGCTAGTTGAAGATATATAATATGGTGATTCAACAATTCCATACAATACCTGGTACTCATCACAAGTGTACTTGTTAATCCCTATCCCCTATTTAACACCTTCCCACCATCCTCCCCTAGGTGATCTTCTGCTCCTTCTTTAGAGTTATGGGTCTGTTTATTGGTTTGCCTCTCTCTCTTTTTTCTCCTTTGCTCCTATCTTTTCTGAATTCACATACGAGTAAAAACTTAATGGTATTTGGCTTTCTCTGATTTATTTCGCTTATGATAATACTCTCTAGATTCATTCATGTCACTGCAAATGGCAAGAATTCATTGCATTTATGGCTTAGTAATATTATATTATATACCTATATCTGATGTTTAATATGTATTACATATCTATATATCTATACATATCTATATATATAAAACATATATATCTATAGATTATCTATTTAAATATCTATACACATGTAGAGATATAATTTATATATCTATCTATACATATATATATTTATTTATACATCTGTATAGATTTATATAATGGTATAAACACCTTTTCTTCTTTAGTCATTTATCTGTTGATCGACAACTGGTATCCTTCCATATTTTGGGTATTGTGGTCTAATATACAGTATTGCTTATGTATGCAAACTATTGAGAATCTCTGTGGCTTTTAGACATCAACTTACATTTAATAAATTACTTATAAGAAAAAAAAGAAAATTATCACAAAAATATAGTGACTGGTACTATATAATTATTTTGTCAAATCTCTATTATTTATTTTTCTGAATTAATGGAATCTTTGTTTTACATCCTGCAATGGGATGGAATGGCATTGTTCTTAAAGAGTGTACAAGTTGAAATTAATGGACTTCTAAGAATCAGGACTAGTGGGAACTTTGTTACATTTTTACAGAGCAGATCCTCTGAATTACTCTTCTTATGGTCCCCATCATCTTCTTTCTCAGGCTGTAAATGATGAGGTTGACCACTGGGATTAGGATGGTGTAGGAGACAGCAAGGACCTTATCCTCTGTGGAGTTTGGAAGGATCTTGGGCATAAGTAAGTGTAAACAAAGGGTGCATAGTAGAAAGTTACCAGAGTAAGATGGGTGTTGTAGGCTTTCTTCTTATCTTCTGTTGACTGCATGTGGCAGATAGCATGGACGGTGAAGCCGTAGGAACGTGCAATGCCAATGAAAGGAAACATAAGGAAGAGAGTGATGCTGACAAACACTGTGTACTCATAGACCCAGGTGTCCATGCAGGCCAGAGTCAACATGGCTGGAATATCACAAAAGAAATGGTTTATGACTTGGGATCTATACTAAGGGATTCAGAAGTCATATGCAGTGTGGGCACAGGAGTTGATTGAGCACATGATCAAAGATGCTCTTATGGTCACCACACAAACTCTTTTGCTCATAAAAACAGCATAGTGGAGAGGAAAGCAAATTTGCTGCAAAAAGATCATTGGCCACAGAGGTCAATAAAAATCCATCTGCATCAGATAAATTAATGAAAAAGAAACTCTGAGTTGCACATTTGTTTCCAGAGAGATAATCAGAAACCATATTAGGGACATTCCTGGAGATATAGTTCAGGTCCATGAGGGAGTTGACTAAGTAGAATATACATGGGTGTGTGGAGATGGGTGTCCAGGATGATCATGGACAGGTTACCAAACAGAGCCATTAGGAAAAGGAGAAAACTGTGAATGAAGAAAAACAGGACAATTCTACATAAGAATATGAAGAATAAATCAGTTGGTGTTCGGTTAATATTTTCCATGGGTCATTAATTTAGTTTCCCCTAAAGGGAGACACATAATAAGTACAGAAAAAACAATCTCTTATTAATTCATTATTTAAGATCCACTGTGACTTATTCAGGACACATTGCAGCTCTTAAAATAATTAACGCATATTTTGAAAAAAAAATTTCCTCATAGTTAAAAATCTTGATGTTATACGAATTTCAATCTCCAAAATATTTCATAGAAATGTGTAAATTTGTAAGGATAATATATTTCTGGGCGCCTGGGTGGCTCAGTGGGTTAAGCCGCTGCCTTCGGCTTAAGTCATGATCTCAGGGTCCTGGGATCGAGGCCTGCTTCGGGCTCTCTGCTCAGCAGGGAGCCTGCTTCCCTCTCTCTCTCTCTCTGCCTGCCTCTCCATCTACTTGTGATCTCTCTCTGTCAAATAAATAAATAAAATCTTTAAAAAAAAAAGGATAATATATTTCTGTGACTTTATTAAGATACCCATATTTTATTTTTCTGTATCAGTTTAGTTATTATCAACGCCAGACTTAGTACTTGTTATATATGCATTGTAAGGCAGTGTAAATGCATAAATTATAGACCCATACTTAAATATATTTTATGACACACAGGCAGTGATTTTTTTTTTCTATAATTAAGCCCTAAGATTTCTGAAATTATAGTAGTCTAGCAAGTCACGCTGTAGATATAAAACCTTTTGGTTTGTTCATTTGTTTGTTTTGATGCCAAGACTTATTATCTACTTCTTTTTCCCCCCAGAAATCTACAATGAAGAGTTATTGACAACTATAAGGTATAAGAAGCCAATTTGGGGGCACCTGGGTGGCTCAGTGGGTTAAGCCGCTGCCTTCAGCTCAGGTCATGATCTCAGGGTCCTGGGATCGAGTCCCGCATCGGGCTCTCTGCTCAGAAGGGAGCCTGCTTCCCTCTCTCTCTTTCTCTCTGCCTGCCTCTCTGTCTACTTGTGCTCTCTCTCTGTCAAATAAATAAATAAAATCTTAAAAAAAAAAAAAGAAGCTAATTTGGTCCTCCTCACTCTATATTCAATTGCTTTAAAGAAACTCCTATCCTGAAAGTTTTCTCTAAAATTTTATTTTAGCTCCTTGGCTCTGCTTACACTCTCTGAAAATATCTGTATTATTCTTCTGCTTCTCAATAATTATATAACAGTAAGTATTGCCTTATGGCACCTCTTCTCATTCTGTTTGACCTTTTGATATTGTGTATTTAAAACTCTTCCAATTTTTTGATAAGTGTGAGTTTAGCTCCTATATGTATCAAACTCTGTCATAAAACTTAACTAACATAATAATAAAGAAGTAAATCTACATAACTTTAAATGAAGTGGGAAACAGAGTAGAGGGTGGAATCAGAGATAGAAAGGTTAAGAACACATTGGGTGAAGACATTTTAAGGAATAGACATTTAAAAAAAGTAGGAGAGAGGCGACGGAGTCAAGATGGCGGAGAAGTAGCAGGCTGAGACTAGTACGGGTAGCGGGAGATCAGCTAAATAACTTATCTAAAGATTGCAAACACCTACAAATCCAATGGGAGATCGAAGAGAAGAAGAACAGCAATTCTAGAAACAGAAAATCAACCACTATCTGAAAGGTAGGACTGGCAGAGAAGTGAATCCAAAGCGATGGGAAGATAGACCGCGGAGGGAGGGGCCGGCTCCCGGCGAGCTGCGGAGCAATGGAGCAAAATCAGGACTTTTAAAAGTCTGTTCCGCTGAGGGACATCGCTCCAGAGGCTTAACTGGGGTGAAGCCCGGGCGGGGTCAGCGCGGCCTCAGGTCCCGCAGGGTCCCAGAAGGATAGGGGGTGTCTGAGTGTTGCAGAGCTTACCGGTATTAGAATGGGGAAGCCGGCTACAGAGACAGAGCCGAGGAGTGACTCTCAGCTCGGGGTTGCCTTGAACCGGTCGCAGGCTCGGTCAGCTAGGAGCGCAACCAAAGGCCAGGGTGCCGGGAGTCATCGGGCGCTGTTCTCTGAGGGCGCACTGAGGAGTGGGGCCCCAGGCTCTTGGCTCCTCTGTGCCGGAGACCGGGAGGCCGCCATCTTCACTACCGACCTCCAGACTCTACGGAAAGCGCTTAGGGAACAAAAGCTCCCGAAAGCAAACCCAGCAAACCTGAGCGGATTACTCAGCCCGGCCTGGGTAAGGGCGTGCAACTCCGCCTGGGGCAAAGACGCTTGAGAATCACTACAACAGGCCCCTCCCCCAGAAGATCAACGGGAAACCCAGCCAGGACCAAGTTCAACTACCAAGGAGAGTGGCGGAATTCCAGAGGAGAAGAAAGCAAAGCACAGAACTCATGGCTTTCTCCCCATGATTTTTTAGCCTTGCAGTTAATTTTTTTTTTTCTTTTTCAATTTCTTTTTTCTTTTTCTCTTCTTCTGCTAATTTTTTTTAACTTTTACCGTTTTCTTTTTTAACGTTTTCTAAATAGTTTATCTAAGATATATATATTTTTTCCTCTTTTTATATTTTTTCTTTATCAGCTTTCTTTTTTTAATAGTTTCTTTTTTTTTTTTTCTTTCTGAACACCTTTTTATCCCCTTTCTCCCCCCTCACAATTTGGGATCTCTTCTGATTTGGCTAAAGCATATTTTCCTGGGGTTGTTGCCACCCTTTTAATATTTTACTTGCTCCTTCATAAACTCTTATCTGGACAAAATGACAAGGCGGAAAAATTCACAACAAAAAAAAGAACAAGAGGCAGTACCAAAGGCTAGGGACCTAAAAATACAGACATTGGTAATATGTCAGATATAGAGTTCAGAATGACGATTCTCAAGGTTCTAGCCGGGCTTGAAAAAGGCATGGAAGATATTAAAGCAACCCTCTCGGGAGATATAAAAGCCCTTTCTGGAGAAATAAAAGAACTAAAATCTAACCAAGTTGAAATAAAAAAAAGCTATTAATGAGGTGCAATCAAAAATGGAGGCTCTCACTGCTAGGATAAATGAGGCAGAAGAAAGAATTAGCGATATAGAAGACCAAATGACAGAGAATAAAGAAGCTGAGGAAAAGAGGGACAAACAGCTACTGGACCACAAGGGGAGAATTAGAGATAAGGGACGCCATAAGACGAAACAACATTAGAATAATTGGGATTCCAGAAGAAGAGGAAACAGAGAGGGGAGCAGAAGGTATATTGGAGAGAATTATTGGAGAGAATTTCCCCAATATGGCAAAGGGAACAAGCATCAAAATCCAGGAGGTTCAGAGAACCCCCCTCAAAATCAATAAGAATAGGTCCACATGCCGTCACCTAATAGTAAAATTTACAAGTCTTAGTGACAAAGAAAAGATCCTGAAAGCAGCCCGGGAAAAGAAATCTGTAATGTACAATGGTAAAAACATTAGATTGGCAGCAGACTTATCCACAGAGACCTGGCAGGCCAGAAAGAGCTGGCATGATATATTCAGAGTACTAAATGAGAAAAACATGCAGCCAAGAATACTATATCCAGCTAGGCTATCATTGAAAATAGAAGGAGAGATTAAAAGCTTCCAGGACAAACAAAAACTGAAAGAATTTGCAAACACCAAACCAGCTCTACAGGAAATATTGAAAGGGGTCCTCTAAGCAAAGAGAGACCCTAAAAGTAGTAGATCAGAAAGAAATAGAGACAATATACAATAACAGTCACCATACAGACAATACAATGGCACTAAATTCGTATCTCTCAATACTTACCCTGAATGTTAATGGGCTAAATGCCCCAATCAAAAGACAGACGGTATCAGAATGGATAAACAAACAAAACCCATCTATATGTTGCCTACAAGAAACTCATCTTAAACCCGAAGACACCTCCAGGTTTAAAGTGAGGGGGTGGAAAAGAATTTACCATGCTAATGGACATCAGAAGAAAGCAGGAGTGGCAATCCTTATAGCAGATCAATTAGATTTTAAGCCAAAGACTATAATAAGAGATGAGGAAGGACACTATATAATACTCAAAGGATCTGTCCAACAAGAAGATCTAACAATTTTAAATATCTATGCCCCTAACGTGGGAGCAGCCAACTATATAAACCAATTAATAACAAAATCAAAGAAACACATCGACAAGAATACAATAATAGTAGGGGATTTTAACACTCCCCTCACTGAAATGGGCAGAACATCCAAGCAAAAGATCAACAAGGAAATCAAGGCCTTAAATGACACACTGGACCAGATGGACATCACAGATATATTCAGAACATTTCATCCCAAAGCAACAGAATACACATTCTTCTCTAGTGCACATGGAACATTCTCCAGAATAGATCACATTCTTGGTCCTAAATCAAGTCTCAACCGGTATCAAAAGATTGGGATCATTCCCTGCATATTTTCAGACCACAATGCTCTGAAGCTAGAACTCAATAACAAGAGGAAATTTGGAAAGAACCCAAATACATGGAGACTAAACAGCATCATTCTAAAGAATGAATGGGTCAACCAGGAAAATAAGAAAAATTGATAAAATTCATGGAAACAATGGGAATCTGTGGGACACAACAAAGGCAGTCCTGAGAGGAAAATATATAGCGGTACAAGCCTTTCTCAAGAAACAAGAAAGGACTCAGGTACACAACCTAACCCTACACCTAAAGGAGCTGGAGAAAGAACAAGAAAGAAACCCTAAACCCAGCAGGAGAAGAGAAATCATAAAGATCAGAGCAGAAAGCAATGAAATAGAAACCAAAAAAACAATAGAACAAATCAACGAAACTAGGAGCTGGTTCTTTGAAAGAATTAATAAGATTGATAAACCCCTGGCCAGACTTATCAAAAAGAAAAGAGAAAGGACCCAAATAAATAAAATCATGAATGAAAGAGGAGAGATCACAACGAACACCAAAAAAATACAGACAATTATAAGAACATACTATGAGCAACTCTACGCCAACAAATTTGACAATCTGGAAGAAATGGATGCATTCCTAGAGACATATAAACTACCACAACTGAACCAGGAAGAAATAGAAAGCCTGAACAGACCCATAACCAGTAAGAAGATTGAAACAGTCATCAAAAATCTCCAAACAAACAAAAGCCCAGGGCCAGACAGCTTCCCGTGGGAATTCTACCAAACATTTAAAGAAGAACTAATTCCTATTCTCCTGAAACTGTTCCAAAAAATAGAAATAGAAGGAAAACTTCCAAACTCATTTTATGAGGCCAGCATCACCTTGATCCCAAAACCAGACAAGGATCCCATCAAAAAAGAGAACTACAGACCAATATCCTTGATGAACACAGATGCAAAAATTCTCGTCAAAATACTAGCCAATAGGATTCAACAGTACATTAAAAGGATTATTCACCACGACCAAGTGGGATTTATTCCAGGGCTGCAAGGTTGGTTCAACATCCGCAAATCAATCAATGTGATACAACACATTAATAAAGAAAGAACAAGAACCATATGATACTCTCCATAGATGCTGAAAAAGCATTTGACAAAGTACAGCATCCCTTCCTGATCAAAACTCTTCAAAGTGTAGGGATAGACGGCACATACCTCAATATTATCAAAGCCATCTATGAAAAACCCACGGTAAATATCATTCTCAATGGAGAAAACTGAAAGCTTTTCCGCTAAGGTCAGGAACACGACAGGGATGTCCGTTATCACCACTGCTATTCAACATAGTACTAGAAGTCCTAGCCTCAGCAATCAGACAACAAAAGGAAATTAAAGGCATCCAAATCGGCAAAGAAGAAGTCAAACTATCACTCTTCGCAGATGATATGATACTATATGTGGAAAACGCAAAAGACTCCACTCCAAAACTGCTAGAACTTGTACAGCAATTCAGTAAAGTGTCAGGATATAAAATCAATGCACAGAAATCAGTTGCATTTCTCTACACCAACAACAAGACAGAAGAAAGAGAAATTAAGGAGTCCATCCCATTTACAATTGCACCCAAAACTATAAGATACCTAGGAATAAACCGAACCAAAGAGACTAAGAATCTATACACAGAAAACTATAAAGTACTCATGAAAGAAATTGAGGAAGACACAAAGAAATGGAAAAATGTTCCATGCTCCTGGATTGGAAGAATAAATATTGTGAAAATGTCTATGCTACCTAAAGCAATCTACACATTTAATGCAATTCTTATCAAAGTACCATCCATTTTTTTCAAAGAAATGGAACAAATAATCCTAAAATTTCTATGGAACCAGAAAAGACCTCGAATAGCCAAAGCAACATTGAAAAAGAAAGCCAAAGTTGGTGGCATCAAAATTCCGGACTTCAAGCTCTATTACAAAGCTGTCATCCTCAAGACAGCCTGGTACTGGCACAAAAACAGACACATAGATCAATGGAACAGAATAGAGAGGCCAGAAATGGACCCTCAACTCTATGGTCAACTCATCTTCGACAAAGCAGGAAAGAATGTCCAATGGAAAAAAGACAGCCTCTTCAATAAATGGTGTTGGGAAAATTGGACAGCCACATGCAGAAAAATGAAATTGGATCATTTCCTTACACCACACATGAAAATAGACTCAAAATGGATGAAGGATCTCAATGTGAGAAAGGAATCCATCAAAATCCTTGAGGAGAACACAGGCAGCAACCTCTTCGACCTCAGCCGCAGCAACATCTTCCTAGGAACATCACCAAAGGCAAGGGAAGCAAGGGCAAAAATGAACTTTTGGGATTTCATCAAGATCAAAAGCTTTTGCACAGCAAAGGAAACAGTGAACAAAACCAAAAGACAACTGACAGAATGGGAGAAGATATTGCAAATGACATATCAGATAAAGGGCTAGTGTCCAAAATCTATAAAGAACTTAGCAAACTCAACACCCAAGAACAAATAATCCAATCAAGAAATGGGCAGAAGAACACGAACAGACATTTCTGCAAAGAAGACATCCAGATGGCCAACAGACACATGAAAAAGTGCTCCATATCACTCGGCATCAGGGAACTACAAATCAAAACCACCATGAGATATCACCTCACACCAGTCAGAATGGCTAAAATTAACAAGTCAGGAAAGGACAGATGCTGGCGAGGATGTAGAGAAAGGGGAACCCTCCTACACTGTTGGTGGGAATGCAAGCTGGAGCAACCACTCTGGAAAACAGCATGGAGGTTCCTCAAAATGTTGAAAATAGAACTACCCTATGACCCTGCAATTGCACTGCTGGGTATTTACCCTAAAGATACAAACGTAGTGATCCGAAGGGGCACGTGCACCTGAATGTTTATAGCAGCAATGTCTACAATAGCCAAACTATGGAAAGAACGTAGATGTCCATCAACAGACGAATGGATAAAGAAGAGGTGGTATATATACACAATGGAATGCTATGCAGCCATCAAAAGAAATGAAATCTTGCCATTTGCGACGACGTGGATGGAACTAGAGGGTATCATGCTTAGCGAAATAAGTCAATCGGAGAAAGACAACTATCATATGATCTCCCTGATATGAGGGAGAGGAGATGCAGCATGGGGGGGGTTGAGGGGGTAGGAGAAGAGTAAATGAAACAAGATGGGATTGGGAGGGAGACAAACCATAAGTGACTCTTAATCTCACAAAACAAACTGAGGGTTGATGTGGGGAGGCAGTTGGGAGAGGGTGGTGAGGTTATTTATATTGGGGAGGGTATGTGCTATGGTGAGTGCTGTGAAGTGTGTAAACCTGGCGATTCGCAGACCTGTACCCCTGGGGATAAAAATATATGTTTATAAATAATAATAATAATAATAATAATAATAATAATAATAATGATGATGATGGAATGGAAAAAAAAAAAAGTAGGAGAAATGGCATTTTGAGAATATTCTAAGTAGGAAGGAGTGGAGAGAATTTTCTCCAGAAGAAATACCATCAGTGAGTAAAGCCCAGCATGCTGTGCCTACAAAGGATTGTAGTGCTTCACTCTCTCATACTTTTCTAGGACCAAAGCCATCAGAATATTGAGGAATTCTTTGTATGAAAGATAGACACACACCCATATATGTACACTGAATTAAAAATGACCTGCATAAATGCCTGGTGGTGGATATTATGGAGGCACGTATTGCATGGAGCAATGGGTGTGGTGCATAAACAATGAATCTTGGAACACTGAGAAAATAAATTTAAATTTAAAAAAGATAAATGCAAGAAACTTTACAACAAAGTGTGATGTCTTCAGAGAAAAATGAGAATTTGTTAAATCCATACTAAAGATGTCATGTGCTATTTAACATGAAGTGTCAAATAATAATAACCTTTTGCAAAATAAATGATAATAATTAATATCATAAATTTAATGAAGGTTTGAAAAGATAAATTGATGAAAATCGACCAGAAAGCACAATAAAACACAAAATTTGACACTTAGGACAAATAATAGAGTGAGAGGAATAATATTAGATGACCCAATATATACTTAT
Source organism: Lutra lutra (assembly GCF_902655055.1). Taxonomy (NCBI): domain Eukaryota; kingdom Metazoa; phylum Chordata; class Mammalia; order Carnivora; family Mustelidae; genus Lutra; species Lutra lutra. Next base: position 157,387,153 of record NC_062282.1, on the reverse strand, counting down.
GGGCATTTCTGTAACTGTGTATGACATTCTTTTTTTTTGACACAATATTTATTTATTTTTAAGTTATTATTACAAAAAGAAATTTTTTCTAAACCAATATATGAGTTACAATATTGAATGGTGATGTAAAGAACACAGAAAATTAAAATAAATAATCATTAAATGGTATTTTCTTGAAAATACTCAATATTGAGGCACCTGGGTGGTTCAGTGGATTAAGCCTCAGCCTTAGGCTCAGGGTCCTTGGATGGAGCCCTGCATGAGGCTCTCTGCTCAGCAGGGAGCCTGCTTCCTCCTCTCTCTCTGCCTGTCTCTGTCTACTTGTGATGTCTGTCTGTCAAATAAATAAATAAAAATCTTTAAAAAAAATAGAAAATACTCAATATTGTCTTGAAAACAATTTCTTGATAATCCTCAAAACGAGGTAGACTGGTATTCTAAATTCACCTTGAGAGAAATTATGATAATATGAAAAGAAATCTATGCAGCCATACATATAAAATAACATCATGTTTCAAATACTGTTATATATTTTATATGTGAACAATAAATTCTAGGAGATGGAATAAAGCTCTAGATGCATATCCTCAAATGTAACATGGTATGCAACCATGTTGACAGAATGGGAAGGGGAGGCAAAAACGTTGATGATGTATGAATGGGATGACTCATCATCCACAGTGGCCTGAGTTACAAATCATGGCCTGGTATTTTGGATTTAGAAATCAAGTATTAGGGATGAGCATATTGTTTAAAAAACTGAGAAAGTATTGGGAAAATTGTAAATGAATTTGAAGTATTTTCCCTGGGTGTCAATAGACATAGGTTATGGGATCATAATTTTATCCTGTGGTTTGTTGATGCCATTCCATTTATTCTTGGAATAATATACTAAAGTGATAAAAAAAAAGTTATTTCTGTTAGTAATTTTCACGTACTCAAATTATTGCAGATGTGCATTTCCTAAACTACCTTGAAATACCTCCATCATGGCTCTGGGTCTATGTGAAGCAATTGATTTTCAGTTATTGGGTGGTCACTTTCAATTTGTAGAGGAAAAACTGGGAGAGCTGGTTGTGTTCATAAGTTAAATAGATATTGCATCTGACAGATAAGCCACTTTAGATATTGAATATCTGCTTATAAATTCTGATCTGTAGAATTATATTTTTATGTTAAAATACTTAGATTACCCCCCCAACCCCCCATGTTGCATCTCCATGAGTGACTCTTAATCTCACAGAACAAACTGGGGGTTGATGGGGGGAGGGGGGTTGGGAGGGGGGTGGGATTGTGGACACTGTGGGGGGGTGTGTGCTGTGGTGAGTGCTGTGAGCTGTGTGGACCTGGTGATTCGCAGACCTGTGCCCCTGGGGATAAAAATATATTATATGTTTATAAAAAATAAAATTAATTAATTACCAAAAAATACTTAGATTATTTCCCCATTACTTTAATTTTACTCAACGATGTAAAGAAAACAATTCTATTTACTTTGCAAAAGATTTGCACCTGCTTCAGTCTTTTAAACTTCACTAGAACTTTTGGGTCTAGCATCAGCATTACTGACAATAGACAGTGGAGAAAAAGAGAAAGAGATGGTTTCTTAGTGAGTTGGAGAACTAAGGCTTGAACCTGAAGAAGGTTCATACATGGCAGAGAAGATAGGACTATACGCTTCCATTCACCATGTCAAGATTGGTGCCAGGAGTTAATTATATTTACTCCTGACCAAAGTCTCTTGAGGTTGACACTACCATCAATACTTGCTGTTGATCAATCGAGTTTCAGAGATGTAAGGGAATTCTTTGGATTTCTTGTATTAACATAGGTGGTAAATAGATGCAGATATTTATATGTGAAATTTCTATTTAAAAAGAATCCTATCTTAACACTAAATATTTAGGCAACAATTAGGAAATAACAAATGGTTATTTTTAACTGCTCAGTACTTAATAGAATTAAAAGAAAAATTTAAAAGCTATTAATTAAAAATGCACTTCTGATGAAACAGTGTGAAGAATACCTACACGTTATTTAAGCCTAAGTAAATTGGTTTAGTGCTTCTGTATTGTCATTTCAAGAAATTTCTTGCTTCCTCTCATTTTCAGTCGTAATCATTTTTTCTCTTGTTCTTGGCAACCATAAAACTTTTATCAACAGTGTAGAAAATACACACATCACTTCCAGATCGTCTCAATGAACTCTTACCCATGTCCTGTCACCATACCAAAGTTGCCCTAGGTGGTTTTGCTTACGAAGATCAACCTTCTCTTTATTACCTCCTCTGTACATTGCTTTGTAAATGTATATATTCAGTTTATTCCTACATCATAATGAGGAAGTTCTTCTAAATAGTGGTATTTATAAATAATTTGCATATTACCATTTTTATTTTAGTTTAAGTATATTTAATAAGCATTATCTATATTACATATATTATTTTCCCTGTTTTCCATGTTTGTATTCAATTGCAAATAAAATTTGAAAAACCTCTCACTTTATTGATGCACATATTTACAGAATAAAGTGATTTTTCAAATATAAGATCATTATGATAAAGATTAAATGCAGATTCCAGATGATGGGACGTAATTTAGTTAAAACTATATAGTGATCCAGTGTCAAATCTGGAAATGTGTCCTCTAGATACCAGACAATGAAGAATTTTCTTCTGAAGCAAACAAATCTCAAAGAAAGATCATTGGGGTCACTAAATAAATCTGGTTGCAATCATTTTTATCGATTACTGCATAGTTGGAGAAAGAATGTGCATTTAACAAAGAAATTTCTAGATTTTTACCTAAAATGTTTTAAGAATTCTCAGACTAAACTTTTATAGTCATCTGAATGTAAAAACAAAAAAATCGCCACCAGTTTTCATATAAATTTGGATTGCTTTTTCTCTTTTCAAGAACCCTGTCATACTTTTGTGTGAACTTTTCCAAATAAAGTTCTTTACTGACCTATAGGAGAAAAGTTCTCTAAAAGACCCATCAGATCCTTTTCCCCAGGACTTCCTTAAAACTACTGGCTGCACAAAGTCCACCTGGTTTCTTTGGAAAATGTTTTCATACTTGTATCTGTATGTCCATAGATAATTATTTTGCATTGCTAATAGTTATCTAGATTTTACAGTATCGTGAAATGACTTTCCTAGAATGAATCAGGTTACTGGGAGGAGAATCCTCTGGAATCTAGCCAAGCACAGGTCCCTACAGAATCTTGGCAATTTCATACATGGACTTTTTCATGCCTTCTAATATTTTCACAACAGTTTCTATTAAAATGGACAAGCAGTACAGTGTTCAAAATGCTTTAGTGACTTAGGAATCAATGTGCTTCTTAAATATTTAAGCAATGTGTGTTTTCATTTGTTTAGGTAGATATAGAGCTTGTAATCTTAAAATTTTATTGTACACAGAGATCTAAAATGCAAAATGCACAGTATTTGTATGTTTATATATCTGTGTGCTTCTATATATACATTCATGAAATATCACAATAGCGAATCAGCACTGATAAATAGGTAAGTAGGTAGATATATGGAGTTATATCTGATTCACCAGTATATACTTTGACTTTGGATTCAGATTTAAAAGAAGTTTATTTTGCTTTATTGCAAAACAAGCTGCAGATTTTTGGAGCCAATGCTAAATCTAATGCTAGCTGTCACTTACTAGAAATGTAAACATGGATTAGTGAACCTAACTCTCTGACATTTACCTCATAAATATAGCAGATCAAAATAATGAGATATGACTCACACTTCCTAGAATGCCTATAATTAATAATTGAAAAAATAATGAGTTTTGGAGAGAATGTGGCAAAAACAACACTTGAGCACTATTGATTGGACTATATATTACTACAGCATTTATGGAAATTGTATAGAAGTTCTTCAAAAAGTTAAAAGTAAAACTCCCATATATTCCAACAATCCCACCTCTGGATATATACCCAAAGGAAGTAAATGTTATGAAATCAAATTTGAAGCTATACTCTTATAATCATTATTGCAGTGTGACTCATAATGGATAAAATATGGAAATTAATTTTACATGTTCATTGACAAATAAATGGAAAAATGAAATAAGAGCAACATTTGTGAACCTGGAGGACATTAAGAGAAATGAAATAAGCCAAACAGAAAGACAAACACTTACAATAATTACAATTGTAAATGAAATCTAATAGTCCATCTTTAAAAGTAAAGTAGAATGGCAATTGTCAGTGACTGAAGGCAGGGAGAAATGGGAAGATGTGGGTGAAATTCTGTTTTCAGTGTACATGGTGAATAAGTTCTATTTAGAGCAATTTATATATAGTTAACAAAACTGTGTATTGGAAATTTTCTGTTACTGTAGATCTCACCAGTTGGTAGTATGGTAGTATTCGTACACACACACACACACACACACACACACACACACACACACAAGCTAAATGAATTGATATGCACTTTGTAGTGATTATTGGAAAGTGTAAGTATCTTAAATAAAGCTGTGAACATTACATATATAACATTTTTGTCAATTATTCCTAAATAAATCTGAAGAAAAAGAACAGAAAAAAATGACAAGACTGAATTATATAATTTATACTGGATATGTCAAATCTGAGTGGCATGAGTGACCCATGAACAATAGCTATGATATTTTTTACTATCTTCACTATTGCCAAAAATCAACATAGTTACCATCATACATTTTTATCCATACACATATCACCTTGGGATTTCTCAGGGACATTGTTCCCAAAAAGTTTCAAAACACTCATTGATTTTCACCAAGCATCCTACTTTGCTATCACAAATGTAACTATTACTGCACTGGAAAGTTAGTGATAGGCAAATAAATTTTATTTTATGTTTTCATTATTGCTTATTTTTAAGTTAACTTTAAAGAAAAGATTATATTTATTTATTTGACAGAAAGCACCAGCCAAGGGAGCATGAGAGGGATAAGCAGGCACCCCACCAACCAGGGAGCCAGATGCAGAGCTCAGTATCAGGGGCCTGGGATCATGAGCAGAGCCTGAGACAGAAGTTTAACTGACTTAGCCACCCAGGCGCCCCAAAGACAATTTTTTTTTAAATACCATAGTTAAATACAGAAAGCAGTAGAATTGGGCAAAATTTGTGTTAAAAAAATAATCCTCTCCCTTTGGGCCCACCCATTTCCTTCATATATGGGCCTGCACATAGATAAAGTGTACCTGTTTGAATAAAGATGCAAAGTATGCAAAAAAACTTTAAACTGATGCAAACAGAAACAAAAACAAAGGAGAACCAAGGCAGAGGAAGGTGTTTAAACTTTCCTTGACCTGTTGGAATGGTGGTAACAGAGAGCTTTATGAGTAAATCTGTATGGAAGGAGGGCAAACAAATTCTCCACTTAATAAAAAGTAAAAAATCAAATCAAAACAAAACAAAACAACACAAAACAAAACTTAAATTCAATCCCTGGTTGTAGACAAGTTCTCCAAAACCAGTAGCTGGCAGCCCTGCAACAAAGAGGGAGAAATGTTCCTGGATTATCTCAACAATCAGGTCCTTTTCCTCTGTTGACTGCACTGGTGGGTTTCCAGACTGTACTCCGTTGGGTCTGCAGTGCAGGGACTGGGCAGGCTGACCAAGCTGACCAGTCCTGCTCCCTTCTGATGTTGGGCTCCTGTGGGTCGCCCCAGCTGCCCCCGCCTCCCCCGCTCCCCGCTCCGGCCTGGCCTGCCACCTGCTCCACCCAGACGCCAGCCCCATCTCTGTGGCAGCTGAAGCTGTGCCCCTGCCCCTGGAGGCCTGGCCCTCCTGGCTTTCAGTGGAGGGTCTTCTGGCTCCCCCCAGGCCTCTCCCGCTCTCCTGCGGCCTCACTGCTCTTCCTGAAGGCGAAGCCACTCCACCAGAAAGACTTCTGAAAGGAAAAGTGCTTCTTCTTGTTTCTCGGGGACTCTCGCTGCTGGGTTAGTGCAAGGTTGGTCCCTGGCCTTTGGTGGAGACATCCAGCAGACGACCAAGGCGGCCTCCTTGTCAGAGGCCTCAGCCTAGCCCGTCTTGGCTGCCTCTCTCCTCCCAGGGCGCCTCCTTCTCGGCGAGGTAACCTGACTTCAGGGGTAACTGCAGAGGCTCTTCCTTCTGGGCCATGGGTGGGACGCGGCCCTGCTCCCAGCAGTCACTGGGTCCTCCAGGTCTGGGCCCCAGCACTGCCATGGGCCTGCAGCTCATCCTTTGGAGCCTGGCTAGGCTGGGGCGGGAGAGGTGGTGCCTTTACCTGCAAGTGATGGGAATGGTGGGGAAATGGAAGGGGTGCATGACAGCGCCAGGAATAATGGGACACTCGAAATGACGGGGGGAGGCTTAGTCTTTTTTTTTTTTTTTAAGAAAAATTCTTAGGATGTATTTTGTGAGGCAGATTTACAACACTACAGTCTTGATTAAGAAGGAAAGAAGGGGAAAAAACCCACAAAGAACCAATACCCACATTTTCTAAAAGATCATAGTCTTAGGAGTTAATTTAAACCATAGGAACTTTTCACTTATCTCATCTTAGCTGTATCAGTCAGTGATAATATGTCTGTTTCAAATTCAATTATTTTACTAAAAATACCTTGGTTTGGACAGATTCTCACATTTGCAAGACCATTAGCATTCATAGCTATGTATTTTGTCTGAGAATTATATTTAGTGACCATATTTACATGAATATAGAATTAAGTGTAGACCTTAGTTTAATTTACCATAAATAGTGAAAAGAAGCGCATTGATGATTGTAGATGTCAGCCATTAAAAATATCAATTCCACTATACTTACTACCATTTTACAGTAGAATACAAGGTACAACAACAGATCTTTCAAGAATTCTATAATGTTTAGTTTAAGGCTTAAGGCGAGCTTCATTTATTTTTAAACACACAAGTATGTAAAAATTTATTTACTTTTTAACAATTATATATCTATATGAAAATATGAAATATTTAAAATATATTTATTAAAATATATTTTAATAGACTTCAGTAAAATAAGATTTTCCTTTGAATGGCCACTGTTAATTAAATGCTTAAATCTATCAATTTTTGGGGTGCCTGGGTTGCTCAGTGGGTTAAGCCTCTGCCTTCGGCTTGGGTCATGATCTCAGGTTCCTGAGATCAAGCCCAGCATCGGGGTCTCTGCTCAGCAGAGAGCCTGCTACTCCCTCTCTCTCTATGCCTTCCTTTCTGCCTATTTGTGATCTCTCTGTGTCAAGTAAATAATTAAGATCATTAAAAAAATCTATCAATTGTTAATTCTAATACTTTATTAGTTTCTTTATTAATTTTAATAAAAATTATCTTAAGCATTTAAATGATAACTAACAATAAAAATACCCATAAGACATGTACCCTTTATTATCTTGCATAGTTACAAACGTAGTTGTTTTTTAAGCTGATATAGGTCCTCCCATCATCCTATCAATGAAATCATTTTTCTGAATAGACTTCTTTGAATATTTTTCCAACCACTGTGTACACTTTTCTCTCATCCCTGCTCTTGCCATTTTAGATAACTCTATAAAGACTAAACAGGAATCATTATATGGGGACATCTTTGGAGATTAAGGAGAATACTTGGTGTTTTATGAGTGTATTCACTCATAAACTCACTCAATGTGAAAAGCGAATACAATTCTCATGTCTCATTCACTGGGAGAGGAAGAACATTAAAATAACAATTGCTTATCATTTCTATAGGAAAAAGTTTAGCAACAAGTTCTGATCATTTGTGTAGCTATTTTAATAGTTGAGTTACAGTTTATTCAGAGGGTAAGCAAATATATTTATTCAGATTTTGAATATTACGTCTCTCATGTATAATTTCTTTCTTTATTTTGGCTATTAATTCTTATTGAATATATCATTTGCAAATATCTTCTCCCAATCAGAATTTATGTTGGTTGTTCCCTTGGCTGTGAAGAAGCTTTTAATTTTGAGAAACAGTTGCTCATTTTTGCTTTTGTTCCCCTTGCCTTTAGAGACCTGTGTTGCAGGAAGTCACTGTGGCTGAGATTGAAGAGGTTGCTGCCTGGGTTCTCCGCTAGGATTTTGAAGGATTCCTGTCTCCCATTGAGGTATTTCATCCATTTTGGATTTTTGTTGCATATAGTATAAGAGAATGGATCAGTATCATCCTTCTGCACGTGACTGTCCAATTTTCCCAGCATATTTATCAAACACGTTGCCTTTTTTTTTCCATTGGATATTCTTTCCTGCTTTATCAAAGATCAGTTGGCTATAGAGTCAAGTGTTTTTTCCTGGGCTTTCTATTCTATTCCATTGAGTGATACATCTGTTTTTGTGTCACTACCATGCTGTCTTGATGATCACAGCTTTGTAAACTTGCTTGCAAACAGGAATTGTGGTGCCCAAAGCTTTGGTTTTGTTTTTCAACAATCCCCTAGCAATTAGGGTTTCTTCTGGCTACATGCAAATTTTAGGATTGCTTGTTTTAGCTCTGGGAAGAATATCGAGGTTATTTTGATAGGGATTGCATTGAATGTGTAGATTGACCTGGGCAGCTTAGACATTTTCACAATGTTTTTTCTTCCAATCTATAAGCATGGAAGTTTTTCCACCTCTTTGTGTCTTCCTCAGTTTCCTTCTTAAGTGTTATGTAGTTTCTATAGTAGAGATCCTTGACCTATTTGATTAGGTTTATTAATAGGTATCTTATGGGTTTCAGTGCTATAGTAAATGTAGGCAGCCACAGACGGGGTTAGAGTCAAGAGACCAAACCAGGCCCCAACTCACACCTCCTTGAAGCCCAGGGGCTAATAGCCCTGTGGGTGGAAGTTGAGCAGCGCTTGAGAAAGGGCCTGAGCTGTGGATCCTAAGATTCGCTGATGTGGTTGCCTGCGTGTGCTTATCTGGAATGGGCAAAACAGGCCTGCTCATTAAATCATTGTGGGATTGTGCTGTCCTTGCATGGGCTATAAACTACACCATTGTAAGATTGTGCTGTGCTTGCATAAACTATGTCTTGAGCCAATTTGAAGATAGTGCACCTGGTTAAAGAATTATCTGAAGACAGAGACCACTGGTGTCAGAGGGTCTGCTATTAGTCCTTGGGAAATAGATAATAGGAAAGCTTGAAGGGTTTTCTGTGCATGTTTCAAATTCTTAGTAATCAGCTAAAAATAGATCCTTCCTTATAATTGTTTCTGTTAGCTATATAATGCCTCACAGCTTTGAATAAAATTGGCACAGCTTGGACATCTTCCACTTTGCCCCTCCTGTCCCCATTTCTTTGCCTCTCGTCTTCATCTCATCATCCTCTTGCCTTCTCGACTCTGGTCGCGTTGTCGCGCCGGCCGCAACAAGTAAATGGAATTGAAACCTTACTTTCTCCTTCTCCATTCAGATTGTTAGTATATAGAAAAGCAACTGATTTCTGTGCATTCATTTGGAGTCCTTCATGTTGCTGAATTGCTGTAAGAGTTCAAGTAATTTAGGGGTGGAGTCTTTTGGGTTTTCCTCATAAAGTATATTGTCATATGCAAAGAGAGAGTTTGACTTCTTCTTTGACAATTTTAGTCCATTTTCTTTTTGTTGTACAAATGCTGAGGCTAGGATTTCCAATACTCTGTTAAACAAAAATGGTGAGAGTGGGCATCCCTGTCATGTTCCTGACCCAAAGGGAAAAGCTCTCAGATTTTTCCCATTGAGAATGACATTTGCTGTGCGTTTCTCAGAGATGGCTTTTATGATACATGTGCCTTCTAACCCTATATTTTGAGGAGTTTTCATCTGGAAAGGATGTTGTATTTTGACAAGTGGTTTTTCTGCATCAGTTGAGAGGATGATATGGTTCTTGTCGTTCTTTTGTTAATATGATCTATCACATCAATGCACTTGTCAATGTTGAACCTTCCTTGCATCCCAGGAATTAACCTCCCTTCATCATGAATAGCTCTTTTAACATTCTGTGGGATCTTATTGGCTAGTATCTTGTTGAGTATTTTGGCATTCCTGTTCATCAAGGTTATTGGTCTGTAATTCTCCTTTCCAATGGGGTCTTTGTCTGCTTTTTGGATCAAGCTAATGGTGGCCTCATAAAATTAGTTTGGAAACTATCCATCCATTTCTATGTTTGTTTGTTTTTTTTTTTTGTTTTTTTTTTTTGTTTGTTTGTTTTTGTTTTTGTTTTTGAAACAGCTTCAGTAGAAGAGATATGATTTATTCTTTCAGTGTTTGGTAGAATTCCCCTGGGAAGCTATCTCGCCCTGGAATCTAGTTTTTTTTTGTGAGCTTTGTGGTTACTGCTTCAATTTCCATGCTGGTTATGGGTCTGCTCAGATTATCTATTTTTTCCTGTTTGGGATTTGGTAGATTACATGTTTCCATGAATGCATCTGTTTCTTCCAGATGGCCTAATTGGTTGCCATATAGTTGCTGATAATACGTTCTAACAATTCTGTTTCTTGTACATTGGTCATGATCTCTCCCCTTTATTATTATTATGAGCCAAACATAATGCTATTATTTTCTACACTTATATTTAAGCCTTGATGGATGAGTTGAGATTTGCATATGCTCTATTGCCATGTGGTCTGAGTTACCCACAACTGTGACCTTCATGGGGTCTAATGGTCAATGTTTTCATTACTATCCAGGTAAGTGTTTTAATTAATGCTCCCTCTAAGTGACACATTTAGCTTTTTTCAGCCTCACCATGACCTTCAGTATAAATACAGCTCAAATATTAACTTTTATTTTTTATTTATTTATTTTTTAATTTTTTTTTAAAGATTTTATTTATTTATTTGACAGAGAGAAATCACAAGTAAGCAGAGAGGCAGGCAGAGAGAGAGGAGGAAGCAGGCTCCCTGCTGAGCAGAAAGCCCGATGTGGGGCTCGAACCCAGGACCTGGGATCATGACCTGAGCCGAAGGCAGCGGCTTAACCCACTGAGCCACCCAGGCGCCCCCAAATATTAACTTTTAATCTTGAAGGACAGTTTACATGTTTTCCTTTAAAACATGGCTTCTAGGTGATAATATTAGTCAGGGGTGTAACTGAGAAAGCCAACAGTAATTGGTCAGCTGACCTGCCTGGTGATTGGTCACCAGAATGAGGCTAATCTGAGAAATCCTTGATGTTTGGCCAGGGCATAGTGGTGACATCACATGGTGATGACATCATATGAAGAAGGTATTCTGATGTCCTGGGGGCAGTTATAAAAGCTTGGCAACAGCACAGGCTGCAGTGTGGAGAGAGATGGCAGTTCAGTCACTGCTCTTCCTGCTCTTCCTTGACTTCTCTGCCCTGTTCCCTGCCCCTGCCCATAGCAAACCCCTGCTCATTCCTCCTGTCCTGGCCCTCTCTCCAATACTCTACATACCACCTTCATATTAGCACCTATGTCTGTGCCCCTCTGTGGTCCTGAGAGGCCTCAAATCTGTACATTGTGATTCTTAGATACGTTTCTCTCTATGAGGATGGCCCAGGTCCTCAGGGACACATTCTCATTTGGCACATGGGACTGGGAGACTTGAAATCAGAGTACTATGGATTCTAAGCCAGCTAGGTCCCACAACTCTGGGGTCACAACTGTGCTCAGTAGAGGAAAGGTGAATCCACTTCCTGAGGGAACACAGGGCACACTACTACTCTGGAGTCCTCCAAGCAGGCTCAGCCCAGGACACATGAAGGCCCTGAACATACAGCTGACCCAGATGTGCAAACTAATTCCCCAGAAACCTAACCCAGAGGGCACAGACCATAAACCTTCAAACGCAGCATAACAAACAGAAATTCAGTCTTTGGAACAGAATACCCACCAGGAACCAAAAGATTAGGGGCCTTCTGATCCCATTTGACACTGTTCAGAGGAGTCACAGAGACACTGGGTGGACAAAGAGCCCACATACCTCAAGCTGGATAGCCCAGGGCAGCACAAGGCAAGTAAGTCCAAAAACACGTGTACCAAGTGTCATGAATCATGAGTCCCGCATCACAGCTCTGTATTGAGAAAATGACTCACCTACACAGAAGCGTTTCCACGTGCCTTTGGAAATGGAGTCCAGAAACTCAACTCTCAACCAAACATTCTCCCTGACAGCAGACTAACCATGTTCCCTTGAACCAAGAGACAAACAACTGAGATCTCTGCTAGGTAATCAGGCACCTGAAGAGCAGGCTCACCATGTTCCAGTGGCATTGGAGACAAACAAATCATTTCTCCATTATGCCAAGCAAACAGGTGGACAGGAGGCTCACATGTGTCCTTGGACATGGTAAACAACATCTTAGATGACTGTTAGACCATACAGGCACCTGTTAAGCAGGGTAACCCTGTGCCCTTGGACCTCAAGACAAGTAACTCAGTTCTTTGCATGGCAAATAGGCACCTTTCCAGGAGTCTCACCATGTGGCCATGGACCAGGAGACCAATAAATGAACTGTCTCATAGGATAAGCAGACACCTTGAGAGTGGGTTAAACCTGTGCCCTTGGACTTTGAGCCCAACAAAGGAGTTTGGGGCTAGACCAAGGAGACACCTAGACAGGAAGCTCACCACATGACCTTGGTCCTGGGAAACCAACAAATATCATTTTTGTCTGGTTGAAACAGGCACTATGACAGTGGGCTTACCCTGTGTTCTTGTACCTGGAGGCCAACAACTGAGCTGTATGATAGGTTAAGCAGGCCATTGACAGTCCAGTTAACCATGTGCCCTTGGACCTGGAGACCAACAATCCAGATATGTGACAAGTCAAGTAAGTAACTTGACAGCTGGCTCAACAATGTACCCATGGACATGGAAACAAAAAATATCAGGGTCTCTACTAGACCACACCAGGCACCTGGACAACAGGCCCAACATGGGCCCTTGGACTTGGAGACTAATAAAGAAGTTATGGGCTAGGTTAAGCAGACACCAAGACAGGAGGCTCATCATGTTCCTTGGGCCCTGAGACAAGCAACTTAGCTATTTGCCTGACCAGGGACACACCTTGACAACAGGGTCACCATGTGCCCTGTTACCTAGAGACTGACAACTGAGCTGTCTGATAGCAGTCTCCTTGGCAGTGGGCTAACCATGTGCTCTTAAATCTGGAGACCAACAATATAGCTCTGTGACAAGCCAAGCAGGTAACTTGACTGCTGGCTCAACATGTGCCCACAGACCTGGAAAGTAAAAAAATCAGGTCTCTACTAGGCCAAAAAGACATCTGGAGAGTAGATTCACCATGTGCTCTTATAACTTGAGCCCAAGAAAGGATCTCTGGTCTAGGCCAAGCAGACACATGGAGAACAAGCTGAACATGTGCCTCGAGAACAACAATTCAGCTCTTTTTTAGGTCAAGCAGCCACTGGGAGACTAGGGTTTCCATGAGCCTTTGAACATGTCGACCAATAAAGGAGCCCTGGGCTAGGCCTAGCAGATACCTTGTGAGTCAAATCACCACATACCCTTGGATGTGGAGACCAACAACACAGAACTTTATTAGACCAAGAATGCACCTAGAGAGCAGGCTCATCATTTGTTCTTTAATGTCAGTAATAATAACACAGCTCTGCCCAAGGCCAAGAAGGCAATTTGAGAGTGGGCTACTATGTGCCCTTGGAACAGGAGAACAACAACTGAGCTATCTGATCAGCCAAGCAGACACCTGCCAGCAGGCTCACTATGCACACTTGGATCTCCAACCCAACAACTCAGCTTTGTGCTCTAGCAAGTAGGCATGTTGATAACAAGCTTACCATATTCCCTTGGACCTGGAGACCAACAACTCAGCTTTCTGATAGGCCAAGCAGGCACCTGGTAAGCAGGCTCACCATGGACCTTTGGACCCGTAGACCAAAAAGTCAACCCTATGCCAAGCAGGCATGGTGACAGTGGCTCACCATGTACCCTTGCATCTGGAAGCCAATAACTAACCTGTGCTATAGACCAAGCAGGCACATGGACAGCAGTTTCACCATGTCACCTTGGAACTCTAGCCCAACAATGCAGCTATGCACTGGACAAAGAAACCACCTGGATAGCAAGTTTGCCATAAGCCTATGGAGACAGATACTTCCTTCTCCCCAGAGTATGGGGAAATCAAGCATTGGGTTTGGCAGTTAGTGTCAGACTATGAGACCTCCAAACCTGCTGAGCATTCAACGATGTTTCCACTAGACTATGGAGACCTGGGAGCCCTCAAACCATGAGTCTTCCATCCCAGCAGAGCACTGGGCTAAGAAGACACTGGGACATCAACTTGTACCAAAACTCTATGCCTGGGTCATTTTCAACACTGCAGAGAAGTGAACATTCAAGTCCTTTCTCACTTTGGATTGACTTCAGCCTGAGGTCATTGTGGCCTGCTCTCTGTGCATTCTTCACTTTGGGAAGAGTTCTCCTCAGAAGAAGGATGAAACCGTCCAGTGGTTTGAAGACTTTGTGTTAAAACATAGGGCAGGAAATGAGGAGGGATGATAGAAGGAAGTTGTAGAGGATCCAGGCCCTGAACTCTGTGAGGTCTTTGGCTGAGATCCTCCAGTTGAAGAAGTGTCACATCCTCAAGGGAGAGGTGGAGTCCTTAAAACAAGAAGCCAAGCATTGCAGTGAGAGCCAGTCTCAGCTTCACGAGTTGGAGAGGTTCTTCATTCAAAGGAAGCTCTTGCTGGATGTTTCTGGCTTACACGCAGTGCCCAAGGCTTATTGTTTTTGCACCTACCCATTATGGCATAGAAGGGGAGTTAGGGAGTGTGTGGTCAACTCCCAGAGTGGCGGTGTGTTACAAATTTGAATATTAGGTAAATAAAGCATTTAAAATTATTATTTTTGAAAAAAAAAAACTAATTTACAAGAAACAATCCCTGGGAGAGTGTAATGGGCAGCCTGTTCTAGAGTCACTACTGTGCCTCATGAGTCATCACATTCTTCTGAGGCTGGGGTCTCCATGGCTCTGAAAATATGTTGGTCACATATGCAGAGCTGCCTCTGAGCATAACCTGCATGTCTTTATCACTTTTGGACATATTGATGTCTAGAGCCAGAGAAGAGCAGCTGAGGTCAGCACCATTGTGATTGGAAGGAATAGAGAAGCAGCATGTCTGTACACAAGTATTTCTGCATAAAGCATTTGATGGAGACAAAATTTAGGAAAATTTTGCTAAATTTGAGGTTGATCCCTGATGTTGTGGCTTCAAACTGTGGCCATGACCACAGGAGTGTCTCCACGACAGGTTCCTGTGTGTAGTCCTTGGAAGAATGGATGTGACAAGACCAGGGAAGCAGGGTAGAGCAAGCCCAGAAGCATGGGACAATTCTCTCTATTTGAAGAGTTTTGGGGTCAGGGCATGAGGCAGAATGGTATGAGTGACCAGAATGGTGGGCTCTGTTCTGACCAAAGAAGAACTGCAGGAATTGGGAGAGATGTGTTGGATTCACATTGGTACTTTGTGCTTTAGCACAGACTAAGGTGCAGTGGGAAAGAGGTGGGAATAGGTGCATATTGGAGACTGTAGGGTCAGTTTGGGCATGAAGAAAGGGGCCACTTCCAAGAGACAGGGCTGAGATTCCGATAAACTGGACAAGGAGGGTCAGAATGGAGTTGGAAGGTGGGATTTCTGGCTGGCGCTTCTTGGGCAATGGCCCATCTTACCTCTAGGGTCGTAGGGTGTCATGCAGACATGTTGCAAATCCCAGTGATCTGGGGCCACCTTTGGCTCCCACTAAGATGACAGGGGAAGTGCCTAGAGCTGTGGCTCCTGGGACGAGCTCAGTCATGACTTTTTGCTCATCCCACCTGACCATACACAGATAGGAACCAGGTGGAAGCTTCTTCTGGGGGTTGGAAGTGTACTTCAGGGTAACTTGGGAAGTGGGAAGCTTATGACCATAAAATGGATGATGTCTGAGCTGATTTGAGGGTGCTGCTTTCAGGAGCCACCGTGAAGGCTGGTAGAGTCCAGTTCACGTAAATGTAAGTGGGATATGGATTCCTTATGTAATTATAGAACTTGAAATATCCTGTGTTTAGCTGTTCAGACCCTGCTCACTGTAACCAGTTGTTCCACAAACATCAGGTTCCTGGGTGGGCTGGCACCTCAGAGCTGCTCTCCCCTTGATTCTATATTCCTTCTTATCTGAAATGGGAGCAACATTGGTTGAAGGCAGTTGTGTGAGCAGGAGACAGGAGATGGCAGTATTGGGGAGGGATTTACAAGGGCAATGGAGAGATGCAGTCTAGAGGAGGAAGGGATGAAGGGACGGTAGACTATGAGCCAGGTCCTTGTCCTGGCATTTCCTCCCCAAAGGCAAAACATTAGCTTTCAGAAGGTAGTGGTGTGGGAGCTGCCTCTGTCCCATACCTGGCCTTCTCTGCCCCTTTGGGGAATCACAGCCCACACCTTCCAAGTCACAGACCCACATCAGTTCCATCCTGCCTCCTTCACTGTTTCTTGATCCCCACACCTTAGGGTTCTGGGATCTTTAGGGACATTTGGAGCTCCAGCAAACCAGGGTGGGACAGCTAGTCACACAGGTGTGCTGACAAGTGGAACACTACTACAGATAGGTAGGGAGGTAGAGAAGTAGATTTATAGATTCACAGAAGCCACAGGTATTTCAAAAGGTCCCTTCACAGAGGCAATCTTCACCCATTTTGGCTGTTTCCATTCCTTTCAGCAGTTACAAATAAACCTGAAGTGAGAAATTGTGCACAATGTTTCATGGCATCTCAAATTTTCATTCTCTGGGTCCAGGAGAGTGCTTGCTAGGTCATTGGGTTTATGTTTTGTTTCTGTAGAACCTATCAAACAGTATCACCAGAATGGCTCTTCCATTTACCTTCCCACCCGCCGTGTAGGAGAGCTGGCTCTTTCCAACATTTGATGTTTGTAATGTGTTTTGTATTAACCAGATATCCTAACAGGTGGGTAGTAGAGATAACCCAGTCAGGTTTTCATTTTCATTTTTTCTCATAGCTGGAGATTTGGAACATTTTTTTTCTTTGTGCTTATTTGCCATCTGCATGTTCTTTTCTTTTTTTATGTGAAATTATTTAGTAGACTATTTAAAGAAACATTTAAAGGAATGCAGTTTCTTTTAATTATTTATATTATTATCTTTTCCAGTGTTCCAAGATCATTGTTTATGCACCACACCCATGCTCCATGCAATACATGCCCACCTTAATATCCCCACCAGGCTAATGTATCCCCCACGCCCCCTTCCAAAACCCTCAGTTTGTTTCTCAGAGTCCACAGTCTCTCATGGTTCATCTCCCCCTCCGATTTCTCCAATTCACTTTCCTTTTCTTCTCCTAATATCCTTATATCTTATTCCTATGCTCCACAAGATATTCATAGCAACAATGGTGACAATTGCCAAGCTGTAGAATGAGCAAAGTGCCCTTCAGCAGAGGAATGGATAAGATAGGGTCCATAAATGAATGGAATATTACCCCTCCTCAGAAAAGATGAATCCCCAACTCTTATGAATAACATTGGACTTAAAGTCCCACTTTGTCTCCTATTCCTCTAATTTTCATATTTTTCTGACTATGCTTTGCATGGACTCTTTTATTCAAATCCTTCCATTTTTTCATAGTAGTGAGACTTCATACATATTGCATTGAATGTCTTATGGTGAGGTGTATATCTGTATCTGTATATCTATATCATCTACATCGATTCCATTCTGACAATGTATGGTATAACTAGGATATTTAATCCACTTACCTTTGGAGTAATTTCTGCTAAATATGGAATATATTTAGCCATTTTTTACCATTTGAGTTCGTTATGTCTTACATTGTTTTATTTCACCCAGTACTGGTGTTTTTTGTGTGTGTAGTGATTTTATTTTGTAGTGACATGGTCAAATTCCATTTCTTCTCCTTTTTATAGAAAAGGAAAATTTGTTTATGACCTTGAAGTAGAAAAGGTCTTATTAAATAAGGCATAGAGAATGAACAAAATAGCAGTGCCTGGGTGGCTCAGTCATTGAGTATCTGCCTTTGGTTCAGGTCATGATCCCAGAGTCTGGGGTAGAACTCCACATTAGGATCCCTGCTCAATGGGAAGCCTGCTTCTCCTTATCTCACTCCCTCTGCTTGTGTTTCTCTTTGGGGGTCTCTGTCTCTGTCAAATAAATAAATCTTTACAAAAGAATAAACAAAATAATTATCATATTGATTATTATATTTATATTATACTGTATTTTATTTAAATTCAATTTAATTAACATATAGTGTATTATTTGTTTCAGAGGTAGTGTTTTATAAAATACATACTAGAGATGGGGTAACTTGGTGATGGGCATTAAGGAGGGTGTGAGATGTCATGAGCACTGGGTGACATACTCAACAAATGAATAATGGAACACTACATCAAAAACTAATGAGGTACTATATGTTGGTTAAATGAACATGATAAAAACATAAGAATTTTAAAAAGGTCTTTTTTTAAAGGTTGTATTGGGGATTACGTATAACATATTGCATATTTAAATTAGAAGTTGAATTGATTCTTAAATTATTTATTTAAATTCTAGTTAGTTAACACATTGGGTAATATTGGTTTCAGGAGTAAGAACATACTGATTCATCTCTTATACATAACACCTAATGCCCATCACAAGTGCCCTCTAGTAATTCCTGTCACTCATTAAGCCCAACCGCAAATCCACCTCTCTCCTCAACCCTCAGTTCATTAACAATAGTTAGAGACTTTAATGTTTGCTTCCATCTCTCTCTTTTTCTTCCCTTCTCCTATATTCATCGTGCTGTTTCTTAAATTTAATCATATCTATAAACTCTATTAGTAATACATAATTTCTCCTCACTTTAGGTATTAATTTCCTCCTCAAAAATTAATTCTTTATATTTCATGTACAAGGCTAATATTATTCTCATACATAGTCTTCTAATTTCTTAGGAAATTTAAATTAATTTTACAAATCCATATTACAACATTATTTTATTTCAAGCTGAAATAATTGTCCCTTTGACACTTCCTGTAAGACAGGCCTAGTAATAAAAACCTTTCGTGCTCTTATGTATGTCTTAGGTTTCTTTCTTTCTTTGGGAAGGATAATTTTGCAGTTACAATATTGCAGGTTAACAGTTTTTTACTCTGCCATCATTTTGAATATATTTTTCACTGTGTTCAGTTCCCAATTCATACTGAGAACTCAGAAGATAGTCCTTACTGAAGGTTCTCTTGTACATGAAAAGTTCCATTTTTCTTGCAGCTTTCAGTGTCTTTTTCATACTTTGACAGTTTGTGTCTTTTGTGGATCTCTCTGAGATTATTCTATTTGGAGTTTTGTTAAGTTTCTTGGATTGTATAATCGTATCTTTCATCAATTTCAGATTTTAGCCTTTTTTTTTTTTTCATTCAATGATCTCTCTGCCTCTTTCACTTTAATCTCCTTCTGGGAGTTCTATAACACATATATTGTTCTACTTAACGACAATCCAGTTATACCATTGGCTATCTTCACATGTCTTTTGTCTTTTGTCTTCTTGCTCTCAGAATCTACAAATATAGCCCTGCCTTCATTTTCATTACTGCATTTTTTCCCTTACTGTCTAAATGTTCCATTGTATCTCTCTAGTAAATTTCCATTGCAGTTTTTGTACTTTTCAACTTTAGAATTTGATTGTTTTTTTTTTTTCCTTTTGTTTTAGAATTCTTATCTCTTTGGTGATGTTATCATTTTATTTACATGATATTTCAAACAAAATTTCTTTAGTTATTTGTCTGTGTTTTTATTTACTCCTTTGATCATATTAAAAGTAATTTAAATTTGTTTTGTCTAGGAATTCTTATCTCTGTGTTTCCTAAAGAGCAGTTTCTATCAATATATCTTGTTCAACATTACGACTAGGTTTTCCTACTTCTTTGTAATCCTTGTTTTTTTTTTTTTCTGTTATTGACCAAAAATAGGCATCGGAAATAAAAATAGCCATCTCCGCCAGTGTATGCAGATTTCTTATGTCATTATTATAGTACTATGCAAGTAGTTTTACTGACTTTAAACTTCTCTGTGCTCTGCCAATTTATTTCTCCCCAGCGGTTTATCCTGGCAGCTACTGAACTTTCAATGTCCTTATAGTTCTTCTCTTTCCATAATATTTTTTAGTTGGGATTGCACAGTATGCAGTATTTTTAGATTCAATTCATTCACTTAAGAATATGCATATAAAGATCCCCCATGCCTTAACATGAATTGATAAACTAACATCTTGTTAGCTTCCAAGTTTTTGCAATTATAAATAAAACTGCTATAAACATCTATGTGTAGATTTTTAAAAAATATATATTTTATTTGTCAGAGAGGACAATCAGGGAAATCAGCAGTGGAGGGGAGAAGCAGGTTCTCCATTGAGAAAGAAGCCCAATGCTGGATTGGATTCCGGGATCCTGGGATCATGACTGGGACCAAAGTCTGATGCACAACCATCTGAGCCACCCGGTGTCCCAAAGTGTAGTTTTTGTGTGGATATGTTTTCATGTTTTGTGGAGTGCTGGATTGTATGGTTAAGATAAGTTTAGTTATTAAGAAACTGTCAAATTATCTTCCAAAGTCGTTGTGTCATTTTGCAACCTGGCCAGTAAAAAAATGATTTCTTCATTTGTGCAACATCATCATTTAGTCTTCTTGCTTGGACTTGACCATCCAAATAGTCATGTAGTAATATCTTATTTATGTTTTAATGTGCATATAACTGCTGACATGTAATGTAAAGCATTGTATACTATGCTTATTTGCTATATATCTTCTTTAGTGATGGGTCTATTGGAGTTGTCTGTTTTCTTTATTAAGTTATTTTCTCCATTGTTGATTTCAAGAGTTTTTTGTATATTTATAAAAACAATTTTTTATCACCTATATCTTTTAGGAAGTTGTTCTTTCAAAATGTTCTAATCTGGTGCTTCCTGTTTGTTTTTAGTTCTTTACTTCATAGATCATAAGATTTAATGTTAATTAATTGCCATGTTTTGATGAATTTTTTAATGAGTTATGCCTTAGAGCCTATGGCTCTCTCAATTAGTGAAGTACATGACACTCGATCTCAGAGTCATAACTATGAGCCCATATTGGGTGTAGAGAATTCTTTTAAAAAATAAGTTACTGGGGGGGGATGCCTGGGTGGCTCAGTGGGCTAAAGCTTCTGCCTTTGGCTTGGGACATGATCCCATGGTTCTGGTATCTACCCCCACATCAGGCTCTCCACTTAGCATGGAGCCTGCTTCCTCCTCCTCCTCTCTCTCTCTCTCTTCGGGCTGCCTCTCTGCCTAGTTGTGATCTCTGTCTGTCAAATAAGTAAATAAAATCTGAAAAAAAAAAAGTTACTGTGGTGCCTGGGTGGCTCAGTGGGTTAGGCCTCTGCTTCAGCCCAGGTAATGATCTCAGGGTCCTGGTATTGAGAATGGCACTGGGCTCTCTGCTCAGTGGGAAGCCTGCTTCCTCTCTCTGGGAAGCCTGATTCCCCCCTCTCTCTCTGCCTGCCTCTGTGTCTACTTATGATCTCTCTCTGTGTCAAATTAATAAATGAAATATTGAAAAAAAAGTTACTTTTTTGGCATTGTATCTAATGGACATGTTCACACTCAACATCACTTAGGATTCTCTTGTGTTATTGTCTACAAGCATTGTAGTTTTACAATTTACACTTAGATCTACAGTGCATTTTGAGCTAATTTTGGTGAGGAATATAAAGTCTTTTAATTTAATTTTATTTTTTTCAGCATAGCAGTATTCCTTGTTATTGCACCACACCCAGTGCTCCATGCAATCCGTGCCCTTTCCAATACCCACCACCTGGTTCCCCCAACCTCCCACGCCCCACTGTTTCAAACCCCTCAGATTGTTTTTCAGACTCCATAGTCTCTCATGGTTCACCTCCCGTTACAATTTCCCTCAACTTCCTTCTCCTAACTCCCCTTGTCCTCCATGCTATTTGTTATGCTCCACAAATAAGTGAAACCATATGATAATTGACTCTCTCTGCTTGACTTATTTCACTCAGCATAATCTCTTCCAGTCCCGTCCCTGTTGCTACAAAAGTTGGGTATTCATCCTTTCAGATGGAGACATAATACTCCATAGTGTATATGGACCACATCTTCCTTATCCATTCGTCCGTTGAAGGGCATCTTGGTTCTTTCCAGTTTGGCGACCATGGCCATTGCTGCTATAAATATTGGGGTACAGATGGCCCTTCTTTTCACTACATCTGCATCTTTGGGGTAAATACCCAGTAGTGCCATTGCAGGGTCAGAGGGAAATTCTATTTTTAATTTCTTGAGGAATCTCCACATTGTTCTCCAAAGTGGCTGCACCAACTTGCATTCCCACCACAGTGTAAGAAGGTTCCCCTTTCTCCACATCCCCCTCCAACACACGTTGTTTCCATTCTTGCCAACTTTGGCCATTCTAACTGGTGTAAGGTGGTATCTCAATGTGGTTTTAATTTTAATCTCCCTGATGGCTAGTGATGATGAACATTTTTTTCATGTGTCTGATAGCCATTTGTATGTCTTCATTGGAGAAGTGTCTCTTCATATCTTCTGCCCATTTTTTTGATATGATTATCTGTTTTGTGTGTGTTGAGTTTGAGAAGTTCTTTATAGATCCTGGATATCAACCCGTTGTCTGTACTGTCATTTGCAAATATCTTCTTCCATTCCGTGGGTTGCCTCTTTGTTTTGTTGACCACCTCCGTTGCTGTGCAGAAGCTTTTGATTTTGATGAAGTCCCAAATGTTTATTTTTGCTTTTGTTTCCTTTGCCTTTGGAGACATATCTTGAAAAGTGGCTGTGGCTGATATCAAAGTGATTACTGCCTATGTTCTCCTCTAGGATTCTGATGGATTTTTGTCTCACGTTGAGGTCTTTTATCCATTTTGAGTTTATTTTTGTGTACGGTGTAAGAGAATGGTCGAGTTTCGTTCTTCTACATATAGCAGTTTTCCCAGCACCATTTATTGAAGAGACTGTCTTTTTTCCACTGTATATTTTTTCCTGTTTTGTCAAAGATTATTTGATCATAGAGTTGAGGGTCCATATCTGGGCTCTCTACTCTGTTCCACTGGTCTATGTGTCTGTTTTTATGCTAGTACCATGCTCTCTTGGTGATCACAGCTTTGTATTAAAGCTTGAAATCAGGTAATGTGATGCTCCCAATTTTATTTTTGTTTTTCAACATTTCCTTAACGATTCGGGGTTTCCTCTGGTTCCATACAAATTTCTGGATTATTTGTTCCAGCTCTTTGAAAAATACCGGTGGAATTTTGATCCGAATGGCATTAAAAGTATGGACGGCTCTAGGCAGTATAGACATTTTAACAATGTTTATTCTTCCGATCCAAGAGCATGGAATGGTCTTCCATCTTTTTGTGTCTCCTTCAATTTCTTTCATGAGTATTCTGTAGTTCCTCAAGTACAGATCCTTTACCTCTTTGGTTAGGTTTATTCCCAGGTATCTTATGGTTCTTGGTGCTATAGTAAATGGAATCGATTCTCTAATTTCCCTGTCTTTTCATTGTTAGTGTATAAGAAAGCCACTGATTTCTGTACATTGACTTTGTCATCTGCGAAGAGAGAGAGTTTGACTTCTTCATTGCCATTTTGGATACCTTTTATTTCTCTTTGTTGTCTGATTGCTGTTGCTAGGACATCTAATACTATGTTGAACAAGAGTGGTGAGAGTGGGCATCTTTGTCGTGTTCCTGATCTCAGTGGGAAGGCTGCGAGATTTTTCCCATGGAGGATGATATTTGCTGTGGGTCTTTCATAGATAGATTTTATGAAGTTCAGGAATGTTTCCTCTATCCCTGTACTTTGAAGTGTTTTAATCAGGAATGGATTCTGGATTTTGTCAAATGCTTTTTCTGCATCAATTGAGAGGACCATGTGGTTCTTCTCTCTTCTATTAATTTGTTCTATCACATTGATTGATTTGCAAATGTTGAACCATCCTTGTAGCACAGGAATGAATCCCACCTGGTCATGGTGGATAATCTTTTTCATGTGCTGTTGGATCCTGTTTGCTAGGATCTTGTTGAGAATCTTAGCATCCATATTGATTAGTGATATTGGTCTGAAATTCTCCTTTTTGGTAGGGTCTTTGCCTGGTTTGGCGATCAGGGTAATGCTGGCTTCATAGAAAAGGTCTGGAAGTTTTCTTTTTGCTTCATTTTTTTGAAAAAGCTTCAGGAGAATAGGTGTTATTTCTTCTTTGAAAGTTTGGTAGAATTCCCCAGGGACTCCATCAGGTCCTGGGCTCTTGTTTTTTTGGGAGGTTTTTGATCACTGCTTCAATCTAGTTACTAGATATTGGTCTATTCAGGTTGTCAATTTCTTCCTGGTTCAATGTTGGGTGTTTATAGTTTAACAGTAATGCATCCATTTCATCTGGGTTGCTTAGCTTATTGGCATATAACAGTTGATAATAACTTCTGATGATTGTTTCTACTTCCTTGGTGTTAGTTGTGATCTCCCCCTTTTCATTCATAATTTTATGAATTTGGGCTTTCTCTCTTTTCTTTTTGGATTAGTGTGGCCAATGGTTTATCAATCTTATTGATTCTTTCAAAAAACCAGCTTCTATTTTCACTGATACCTTCTACTGTATCTCTGGTTTCTACCTCATTGATCTCAGCTCTAATCTTATTTCCCTTCTTATGTGTGGAGTTGGTTTGATTTTTTGTTGATTCTCCAGTTTCTTAATGTGTAGAGACAGCTTGTGTGTTCTGGATATTTCAACCTTTTTGAAGGAGGCTTGGATGGCTATGTATTTCCAACTTAGGACCGACTTTGTTGTATCCCATAGGTTTTGGACCGAAGTGTCTTCATTCTCATTGGTTTCCATGAATTGTTTCAGTTCTTCTTTGATCTCCTGGTTGATCCAAGCATTCTTAAGCAAGGTGGTCTTTAGCTTCCAGGTGTTTGAGTTCCTTACGAACTTTTCCTTGTGATTGAGCTCCAGTTTCTAAGCATTGTGATCTGAGAACAAGCAGGGAATGATCTCAGTCTTTTGCTATCGGTTGAGTCCTGATTTGTGACCCAGTATGTGGTCTATTCTTGAGAAGGTTCCATGTGCACTTGAGAAGAATGAGTATTCTGTTGTTTTAGGGTGGAATGTTCTATATATATCTATGAGGTCCATCTGGTCCGATGTGTCATTCAATGCTCTTGTTTCTTTATTGATTTTCTGCTTCAATGATCTGTCTATTTTTGAGAGAGGTGTGTTAAGATCTCCTACTATTAATGTATTCATATCAATATGACTCTTTATCTTGATTAACAGTTTTCTTATCTAATTGGCTGCTCCCATATTGGGGGCATAGATATTTACAGTTGTTAGATCATCTTGTTGGATAGTCCTTTTAAGAATTATGTAGTGTACTTCTGTATCTCTGAATACAGTCTTCAGTTTAAAATCTAATTTATCTGATATGATAATCGCTACCCCATCCTTCTTTTGAGGCGCATTGGCATGAAAGATGCTTCTCTAACCCTTCATTTTCAGTCTGGGTGTATCTTTAGGTGCAAAATGGGTCTCTGGTAGACAACATATGGATGGGTCCTGTCATTTTATCCAATCTGCTACCCTGTGTTATTTTATGGGTGCATTTAGGCCATTCACAGTGAGAGTGATTATCGATAGATACGTTTTTATTGACATCGTGTTACCTTTGAAGTCTTTCTTTCTGTAGATTTTCTTTATATTTCTGTTCAATGCTATTTTTGGGATTTTTCCTCTTTTATATAACCTCCCTTAGTATTTCCTGCAGTGTTGGCTTGGTGGTGGCATAGTCTTTTAAGCCTTGCCAGTCTTGGAAACTCTTTATCTCTCCATCCATTTTGAATGTCAGTCTTGCTGGATAAAGTATTCTTGGCTGCATGTTCTTCTCATTTAGTGC
Organism: Lutra lutra; assembly: GCF_902655055.1. NCBI lineage: Eukaryota > Metazoa > Chordata > Mammalia > Carnivora > Mustelidae > Lutra > Lutra lutra. Next base: position 157,361,251 of record NC_062282.1, on the reverse strand, counting down.
CCTGAATATACCTTGCCAGCCCTTTCTGGCTTGCCAGGTCTCTGTGGACAGGACATTATTCTGATGGGCTTTCCTCTGTAAGTAAGGAGCCTCTTTCTCCTAGTGGCTTTCAAGAGTTTGTATCTACAATTATGATTCCTCAATATGACTATCAGGTGCCTTAATGCTTTTCTGGAATCTATAATCTTGGGTGGAGACCGTTCAGACTCTAGTACATGAACGCTGGTTCCATTCCCGAGATTGGGAAAATTTTCATGAAGAACTTGTTCCACTATATCTTCTAGACTTCTTTCTTTCTCCTCCCCTTCAGGGATTCCAATAATTCTGATGTTGGAAAGTTTCATGGCATCATTTATTTCCCTGATTCTGTTGTCGTGGCTTCTAATGATCCTTTCTCTCTATCCATTTGTCCTCCAGATCACTAATTCTATCTTCTGTCTCAGTTACCCTAGCTGTGAGAGAATTTAGATTAGATTGGAAGTCATTGAGAGCATTATGAACCTCATCTCTGGTAGCTTTTAGCTCTGCCCTAACATTGTGAACATCTTTTCTGGTCGCTTTCAGCTCGACCCTAATCAATTCCGTTTGGTCATCCATGGCTTTCTCCAACCTAGCTTTGCCTGGATAATTGTTAGCCTGAATTCTCTTTCTGACATATTGTCTATGTTGATAGCTGTTAGCTCTGTTGCAGAAGGTACATCCTCTGTATTTTTCTTCTCTTGTGCCTTCCTCCTCATAGTCATTTTGGTGAGAGATGACTGAACAGATGTAGCTGGATGTATCGACCGTGGTGAAGTCAAGGTGCACCCTGGAAAACTTCTGAGCCATCAGGATTCCCCACCCAAATGAGAGAAAAAAGAAAAGAAAAAGAAAAAAAAAAAAGAGGGAGAGAGAGAGACAGGAAAGAAAGGAAGGATAAAAGAGAAGGTTCAGCCCAAATGGGCCCGAAGGTAAGATTTATGAAGTACACAAACAAAAACAGTCAAACAAAAAGATTGATAAAAGTATATGACAAGAGAAAAAAAATATATATATATATATATATATATATATATATATATATATATATATATATATATATATATATATGTATATGCAAATAAAGGAAGAACCTCGTCAAAAAGAACCCCAAGTGTAAGATTTAAATACTATCAGGACAAACACAAAAACACAGAAACACTGGTGGAAGAAAAAGATGGGAGAGTGGTTATAAATTCTCAATGTGGGTGAGGAAGGTTGTTTTGATTCTTCCTGGATGTATCTTGATATCTTTGTTAAAGGACTCAACTTTCCTAAGATAAAGGGGGATTAAAAATTGGTTTACCTATAGGGGTAGTATTGTTTGGGGAAAGGAGATTACTTTGAAGTTTACCTCTATATGAATATCAGAAAATAAAAATAAAAAAGGAATAAACTAAATTAAACTAATATTAAAAAAAAGAAATTAAAAAATAGAAATGCAAAGGAAAAACATAGGTGTGTGTATCAAAAAGTTCAGGTTAGAAGGTTATTATGAAATTTGATGTACTGGACAGCTCACTGTGATGGTAAATAGGTTAAAAAATTATCTATATCACCAAAATGCCCTTCAAAGGATGAATGGATAAGGAAGATGTGGTCCATATACACTATGGAGTATTACGCCTCCATCAGAAAGGATGAATACCCAACTTTTGTAGCAACATGGACGGTACTGGAAGAGATTATGCTGAGTGAAATAAGTCAAGCAGAGAGAGTCAATTATCATATCGTTTCACTTATTTGTGGAGCATAACAAATAGCATGGAGGACATGGGGAGTTAGGAGAAGAGAGCTGGTGGAAATTGGAAGGGGAATTGAACCATGAGAGACTATGGACTCTGAAAAACAATCTGAAGGGTTTGAAGAGGTGGGGGGTTGGGAGGTTGGGGGAACCAGGTGGTGGGTATTAGAGGGCATGGATTGCATGGAGCACTGGGTGTGGTACAAAAACAATGAATACTGTTATACTGAAAATAAATTTTAAAAAGGATTAAAAAATTATCTATATAAAAAAAATGAGCCAAAATAGTGGGAACAAATTAAAAATAAAAGTTGTCCTATGAAGTAGTGGTGGTTGTTCTCTTGTAGATTTTTTTTTTTTTTCTTTCCTGGTTGGTTTTCTGGGGGAAGGGCCTGCCCCGTGGGTTTTCAGTCAATGATGTTCCCTGAGTTAAGTCCTCCTGCCCCCCTCAAGGGGGTGGGCTCTGAGGAAACCCGTTTTTTCAGGCTTTTGTTCTCTGGAGGTTTTTATGTTTGTTCACTTTTTTTTTCTCTCGCCTTGACCGCTTTTGATGGTTTTCGTAGGTTTAGAGGAAAGCAAACTGTACCCTGACCTCCCTCTCAGAGAGAAGCCTCAGTCTGGCTGCAGAGCCCATATAAATTCCCCTTGGCCGCTGGCAGAGCAGGTTCTGAATTGTGGTCCCTGGGGACTCAAGATCTTCTGCTTGTACCCAAAACCACAGCAGCAGCGGCGGCTGTCTGGGCAGCTCCAGACCGCCAGAGAGGTTCCAAGCAGCGACCGCACACTGAGATTTTCCCGCTGGCCCTGGATGGGAGTGCCTGGTCTTTCTGGGTCTAAGAGCGCCGGACTTGTAGGCACCTCTCTCAGGGGGAGGCTCTGGGTCACGCGCCTGCACGCGTCTCATGCGCTGAGAGCGGGCGCAGGTCCGAAAGCACCAGGCTGGGCCTTCGCGCACCTCTCTCAGGGGAGAGTTGGGTCGCGCGTCTCAGGCTCTGAAACATGGCGCGGGTCTAAGAACCATCTTGACTCCCCCCTTTTTCTAGGTTTTTTAATTTGCTTCAGGATGTCCTGTTGTTCCAGCATCATTTTGAGAAGACATTATTGCTTCATTGTGTTTTCTTAGATTGTTTGACAAAATTCAGTTAATTATATTTACGTTGGTTTTCTTCTTGCCTTCTTTTTTCCATTGACATCTTCATCTAGTCACACACCAGAGTACCAGTTATGCTTTCTGTAGCTTTGTAGAAATTCTTGAATTTGGACATCATCCATCTTTCAACTTTCTTCCTTTTCAATATAGTGTTGTCTATTTTGGGTCTTTTTTCTCTCACATAAGGTTTTTAGTCACTTTGTCAATGACGACAAAATAACTTGATGTAATTTTGACTTGGATTTCATTAGATCTATACATCAAAATGAGTGGAACCAATATGTTTAAAACATTAAATCTTTTCTTTCTTAATGTGTTGAGTTCAACACAACACATTTCCATGAAAGCTGTGTGTCTCTACATCCAGTAACATTCACTAAGTTTTGTCTTTTTTTTTTTTTTTAATGTATTTCAACAGTTGAGGGGAAACTGGGTGGGTCATTAGAAGAGCATGTGGCTTTTGACTTTGGGGTCATGAGTTCAATCTAGATCTGGTTGTAGACATTATTTTCTTGAAATATATATGTTTGCCTATGATATTTAGATGTGTGTTGTTTAATCCTCACAAAAGTAGGAGTGCTTAATTTAGCTTTCAACATTGATTTCTAGTTACCTTCCACTATATTTTGAGAACAGACATACAGACATTATATGACTTCTATTAACATTTGTAAAGGCGCATTTTGCAGCTCAGGATGTAATCTATTTTGTTGTATATTCCATATAATTATGAAATAATGTGTGTGCTAATGATACTGAAATAAGTCTATACATTTTCATTCTATGGAAAGTCTTTTTTTTTTAATTCTAAATATTTTTTTAAAATTCTAGCTAGGTAACATATGGTGAAATTGATTTCAGGTGTAGAATTTAATAATTAATCATTTACACATAATACCCAGAGCTCATCACAGCACATATATTCATATACAACATATATGTTGTAGGAAAATGTTTTAGTTTCATTCTTCTTCCATGGTGCCATCCAGTTTTGCCAACACTATTTGTTGAAGAGACTGGCTTTTTTCAATTGTATATTTTTTTTCATGATTTTTTTAAATATTAGTTGATCATAGATTTGATGGTCCTTTTCTTGGGTATCTATTCTGTTCCATTGATCTACGTGTCTGTTAATGTACCAGTACAATACTGTCTCCATGACTACAGCTTTGTAATAGATCTTAAAATCTGGAAATGGGATACCTCCATGTTTGTTTTTTCTTTGAGAATTATTTTGGCTATCAGAGTCTCTTTTGTTTCTCTACAACTGTTAGGATTATTCTAGTTCTATTCAAATCCTGCTGGTTTTTTATAGGGACTGCATTGAATATATAGATGTTTTTTGTAGTATAGACATTTTAACAATATTCTTCCAATACATTAGCCTGGAGTGTTTTCCCATTTCTTTGTGTTCGCTTAAATTTCTTTACTTGTACTATAGTTTTTGATGTAAAGACATTTAGCTCTTTAATTAGGTTTCTTCCTAGATAACTTGTGTTTGGTGCCATTGTGAATGAGACTGTCCTTGATTTCTCTTTCTGCTGCTTCATTATTGGAAATGCAACAGATTTCTGTATGCTGATTCTAAATCCAGCAACATTGCTGAATATTTGTATCAGTCCAGTAATTTGGTGGTGGAATCTTTTATGTTTCCTACATAGAGTATCATGTCATCTGCATATACTGAAAGTTAGGCTTGTTTCTTGTCAATCTGGATGTCTTGTTTTGTTTTGTGTTTTTGTTTCTTTTTGTCACTTGATTGCTAATTCTGGGACTTCCAGTACTATGTTAAATAACATTTGTGGCAGTGGACTTCCCTATCATATTTCCAACTATAATGGAGGAGCAGTTATTCCACTTTGAAGAAGACATTGACTGTAGATTTTTATGTTTGGCTTTTAACATGTTAATTTATGTTCCTTCTATAACAGTTTTGTTGAGGTTCTTTTTTTTAAGATTTTATTTATTTATTTGACAGAGAGAGATCACAAGTAGGCAGAGAGACAGGCAGAGAGAGGGGGGAAGCAGGCTCCCTGATGAGTAGAGAGCCCGATGTGGGACTGGATGCCAGGACTCTGAGATCATGACCTGAGCTGAAGGCAGAGGCTACTGAGCCACCCAGGCGCCCCAAGGTTCTTTCTTTTAATTAATATATTTTATTAACATATAATGTATTATTTGTTTCAGGGGTACATGTCTGTGATTCATCAGTCTTCAACAATTCACAATACTCGCCATAGCATATACCCTCCACAATGTCCATCACCCATCCATCCTGTCCCTCCCAACACCCTCCTTTCCAGCAACCCTTAGTTTGTTTCCTGAGATTAAGAGTCTCTTATGGTTGGTCTCCCTCTCTGGGTTCATCTTGTTTCATTTTCCCCTCCCTTCCCCTATGATCCTCTCTCTTGTTTCTCAAATTTGTTGAGGTCTTTTATGCAGAATGAATGCTTTACTTTTTCAAGCATTTATTTTCTGAACCTATTGAAAGTATCATATGGTTCTTACCCTTTCTTTGATTAATTTGATCTATAACTTCCATTGATTTCCAAATATCAAATCACCCTTGTAGCCCAGGAATAAGTCCCATTGGATCACGGTGAATAATTCTTTAATGTCCTGTTGGATTTGATTTGTTAACATCTTGTTGAGAACATTTGCATCCATGTTCATCATGAGTAATGACCTGTTCTCTTTTTTCGTGCAGTATTTATAGTCTTTGTTATCAGAGTAATGCTCCCTCATAGAATGAATTTGGAAATTTTCCTACAATGTTTACTTTTTGGAACAGATTGAGAAGAATAAGTATTAGCTGTTCTATAAATGTCTGGTAGAATTACCCTGGGAAGTGCTCTGGCCCTGGAATTTTGGGTTTGGGGACATTTTTGATTACTGAATCCACTTCGTTGTGGGTTATGGATCTGTTCAAATTTCCTATTTTCCCCATTTCAGTCCTGATAGCTTGCATGTTTCTAGGAATTTATTCATTTCTTCCAGATTGTCCAGCTTGTTGTCATATACATTTTCATAATAGTCTCTTATAATTGCTTGTATTTCTGTGGTGTTTGTGATATCTCCTCTTTCATTCATGACTTTACTTCTTTGATTCCTTCCTCTCTTCATTTTGAGAATTCTGCCTAGGCGTTTATCTCTTCTATTAATTCTTTGGAAGAACAATCTCTTAGTTCTATTGTTAATTCTCTTAATCTATTGTTCTAGTGATTTTTGTTTTGTTTTCTTTTTCTCTTTTTCATTTATCTGTGCTCCAATCATTATTTTGGCCCTTCTTCTGCTTCCTTTAGGCTTTATTTGCTCTTCCTTTTCTATCTCCTTTAGATGTAAGGTTAGGTTTTGTATTTGACCCTTTCTTGCTTCTTGAGGTAGGCTTGTATTGTCATAGTCTTCCTTCTTTTGACAAATCTTGTTGTATCCTAAAACATTAGGCCTATCTTATTTTCATATTCATTTGCTTCCAGGTATGTTTAAGATTTCTTCTTTAATCTACTGGTTAGTCCATTCATTCTTTAGTAGGATGATCTTTACATTACATTAATTTTGTTCTTTCCAAAATTTTTCTTGTGGTTGACTTCAAATTTAATAGTATTGTGGTCTGAAACTATGCCAGTTCTGCTCTCAATCTTTTTGTACCTGTTGAGTACAAATTTTTGACCCACTATGTGGTCTATTCTGGAGAATGTTCCATGCGCAATTGAAAATAATGTGAATTGTAATGTTTTAGCTTGAAATGTTATGAATTTATCTGTCAGTTCCTTCTAGTGCTGTGTGTCATTCAAAGCCATCATCTCCTTGCAGGTTTTGTGCTTAGGTGATCTGTTCATTGTTTTAAGTGGGATGTTGAAGGCACTCACTCTTATTGTATTATTTTCAATGAGTTTCTTTACATTAGTTATTAATTGATTATATATCTGGCCGTTCCCATGTTGGATGCAAAGACATTTATTATTGTTATATCTTGTTGTATAGACTCCTTCATTATCAAATAGTGTCCTCATTCATTTCATTACTGTCTTTGGTTTAAAATCTAGTTAGTCTGATATAAACATTGTTACTCTGATTTTCTTTTCAAATTCATCATCATGGTATATTTTTCTCTATCCATTCACTTTCAATCTGATGGTGTCCTTACACCTAAAATGAGTCTCTTATTATCTATATAGATAGATCCTGAATCTTTTTTATCCATTCTGATACCGAGTGCTCTTTGATTGTAACATTTATTCCATTTACATTCAGAGGAATTATTGACATATAAGAATTGAGGGAAGTTGGAAGGAGGGATGAACCATGAGAGATTATGGACTCTGAAAAACAATCTGAGGGTTTTGAAGGGGCTAGGGGTGGAGGTTGGGGGAGCCAGGTGGTGGGTATTTTGGAGGTCACGTATTGCATGGAGCACTGGGTGTGGTGCATAAAAAATGAATTCTGTTATGCTGAAAAGAAATTTAAAAAAAAAAGAATTTAGTGCCATTGTGCGGTGCCTGGGTGACTCAGTCAGTTAAGTGTCTGACTTTAGGAAAGTTCATGATTTCAGGGTCCTGAGATCGAGCCCCATGTAGGGCTCTTTGTTCAGCAGTGGGTCTGCTTCTTCCTATCTCTCTTCCCCTCCCCTTGTTCCTGCTCTCTCTTTCTCTAAAATAAATAAATAAAATTTAAAAATAAAAGAAATTAGTGTCATTGTATTGCCTCTAATGTTAGTGTTTCTGGAGATTTTCTCTGTTCCTTTCTAGTCTTTGTTGCTCTTGTTCTTTCTTCCCCCCTCGAAGAATCTCCTGCAATATCTCTTGATGGGCTGGATTAGTAGTCACAAACTTCTTTCATTGTGTTTTGTCTGGGAATTATTTGGTCTCTCCTATTCTTCATGACAATTTTGTTGGATAAAGTATTCTTGGCTGCATACTGTTCCCAATCTGCATGTTGAATATATCATGTCTCTTTCTTCTGGCCTACCATGTTTCTATGGACATCTCTGCTGAGGACCTGGTTTGGCTTTCCTTGTAGAGTTTTTGTTTGTTTGCTTCCTAGTTTGTTTGTTTTTCACTTGCTACTTTCAGGATTCCTTCCTTATATGTATCGCTTGGATTTTGATGTTTGTTGCCTTCCCCAGATTCAGAACATTTTCAGCTACAATATTGATCAAATAAACCTCTGTCCCTTTCTTCATATTTTGGGATTCATATCTGAATGTTATTATGTTTTGTGAATTGCCCGAGTTTCCTAAGTCCACATTGGTGAGCCAATACTTTTCTTTCCCTCTTCTTTTCAGCTTCATTATTTTCCATAATGATATCTTCATGCCAATGATTAATTCTTGTTTCATGTCATTCACTTGATTTAGCATTTTAGATATCATGACTTGTATTTAGTTCATTGATCTCTATAGTAAGGTATTGTTTAGGTCTTATGAGCTTTTTTTTTTTCTTTTTAAAGGACAGACAGTATCCTTATGATTGTTGTCTTAAATTCTGATTTATTCATATTACTTATATCTGTTTTGATTATGTCTTTGCCATGATTTCTTCATTTTTTTTTTCTTTTGGAGAAATTCCCCCTACTTGCTTTTTTTCTTTTCTTTTCTTTTCTTTTAATTTTTCCCCTTCTAAGTCAATCATGTCTGATTTTGTTGTGTGTGTTTGTGTATGTGTGTGTTATGAAAGACTGCTAAATCTCCCACTTGTGAGAATAATGGCTTTATAAGAATAGGTCCTATAGGGGCACCTGGGTGGCTCAGTGGGTTAAGCCTCTGCCTTCAGCTCGGGTCGTGATCTCAGGGTCCTGGGATCAAGTCCCATATCAGGCTGTCTGCTTGGCGGGGAGCCTGCTTCCCCTCTCTCTCTGCCTGTCTCTCTGCCTACTTGTGATCTCTCTCTGTCAAATAAATAAAAAAAAATAAAAATCTTAAAAAAAAAAAGAATAGGTCCTATACAGTACAGGGAATGGCACCTCAGAAAATGTATCAGAGTGTCCAGTATCCTGTTGTTTTTCAGCTTATCTTTCTCTCAGGTCAGTCTTCTATAGAATTTCTCCTTCCTGGAATGGCATGATAAATTCTAACTGCTGAAATTAAAAAAAAAAAATCAATATGCAAGAATATGCTATCTGCAAGGATTTCACTTAGAATAGAAGGATAGAGAGATTTTTTTTACCAGAAAAACAAAAAAAAAATTATAAGCCAAACCAGCTATGTCTCTGTCACCCATGATTCCATCAGCATGTGGGTTCCAAATTTCATAGTCCCAATTCAGCATGTATGACTTCCCACCTACTGAATGCCAACTAAACACACCTTCATCTCAGTTTGCCAGTGACTCAAACTGGCACCCTTCCCCTTCAAATTCCAGCCCCTTTGCTCAAGTTTGTGCACAAAAGTGGGCATAATTATGACACCAGAATGAAGAAACCCAAACAGTGACACTAATTCTGTGGAATATAGAATGGATAAAAAGAGAATGTTCAGATGAGAACATCTCCAATAGGCACATCAAATAAGAATACATACAGCATGACTCTGGTAAGTAAAAGAAACAAACCTAGGAAAAATAAAACAAGATGAAATCAGAGAAAGAGAGAGCCAAACCATAAGAGAATCTTTTTTTTTTTTTTTTTTCCATGAGACTCTTAAGCAAAGGAAACAAACAGAGGGTTGCTTCAGGGGATGGGAGTATCGGGTTGGGGTAACTGGGTGATGGGCATTAATGGGATATTTGATGGAATGAGCACTGGGTATTATTTGCAACTGATGAATCACATAACTCTATCTCTGAAACTAATAATACACTGTTGGTTAGTTAACTAAATTTGAATAAAAAAGGAACCACCCAAAAAAAAAGAATTTCTGCTTCCCTGCAGATGGAAGTATATGGATCTTGACCAGTGTGTGGTGTTTTAATAGGTCTCTTTGTTAAAATAGTCATTGTCCTATTTCCACTAGACCTGAAGCTTTCCAACAGTCAAGATCAGTAGACTTGGTCTGTCTGCGTGGGGTTTGTTCTTGTCTCTGAGTCAGGGGCCTGTTGCACTTTGTTCTCAGGCTGATTTGCACTAGTAAGTCAGTGCACCTGCAGGGCACAATGGGGCTGGGGTTGGTGTAAGTGGCTTCTGTGCTGCTCACTGAATTCTTTGTTGATGGGCAGGGCGAAAAATGGCATCATTCCATTCTTTTTTCCCTGGAGAGGGTAAATACCGGCACTGCTTCTCAGAATGACATCATAAAGAGTAAACAATCTCCCTTCTTTTGTGTAAGGCTTCCATCAGAATCTGGCTTTAACTTTCTTTGTTTATGAGCCTCTACTTGCCTGGTGGTGTCATACTCCTATGCTTTATTTCAGATTTTGGGTTGGAAAAAAAAAAAAAAAACTTGAAAATAGGGACCTGGTGTGGGTTAGACCCACATTGATACCCTTGGGGAGTCTTACTATGCTATGTTTGGTGATGTTTTGTCCCAGTAAAGCAGTTGTGTGGCCACACAGGGGCTCAGAATTTATGGTAAAGCTCAGCCTATGGTAAAACTGCCTCCATTTTATCTGCCTTCAGGAGATGCTTCAGCTTCTGTCTTCATTAAACCAAGAATGAGACGCTCAAATCATTGTGTTACCTTGTTTCCCCTCTTCAAAGACTTGTATGATTTCAGGTCTCATATATAAAACTTTAATCTCTTGGAGTTAATGGTTGTGTGTGACGTAAACGGGGGGGAATTTTTTTTTTAACCTGTAGCTGAACAGTTTTCCCAGAACCATCTGTTGGAGAGGTATCATTTCCTCCCCATTTGGACATTATTTCCTGCTTTGTTCTATTTCCAAGCTTAAGTTACCATATAATTATGGATTAATTTCTGGGTTTTAAATTCTATTCCATTCATCTATGTGTCTATTTTTGTGCCAAAACCATACTGTTTTGTTTATGACAGTTTTGCAATATAACTCGAAGTCTGTTATTGTAACAGTTTAGCTTTTCAAAAGTCAAAATTGCTTAGGGTATTTGGGATCTTTTATAACTCTAAACAAATTTTGGGATTGCTTCTTCCATTGCTGTCCAAAATGGTGTTGGTATCTTGATAGTGATTGCATTAAATCTGTAGATAATTTTGGGTTGTATAGATATTTTAATACTTGTTCTTCCAGTCCATGAGCACGAAATACCTTTGTATTTCTTTTCATCATCTTCAATTTCTTTAATCAGTGTTTTATAGTTTCCAGAGTACAGGTCACTCAGCCTTATTATTAGGTTTTACCCAGACTTATCAAAGATAGAAAAGACTCAAGTATGTGATATCACAAACGAGAGAGAACAAATAACAACCAACAAATGGAAATCTAAAAAAAAATATATAATAAAATGCTATGAAAACTATATGCCAAGTAATTAGACAACTTTGATCAATGCGTAGAAATGACAAACTATGACAACTCTAACTGAAGTAACTCAAAACTTGAACTGTACAATAACCAGGAAATAAATTGAATCAGTAATCAAAAATTCTCAAGTGGATGTCCAGAGCCAGATAGCTTCACAGGTGAATTCCACCAAACATTTAAGGAAGATTAAATACTGCTTGCTCTGAAACCATTCTAAAACATGGAAACATAGAAACACCTCAAAGTTTATTCTATGAGGCTAGCATTACTCTGATAAGAAAACCAGATAAATATACCAAAAAAACAGAACTGTACACCAATTTCCTTGACGGATATGATCAATAGAAAAGTAAAATTCTCAATAAAATACTAGCAAACATAATCCCACAATACATTAAATACATATATATATATACATATATATGTATATATGTATATATATGTATGTATATATATACATATGTATGTGCATATATATGTATGTATATATATATGTATATATATGTATGTATATATACATGTATATATGTATTTTATGTATTGTGGGACTATGTTTATGTGGGATATATACATATATATATCCCTCCCCAGGGTGCCTGCATGACTCAGTTAAGCATCTGCTTTCAGCTCAGGTCTTAGCCCCAGGGACCTTAAATACAGCCCTCATTTGGCTCCCTGTTCAGTAGGAAAGTGTGCCTCTCCCTCTCCATATGTCTCTTCAGCTGCATTTCTGTTCCCTTCTTGGTGGCACTTCTGGCATTTCAGTGAGCACCCATCTTGTTGGAGGCAGGTGTCCATGGTAGTCTGGTGTGCACACACACTACTGAGACAATACTATCGTCCTAAGCTTTTTACGGAAAGTTGGGAGGAAAAAAAAAGTAGAACTAGCTATAAAATATGCATGGCACATCTTGTTTAATTTTGCATGTGACTTCTTTTTAGTGCATTGATGAGTGACATTGTCATCCAACATTTACGTTTATTGTTCAGGGAATGCCTTCATGATTTTTTATACTGGTTTTACTGTTCAGACTGTGGCTTGGGTTTGAGTATACTGTGATCAACTACCTGGTCTTTGAATTTCCCACCCAATAAGCTTATATTTTGTGAAGCATTTGTTTCTCAGATTGGGCACTGTTAGAACCTAAAGTAGTAGCTGATGGTTATCTGTGAATTATTTTTCTCTTCCTTTTTTCTTTTTCCTTTTTTTTCACTTGAAGTAGATTGTATAAAACAGGTATCCCCCTCTCTAGTATCCATAATAGAGTGAAAGTTCAAAGTGAAATTTCAAAGAGAAAATCTTAAAAGCACCTTGAGACAAGATATGTTTACCTACAAATGTGGGCACATAAGGTTGGCAGCAGACCTGTCCACATAGACCTGTCAGGCCCAAAAGGGCTGGCATGTTCAACATGCTAGGTTGGAAAAATATGCAGTCAAGAATACTATATCCAACTAGGCTGTAATTCAGACTAAATTAATTAATTAATTAATGAGATTACCCAGTCCTGCAAGAAATATTAAAGGGGACATGTACAGCAAAAAGAGAACCCCAAAGTGACAAAGGTCAGAAAGGAACAGATAAGCTAGAGTTGCAGCAACCTTATAAGTAATACATTGGCATTAAATTCATATTTTTAATAATTCTCTAAATGTAAATGAAAAAAATGGTCTAATCAAAAGACATAGGGTGTGGTGCCTGGGTGGTTAAGTGGGTTAAGCCTCTGCCTTCAGCTCAGATCATGATCCCAGGGTCCTGGGATTGAGCACCATATCAGGCTCTCTGCTCAGTGGGGAGCTTGCTTTCCCTCTTTCTTTCTGCCCGCCTCTCTGCATACTTGTGATCTCTCTTTCTCGGTCAAATAAATAAATAAATAAATAAGACGTAGGGTATCAGAATTCATAAAAAAATACAAAAAATAAGACTCATTAATATACTTCATACAAGAGATTTGTTTTAGACTGAAAGACACTTCCAGATTTCAAGTGAGGGGGTAGAGAATGATTTATCATGCTAATGGACATCAAAAGAAAATGGGAGCAACCATCCTTTTGCCAGACAAAATAGATTTTAAAACAAAGATTATAATAAAAGACGAAGGACAGTATTATCATAATAAATGGGTTTATCCAACAGGAAGGTCTAACAAATGTAAATATTAATGCACATAACATAGGAGCATTCAAATGTATCAACCAATTAATAATAAAATTAAAGAATCTCTTTGATGATAATAATACAGTAATAGTAGTATGTATTTAATACCCTAATGATAACAATGGACAGATTATCTAAGCAGAAGATAATCAAGGAAACAAGGGCTTTAACACACTGTACCAGCTGGATGTAACAAATATAGTCAAAGCATTTCATCCTAAAGCAGCAAATCACATTCTTCCTCTGTGCACATGGAACGTTCTCCAGAATGGATAACCTACTGGGTCATAAATCAGGCCTCAACATTTTGAAAAAGATTGAGATCATACCATGCTTATTTTCAGACCACAATGCTATGAAACTTGAAATCTAACACAAGAAATCATAGAAGGACCGGATATGCATGGAGGTTAAAAGGGATCCTACTTCAGAATGAATGGGTCAGCCAGACAATTTGGAAGAATTTTAAAAATACATGGATGCAAATGAAACTGAAGACATGATAGTTGAGAACCAATGGGAAACAGCAATGGCAGTTCTAAGAGGGAAGTATACAGGCCCCCCTCAAGAAACAAGAAAAGTATCAAATGCACAACCTAATCTTACACTTAAAGAAGCTGTAGGGAAAAAAAAAAAAAAAAAAAAAAAAAAAAAAAAAAAAAAAAAAAAAAAAAAAAAAACAGGAAATAAACCCTAAATCTAGTGGGAGATGAGAAACAATAAAGATTACAGCAGAAAGCAAAGAAACAGAAATTTAAAAAAAATACAAAGAAATGAAACTAGGAACTGGTTCTTTGAAAGAATTACTAAGATCAAGAAACCGCTACTCAGATTTATGTAAAAGCAAAGAGAAATGACCCAATTAAATAAAAGCATAAATGAAAGAGGAGAGAATACAACGGAGACCCAATAAATGCAAACAATAATAAGGATACATTATAAGCAATTACATGCCAACAAACCGGGCAACCTGAAAGAAATTAATACACTACTAGAAATATATAAACTACCAAAACTGAGTCAAGAAGAAAAAAGAAAACCTGAACAGATTCAAAACCAGGAAAAAAAGGTGGGGGGGGGGGGATAATTGTCAAAAGTTTCCCAAGTGTGTCCAGGGCCAAATGGTTTCCCAGGGAAATTCTACGAAGCAGTAAAAGAAGAATTAATGCCTATATTTCTGAAAGTATTCAAAAAAATAGAAAAGAAAGCAAAACAGTAAATTCATTCTATGAGACCAGGATTACCTTGAGGCCAAAACCACACAAGGATCTCCACTAAAAAGGAGAATTACCGAGCAATATTCCTGATGAACAAGGATGCATATATTCTCACCAAGATACTAGCCAACAGGATCCAATGGTACATATAAAGGATTATTCACCATGACCAAGAGGGTTTTATTCCTGGGCTGAAAAGTGGCTCAACCTCAGCAAATCAATCGATGAGGTAACTACATTAAGAGAGAAAGGACAAGAGAAGAAAAGATGGCGGAGAACTAGGAAGAGGTGCTGTTCCAATCTGTACCCTAAAGTGAGCTGATTACCTACCAAACAATTCCGATCACCCATGAAATCATCCTGAGATTAGAATTATACACATCTGGATCTCTACGGGGGCAGAAGATGCCAGTGGCAGGTAAAGTAGAGTGTGGAGGCCAAGAAAAACTAGGCTGTACCCACCTCAAGTCTAGCCCTTACATAAGTACAGCCATCTTGACAAAGGAAAAGCTGGCACCTTGCACCCCCTCTCCACCCACTCCCCTCCCTTTGGTAGTATGTGTGAAAAAATAGTTAACTTGCAGAAATAACAATCTTGCAAGACAGGAGTCCCTCGTTTTACAAATGTCCCAGTACAAAATCTCACTAACAAGGATGCCTGATAGGAGGAATGTGACAACCCACCAGGAAACTCCCAACTGTCTTCATGTTAGTGCCTTATTAGAGGGAAAAACGGCCTTGGCTTGATAATAACCAGGCCTCCAATATCCTGACAGTCTTCTTTACCCTGATAGCCCTTCTAAATATCCCCTTTGTCCTCACCCACCACCAAGTCCACCCTTACTCGGCCTTTAAAACTCTGACTGTAAGCTGGTTCCGGGTCCAAGTTCCTACTCCGCTGTGTTGGGTATACTTGGGCCCAAGCTGAAGCTTGTTGAATAAACCCTCATGTGCTTACATTGGTGTTGGCTTCTTGGTGGTCTCTCAGATGCAAAAACTCAGGCATAACAGCGTAGGATCATCGGACTGATATCAGAAGAGAACAAAAAGGGGAGGGAGCCACTAGAAGCAACCCATTGGAAAGTAATACCCCAATACGAGAGTGCCCTGTGACTGGGGACCAGCACTAACTTGGAGTCTGGTTGAAAGCACTCAAAAAGAGCAAAGGATCATGGGGAGGATATTGTGGGAATGGGCGGTTAGGGACAGGGGCTTAAGTCCCCAGACCGAGGACAGCCTGCCCTGGCACCAAGCCAGAGAGAGTGCAGCAAAGAAACAGGTCTTGGTCCCTGAGCCTTGAGCATGCCTGAGAACGACTGGGTGGGGGCTCCCGTGAGGGTCTGGGAGCCTCGCCAGCCAGCAGAATCACTGCCTTTTTGCACTACCCACGTGTGCACCATGCCATGCTATCAGAGTCTGAGTCACACCCCATACCTTCCCCTGAGAGAGGTGCATGCAGGCACCAGCCCAGCGCTCTCAGACCCAGAGAGTCTGAGCACTCCCAGCCCAGGCCAGCAGGAAAATCTCAGTGCTCTATCGCTGCTTGGGACCTCTCTGGTGGTCTGGAGCTGCCAAGACAGCCGCCGCTGTTGCAGATTTGGGTACAAGGAGGAGTTCCTGTGTCCCCAGGGACTGCGACTGGGAACTTACTCTGCCAGTGGCCAAGGGGGAATTTATGTGCTCTGGAGTAACCAGAGGGGGACAGACTGAAGCTTCTTTCTGAGAGGGAGGTCTGGGTGCAGTTTGCTTTCCTCTAAACCTCTAATAAACCATCAAAAGCTGTCAATGGAAGAGAAAACAAAGGAACAAACAAACAAAAAAACCTCCAGAGAGCAAAAGCCTGAAAAACCAGTTTCCTCAGAGCCCACCCCTTTGAGGGGGGCAAGAGGACTTAACTCAGGAAACACTGCCTGAAAACACACTCGGCAGGCCCCTCCCCAAGAAAGCCAACTGGGAGGAAAAAAAAAGAGAGAGAGAACAACCACCACTACTTCAGAGAAACAGCTTTTATTTTTAATTTGTACCGACTATTCTTCATTTTTTACAGATAATTTTTAACCTTTTTACCATCACAGTGAGATGTCCAGTACATCAAATTCCATAATAACCTTTTAACCTGAACTTTTTGATACATATACCTGTGTTTTTCTTTTGCTTTTCTATTTTTTTAATTTTTTTAAAATTTTAGGTTAGTTTAGTTTAGTTTTTTATTATTTTTATTTTTTAATATTCATATAGAGTTAAACTTCAAGGTAATCCCCTTTCCTCAATCAATGCTAACCCTATAGGTAAACCAATTTTTAATTCCCCTTTATCTTAGGAAAGTTGAGTCCTTTAACAAATATGTCAAGATACATACAGGAAGAATAAAATAACCTTCCTCGCCCACACTGAGAATTTATAACCACTCTCCCATCTTTTCCTTCTGCCAGTGTTTCTGTGTATTTCTGTTTGTCCTGGTAGTATATAAATCTTATACTTGGGGTTCTTTTTGAAGAGGTTCTTTTTTGTTTGTTTGTTTTGCTTATATATATATATTTTTTTTCTCATGGCATCTACTTTTATCAGTCTTTTTGTTTGTTTTTGTTTGTATAATACATAAATCTTAACTTGGATACCATTCGGGCTGGAGCTTCTCTTTTATTTTAATCTTTCTTTTTTTCCTCTCTCTCTCTCTCTCTTTTTCTTTTTTTCTCTCTTTCTTTATTTATCCCTTGGGTGGGGACTCTTGATTGCTCAGAAGCATTCCAGGGTGCACCTTGAATGCACCACGGTTGTTAAATCCAGCTACATTCATTCAACCATCTCTCACCAAAAGGACTAGGAGGACGAATTCCCAACAGAAGAAAAATTCAGAGGCTGGGCCTTCTGCAACAGAGCTAATGGCTATCAACGTAGACAATATGTTGGAAAGCGATTTCAAGCTAACAATTATCCAGGCAATAGCTAGGCTGGAGAAAGCCATGGATGACAAAATGGAATTGATTAGGGCCGAACTGAAAGCGACCAGAGATGATGTTCACAATGTTAGGGCAGAACTGAAAGCCACCAGGGATGATGTTCACAATGTTTTCAATGAGTTCCAATCTAGTCTAAATCCTCTAAAAGCTAAGGTAACTGAGACAGAAGATAGAATTACTGATCTGGAGGACAAACAGATAGAAAGGATCAGGAGGAACCCGGGAACAAACAGCTTAGAAGCCATGAAAACAGAATTAGGGAAATAAATGATGCCATGAAATGTTCCAACATCACAAATATTGGAATCCCTGAGGGAGAAGAGAGAGAAAGAAGTCTAGAAGATATAGTAGAACAAATTCTCCATGAAAATTTTCTCAATCTCACGAATGGAACCAGCATTCATTTACTAGAAGCAGAAAGGTCTCCCCCCAAGATTATAGAATCTAAAAAAAAAAAAAAAAAATCAAGGCACCTGATAGTAAAATTGAGAAATCATAATTGTAGACACAATCTCTTGAAAGCTACTAGGACAAAGAAGCACCTTATGTACAGAGGAAAGCCCATCAGAATAACGTCAGACCTGTACACAGAAACCTGGCAAGTCAGAAAGGGCTGGCAAAACGTATTCAGGGCACTAAATGAGAAGAATATGCAGCCAGAATACTTTATCCAGCAAGACCAGCATTCAAAATGGATGGAGAGATAAAGAGTTTCCAAGACTGGCAAGGCTTAAAAGACTATGCAACCACCAAGCCGACACTGCAGGAAATATTAAGGGGTTTTCTATAAAAGAGGAAAAATCCTAAGAATAGCATTGAACAGAAATATAGAGACAATCTACAGAAAGAAAGACTTCAAAGGTAACATGATATCAATAAAAACATATCTATCAATAATCACTCTCAATGTGAATGGCCTAAGTGCACCCATGAAATGACACAGGGTTGCAGATTGGATAAAACAACAGGACCCATCCATATGTTGTCTAAAAGAGACCCATTTTGAACCTAAGGATACACCCAGACTGAAAGTGAAGGGATGGAGAAGCATCTTTCATGCCCATGGGCCTCAAAAAAAAAAAAAAAAAATCCAGGGTAGCGATTCTCATATCAGATATATTAGATTTTAAACTAAAGACTGTAGTCAGAGATACAGAAGGACACTACATCATTCTTAATGGGACTATCCAAGAAGATGATCTAACAATTGTAAATAACTATGCCCCCAATATGGGAGCAACCAAGTACATAAGAAAACTATTAATCAAGATAAAAAGTCATATTGATATGAATACATATATAGTAGGAGATCTTAACACGCCTCTCTCAGAAATAGACAGATCATTGAAGCAGAAAATCAATAAAGAAACAAGAGCATTGAATGACATGTTGGACCAGTTGGACCTCAAAGATATATACAGAACATTCCACCCTACAACAACAGAATACTCATTCTTCTCAAGTGCACATGGAACCTTCTCCAGAATAGACCACATACTGGGTCACAAATTAGGGCTCAACCGATACCAAAAGACTGAGATTTTTCCCTGCATATTCTCAGATCACAATGCTTTGAAACTGGAGCTCAATCACAAGGAGAAGTTCCGAAGGAACACAAACACCTGGAAGCTAAAGACCACCTTGCTTACAAATGCTTGGATCAACCAGGAGATCAATGAAGAACTGAAACAATTCATGGAAACCAATGAAAATAAAGACACTTCAGTCCAAAACCTATGAGATACAGCAAAGTTAGTCCTAAGTGGGAAATACATAGCCATCCAAGCCTCCCTCAAAACAATTGAAAAATCCAGAATACACCACCTGTCTCTACACCTTAAAGAACTGGAGAATCAACAACAAATTAAGCCAACTCCACAGACAAGAAGGGAAATAATCAAGATTAGAGCAGAGATCAATGAGATAGCAACTGGAGATACAGTAGAATGTATCAATGAAACTAGAAGCTGGTTTTTTGAAAGAATCAAAAAGATCGAGAAGCCATTGGCCACACTAATCCAAAAGAAAAGAGAGAAAGCTCAAATTAATAAAATTATGAATGAAAAGGGAGAAATCACAACTAACACCAAGGAAATAGAAACAATCATTAGCATTTATTTTTTTTAAAGATTTTATTTATTTATTTATTTGACAGAGAGAGATCACAAGCAGGCAGAGAGGCAGGCAGAGAGAGAGGAGGAAGCAGGCTCCCTGCTGAGCAGAGAGCCCGATGCAGGGCTCCATCCCAGGACCCTGAGATCATGACCCGAGCCGAAGGCAGAGGCTTAACCCACTGAGCCACCCAGGCGCCCCTCATTAGCAGTTATTAATAACTGTTATATGCCAATAAGTTAAGCAAACTAGATGAAATGGATGCATTCCTGGAAAACTATAAACTCCCAAAATTGGAGCAGGAAGAAATTGACAACCTGAATAGACCACTATCTAGTAACGACATTGAAGCAGTGATCAAAAACCCCCCAAAAAACAAGAGCCCAGGACCTGATGGATTCCCTGGGGAATTCTACCAAACTTTCAAAGAAGAAATAACACTGATTCTCCTGAAGCTCTTTCAAAAATTGAAGCAGAAGGAAAACTTCCAGACTCTTTTTATGAAGCCAGCAGCATTACACTGATCCCCAAACCAGGCAAAGACCCCACCAAAAAGGAGAATTTCAGACCAATACCACTGAGGAATATGGATGCTAAGATTCTCAACAAGATCCTAGCAAGCAGGATCCAACAGCACATTAAAAAGATTATTCACCATGACCAGGTGGGATTCATCCCTGGTTTACAAGGATGGTTCAACATTCGTAAATCAATCAATTTGAAAGAACAAATCAATAAGAGAAGAGAGAAGAACCACATGGTCTTCTCAATTGATGCAGAAAAAGCATTTGACAAAATCCAGCATCTGTTCCTGATTAAAATGCTTCAAAGTATAGGGATAGAGAAAACATTCCTGAACTTCATCAAATCTATCTATGAAAAACCCACAGCAAATATCATCCTCAATCAGTAAAAGCTCACAGCCTTCCCATTGAGATCAGGAACACAACAAGGATGCCCACTCTCACCACTGTTGTTCAACACAGTATTAGAAGTCCTAGCAACAGCAATCATACAACAAAGAGAAATAAAGTGTATCCAAATTGGCAATGAAGAAGTCAAACTCTCGTCACAGATAACATGGAACTTTCTATGGAAAACCCAAAAGACTCCACCCCCAAACTACTAGAAATCATAAAGCAATTCAGTAATGTGGCAGGATACAAAGTAACTGTACCTAAATCAGTGGCTTTTTTATACATTAACAATGAAAACACAGAAAGGGAAATTAGAAAATCGATTCCATTTACTATAGCACCAAGAACCCTAAGATACCTGGAAATAAACCTAACAAAAGAGGTAAAGGACCTGTACCCAAGGAACTACAGAACACATATGAAAGAAATTGAAGGAGACACAAAAAGTTGGAAGACCATTCCATGCTCTTGGATCAAAAGAATAAATATTGTTAAAATGTCTGTACTGCCTAGAAAATCTATATCTTTAATGCCATTCCGATCAAAATTCCACCGGTATTTTTCAAAGAGCTGGAGCAAATAATCCTAAAATTTGTATGGAATCAGAAGAGACCCAGAATTGCTAAGGAAATGTTGAAAAACAAAAATAAAACTGGGGGCATCATGTTACCTGATTTTAAGCTTTAGTACAAAACTGTGATCACCAAGACACCATGATACTGGCATAAAAACAGACACACAGACCAGTGGAACAGAGTAGAGAGCCCAGATATGGACCCTCAACTCTATGGTCAAATAATTTTTGACAAAGCAGGAAAAAAAATATGCAGTGGAAAAAAGACATTCTCTTCAATAAATGGTGCTGGGAAAATTGGACAGCTATACATAGAAAAATGAATCTCGACCATTCTCTTACACTGTACACAAAAATAAACTCGAAATGGATAAAAGACCTCAATGTGAGGCAGGAATCCATCAGAATCCTAGAGGAGAACATATTCGATATTACCCACAGCAACTTCTTTCAAGATATGTCTCCAAAGGCAAAGGAAACAAAAGTGAAAATGAGCTTTTAGGACTTCCTCAAGATCAAAAGCTTCTGCACAGCAAAGGAAACAGTCAACAAAACAAAGAGGCAACCCGCAGAATGGGAGAAGATATTTCCAAATGACAGTACAGACAAAAGATTGATATCCAGGATCTATAAAGAACTTCTCAAAGTCAACACACACAAAACAGATAATCATGTCAAAAAATGGCCTGAAGTCATGAACAGACACTTCTCTAATGAAGACATACAAGTGGTTATAAAACACATGAAAAAATGTTCATCATCACTAGCCATTAGGGAGATTCAAATTAAAATCACATTGAGATACCACCTTACGCCAGTTAGAATGGCCAAAATTAGCAAGACAGGAAACAACGTGTGTTGGAGAGGTTGTGGAGAAAGGGGAACCCTCTTACACTGTTGGTGGGAATGCAAGTTGGTTCAGACTCTTTGCAGAACAGTGTGGAGATTCCTTAAGAAATTAAAAATAGATATTATGGAGGGCACACATTGCATGGAGCACTGGGTGTGGTGCAAAAACAATGAATTCTGTTATGCTGAAAAGAAATTTTAAAAAAAGAAGAAATTAAAAATAGAGCTTCCCTATGACCCTGCCATTGCACTACTGGGTATTTACCCCAAAGATACAGATGTAGTGAAAAGAAGGGCCGTCTGTACCCCAATGTTTATAGCAGTAATGGCCACGGTCGCCAAACTGTGGAAAGAAACAAGATGCCCTTCAACGGATGAATGGATAAGGAGGATGTGGTCCATATAC
This sequence comes from Lutra lutra, assembly GCF_902655055.1. Taxonomy (NCBI): domain Eukaryota; kingdom Metazoa; phylum Chordata; class Mammalia; order Carnivora; family Mustelidae; genus Lutra; species Lutra lutra. Next base: position 157,338,774 of record NC_062282.1, on the reverse strand, counting down.
ACTGTGGAGTATTATCCTCCATCACAAAGGATGAGTACCCAACTTCTGTAGCAACATGGACAGACTGGAAGAGTTTATGCTGAGTGAAATAAGTCAAGCAGAGAGAGTCAATTATCATATGGTTTCACTTATTTGTGGTGCATAACAAATAACATGGAGGACATGGGGAGATGGAGAGGAGAAGGGAGTTGAGGGAAACCGGAAGGGAAGGTGAACCATGAGAGACTATGAACTCGAAAATCAACCTGAGGGTCTTGAAGGGGCGGTGGGTGGGAGGTTGGGTGAGCCAGGTGGTGGATATTATGGAAGGCATGCATTGCATGGAGCACTGGGTGTGGTGCATAAACAATGAATTCTATTACACTCAAAATAAATAATAAATAAATGCTCCAATGGGGGGGAAGAGAGAGAAAGGACAAAAACATAAAATAATAAAAAAAAAGAAAGGACAAGTACCATATGACACTCTCAATAGATGCAGAAAAACACATTTCACAAAATAGCACATATTTATTGAAAACACTGTCTGTGTAGAGAGAGAAAGGGAATATGAATGAACATCATAAAGACAATATAGGAAAGACCTACAGTAGATAATCATCTTCAACAGAGAAAGGCTGATTTTCCCTTATGTTCAGGAACACACCCGGTTTGTCCACTCTCACAAATGCTGTTCAATGTTAAGCATGGAAATGTGTGGTTCCTCTCATAGAGGATCTCCTGTGCTTCTGTCTTTTGCCTCCCTATGGCAGGAAAGCAATCCCACAACCATCCAGTAGTAAGCAGTTTATGTCAACACAGAGCAGAGAACTGGCATCTAGACTCGCTCTTCTAAGGCAGGTTCCTGCTTATAAAGCTTGTTTGTAAGACAGCTCTATTTTTTTTTAACTTTCTGAAATCTGGGTCTGTCACACTCAGGCACCACCACTTTTCATGGGACCCCAGGGATCCTGAGACCAATCTTGTCATAGTCAGGATTCAACAGGCTTCCCCACTTGAGCACTTTTAAGCAAGGTACACCCCCTGAAGTAGCAGACTTCTAAATGTTACCATTTTGTGTTCTGCTGCTAATAAAAAATTGTGGTAGCCTCCTCAAGCAGGCTCCCTCCCCTATGCTATTTCACACCAGCTTCACATCTGTACACCACCTCCCTTCCAAATGGTTGTCCCTTTTCTACTTGTAGATTTGCAGCATTTGTTTTCTCAGATATCTAATTCACTTATTGGGTTTTCAGAATGAGTTGATAACTATGTAGTTGTATTTGAGGGAGGAGACAAACATAACTCGTTCCCCCACTGCTTTCAGTTGGAGGCTGGACATGAAGATGGTGAACCTTCTGACCAGCTGGGTTTTATTGTCCCCCTTCTATAAGAGCTGAATGTTGTTTCGGCAAAAGGTAATGACTTGGGACACAGTTTCAACCTTTCTAGGTTTATTTGTATTGTGGGAAGATGTAGCAAACAAAATAGTTACCATTTCCTGCACTTATATTTAAGCTTTAATGGAAGAGTGGAACATAGCATTTATGCGAGTGTCAGGTTATCGACTTACCCCTGAAGTGTGACAGTTCAAGGGGTCCAGTGGTCCATGTCTTTGTAATACTGCTGTTAGCATTTCAGCAAATGGTGACGGTGAGGGATGCATTTAGCTTTATACTGGTTGAGTATTTCAGCATCACCATGGACATCACTATAAATACATCCCAAATATAAATTTTTTATCTTGAAGGAAAGTTAACCTGTTCTCCATTTGATAATGTCAAAAGGGTCACTGAGAAAGCCATTGGTCCTTAACCAGCTGAGATACCTGGTGATTGGCCACCTGAATGAGGCCAACCAGCAAGTGCCCAGGTGATTTATCAGGGCATGGCAATGACATCACAAGAAGACATTGTGATGCGCCAAAGCTGTTAGACAAGCATGGCAACAGCCCAAGCTACACTGAGAAGAGAGATGCTGCTTCAGCCAAAGCTCTTCCTAATATTCCTTGCAATTTTTGCCCAGTTCTCTCCCCTGCCAATTTCAAGCCACCAGCCCACAACTCCTGCCCTATACCTGGCAACTCCTAGACCTGTTTCCTACTGTGAGGATGGCCCATCTGCTCAGGTACACTTTCAGTTTGGCATGTGAGAGTGGGACACTGGAAATCAGAACATCAAGGATTCTCAGCCAGCTGAGTCACACACCTCTGGGTTAAAAAATGAGCTCAGCACAGGAAAGTTCAGTCCTAATGGAGCACTGGGTACACTACTATTCTGGAGCACTCCAGCTTGGATCCAAAATGAATTCCCCTAAACATACAGCTGACCCAAATATGCAAAATCTGTACAATGTCTCCAGACAATGGGCAGAGATGGAATTTAGGAAAATGTAAGTACTGGGAGAAAGAATCACCACATCACTGAACACGGTGTGAGTCCTTGGAACATAGGCCCTCAGACCAAAGTCTGCCAGACTCAGCTCAGCAGTGGAAATAGTAATTCCCAGACACCTGGACCAGGAGCCCAGAGAACACAAATCCTCAAACACAGCAAAACACAGAAAATTTCATTGCTCCCAACAGAACACCCACCAGGAACTCAAAAACTGGAACCTTTTGAACCCATTTGACATTGGGCAGATGAGTCAAACAGACACAGGATGGACGAGGAGCCCTCAAACCACAAGCTGCTCAACCCAGTACAGCACAAGGTAAGTAAGTCCAGAGTACACTTGGGTTGTTGGCTGCCAAGGAACCATGATTGCTGCATCCCATATCAGCACTGGAAAAAGGATTTGCCTGCCTGGGAACATATCCATGTGCCCTTGGGTGTGGAGTTCAAAAACTCAGCTTTGCACTAGGTCAAGCAGGTGCCTGGACAGGAAGATCACCATGTGCCCTTCAAACCAGGGACTTCGAATAAAGCAGAGCACAGGACAATCAAGGCTTCAGAACACAAGGAGACTTCAGAACACATGTTCCTCTGAATAGGTGACTCAGAACATGATGTCCTGTCACATGGACCTCAGGCTCACATGGAGCCCTCCAATCCAGCAGACCACCAAGTGATTAAGACTCCAGTACACTGGGCTTGCCAGGACACTTCACACCATGATCTCACCAAGCCAGCTCTGTGCTAAGCCAAAACATCACCTGGATAGTGGGCTCACCGTGTGCCCTTGTACCTGGAGAAGACCTATGTTCACTGTTGTTGAAGAGTATTTGAACATAGAGTTCTGGCTCCACTGCTGGGTTCCCTCCCCTGGTCCATGGATATAAGTGTCTGCTTTTATGTGAGTATTTTACTATCTTTGTGATTACAGAATTATAACATACCTTGAAGTCTGGAGTTTTGCTGGATACACCTGTGGTTTTCTTTTTCAAAATTCTTTAAACTAATTGGGATCTTTTCTGGTTCCATACACATTTTAGGATTGTTTATTCAAGCTCTGTGAAAGCTCCTAATGGTATTTTGATGGGGATTGTACTGAATGTTTCAATTACTTTGGTCAATATAGACATATAAAAAAGACATTTAACAATATTCTTCAAATCCATGAGCATGGAAAGTTTTTCCATATCTTTGTTTCTTTCTCAATTACTTTCATAAGGATTCTATTGTTTTCAGGGTACATCCCTTGACCTCTTTAAACCTCTGTACCTTACCGTTTTTGGTGAAGAGTAAATGGGATCAATTCCTTGATATTTCTGTTGCTTCATTGTGCATGTATAGAAATGCAACTGACTTCTCTACATTGATTTTATAGCCGCTGACATTGCTGGATTCCTGTATCAATTCTAGCAACTTTTGGAGGAGTCTTAGAGTTTTCTACACACAGTATAATGTATTCTATGAAGCCTGGTTTTGATTTCTTCCTTGTTGATTTGGTTGCTTTTAATTCTTTTGTTTTATGATTACTGAGGCTAGGAATTCCAGTAGAAGGTTGAACAACAGTGGTGAGAGTGGAAATTTTTCTTTTTAAGATTTTATGTATTTATTTGACAGAGAGAGAGACACACACACACACAATACATTTAGGGGAAGTGGGAGAGGGAGAAGAAGGCTTCCTGTTTAGCAGGGAACCTGATGGGTGGTTGGATCCCAAGACCCTAGGATCATAAGCTGAGCCAAAACCAGACCCTTAATGGTTGCCACCCAGGCTCCCTGAGAGTGGAAATTCTTATCTTGTTCATGACCTCCTGTGAGTGCTCTTAAATTTTCCCTATCGAGGATGATATTCACTCTCTTCCTTATGTAGCTTTTATGATATCGATATTTTATGATACACTCCTTCTATCCCTATGCAGAAAAGGGAACTTTACAAGAAAGGATGCTGTGTTTTGTCCTATGCTTTTTGCATCTACTGAGAGGATCATATGGTTCTTGTCCTTTCTTCTATTAATATGGTGTGTCACATGTTGGATCTGTGGATACTGAATCATTCTTGCATCCCAGGAATTAATCCCACTTGGTTGTGGGGAATAACCATTGTAATGCACTTCTGGAACCTCTTTGGTTAGTATCTTGATGAGAATTTTTGCATGCATACTCCTCAGGAATATTGCCCTATAATAATTCTTTTCAGTGGGGTCTTTCTGGTTTGGGGACCAAGGTAATGCTGGTATGATAGAAGAAGTTTGGATGTTTTCCACCCATTTCTTTTTTCTTTCTTTCATTCTTTCTTTTTTTTTAGAGCCCTTTCAGAAGAATAAGTATTAATTATTTTAATGTTTGGTAGAATTCCCTGGGAAGCCATCTGTATCACCTATACCTGTGCTCTTGTCTGTTGGGAGATTTTTGTTTCCTGATTCAAGTCCACTGTTGGTAATGGGTCTTTTCAGCTTTTCTATATCATCCTGACCCAGTTTTTTTTTTTTTTTTTTTGTTTTTTTTTTTTTTAGTTTTTATGTTTAGAGAGACTTGTCCATTTCTTCCAGATTGCCCAGTTTTGGGCATACATTTGCTAGTAACATTTTCTTATAATTGTTTCTCTTTCTGTGGTGTTTGTTGTGATCTCTCATTTCATTCATGATTTTGTGTACTTTGTCACTTATTTTGGTAAGTCTGACTAGGAAGTTTCTCAATCTTAGTCATTCTTTTAAACTCCCAGCTCCTGTTTTCCTTGCTCTGTCCTACTTTTTTGTTCGTTTTTGCTTGCTTTAATACATCACTGATTTCTGCTCTTATCTTTATCATTTCCTTCCTGCTGCACAATTTTTGCATTCTTTGCTTTTTTTTTTCCAGTTCCTTAGGTTACATTGTGTATTTTGGACTTTTCTTACTTCTCAATGAAGGTCTATAAGTATTTTAGTATTCTTCTTGATTTACCTGGTTGACCTATTCATTCTGTAGTAGGTTGTTCTTTGACATCCATGTATTTGTAGTCCTTCCAAAGATTTCCTTCTGGTTGACTTCAGATTTTTAACCATTGTGGTCTAAAAAGGTGCATGATATGCTCTCAGTCTGTTTTTTCTGGTTGAGACCTGATTTTTGACCCAATATATAATCTATTCTGGAGAATGTACAGTGTACACTTGAAAAGAATGTGAATCATGTTGCATTTGGATGAAATGCTCTGAACATATCTGTTAAGGCAATATGCTTCAGTTTGCCATTCAAAGCACTTGATTCCTTAGTGATTTGCTCAATGATCTGTACACTGTGGTAAGCGGGGTCTTAAAGTGTCTATTATTGTATTATTTTAAAAGTGTTTCTTTTAAAAAAATAATTGGATCTCTATGTTTGGCTGTTTCTAAGTTAGGGACATTAGCATTTAAAATTGTTAGATCTTTTTGTATCATAGATCCCTTTATTATGATATAGTGTCCTTCTTTATCATAATTACCATCTCATTTTCAATATAATATGTCTGATAAAACAATGGCTACTCCACTTTCTTTTGATATCCACTAGTATGAGAAATGGTTCCTTACTGATCACATTCTGTCTTGTGGTGGTTGGGTCTAAAATGAATCTCCTAAAGGCGGCATATTGCTATTTTTTAAACCATTCTGATACCATGTGTCTTTTGATTGGAACATTTGATCCATTTACATGTGTAGTCATTACTGCAACGTGTGAAGATAGTGCTATTGCATTACCTATAAAGTCACTGTTTCTGTAGATTCTCTCTGTTCCTTTTTGGTCTTTGCTATTTTTGGCTCTCTCACATCTTAAAGGATGCCATTTAATATTTCTTCCAGGGCTGGTTTAGTGTTCACCTATTCCTTTCACTTTTGTTTATCCTGGAAGCTCTTTCTCTCTCCTACTCTGAATGACAACCTTGACGAATACACTAATCTTGGCTGCATATTTTTCTCCTTTAGCACATAAATACACCATACCAGCCCTTTATGGCCTGCTAGTTCTCTGTGTGCTGGTCTTCTCCCAGCCTCATCTGTCTACCCTTGGAAGTGAGGGGCTTTTTTTCCTAAGCTGCTTTGAGTATTTCTCTTTATCTTTGACATTTGCAAGCTTCAGTATTATATATCAAGTTGTTGACCTATTTTTATTGATCTGAAGGGGGGCTCCATGTACTGTCTGACTTTGAATGCACTCTCCTTTCCCAGATTAGGGAAGACCTGGGCTGTAATTTGCTCAATTGAACAGTCTGCCCCTTTCTCCTGGTCCTTATCTCCTGAGACCCCTCTAATATGGGGGTATCATTTCACTTTATGGAATTGCAGAGCACTCAAAGTCTCCTTTTATGATCTAATAGTATTTCTCTCTTCTTTCAGCTTTTTTATTTTCTATCATTTTATCTTCTATAGGACTGATTGTTACTTCTGCATTATTCATCCAGCTGGAATAGCTCCACATAGACACCATCTCAGTAACAGTATTTTCAGTGTTGGCCTGAGTAGATTTTATTACTTTTATGTCTACTTTGAGTGATACTCTAGTGCTTTCATGCCAGTTTCAAGCCCAGCTTGTTTCTCTATTAATCACTGTTTTCAATTCTAGTTCGGAGATCTTACTTACACCCATATTGATTAAATTCCTATCAGTGAGTACAACTTCCTGTCCTTTCTTTTAGGATGAATTTCTCCAACTTCTCATTTGATCCAGAAAAACGTAGTAAAAAGAGACATAAAACAGCAATTACAACAAGGACAGCTATTTCTGAGGTAGACTTAACCTAGGGAAACAGCTCCAGTGCAGAGAGACACAGGCCTTTGTGTTAGATGATCTAGCGTCGGTAGGTGGCGCTATTACTGCTCTCTATAGGCTTTCAGCACTGTTGGGCAGGATGAATGACAGTCTCCCTCACTCTAACCCTGGAGCTGAAAATTCCTACTTCCACTCTTAAGTGAACCCTACTGAAAAGCAATGAGTCGTTCATATCTCACTGGTTTTCAGGAGAAGTCTCTGTTCAACCATGACTTTGTGCACATATTTTGTTTGTTTCTTTTTTTATCTCTGGTATACAAATAAGTTTGCTTCAAATTTGACAGACTCCTTGGGTGAAGACCCACTCTCTTCCTCCCAAGGGAGGTAGATGGTCTTGCCAGGCTTCTGCCTTTTGCTGAGTCTCTGCCAGAAAAGTGATTGGAGGACCGTGCAGCGGTTCACCGTTTATGACAAAACTGAATGTTCCAAGGCAGAGATCCATCACATAGGCCCTATAGATGTGCAGAGGTGCCCCACAAGCCCAGGATTCTCTGCTGTGTTGAAACCAGGCCATGTCACCTGAACCAGTACCATGCCATCCCCCACAGACACTTAGGTGCCTGACCCTTGAATCCTACAAGGAGCAAGCCTCAAGAACATTGAAGGATTTCCTCAACATCCCTAACACACCAGGGCCCTCTCTCCTTTACAATGGAGTACATGGATCAGGAATAAACAGGGGCTGTATTTTCTTCTGAAACTCTTCTCTAACCCACTTTCCTCTTATTTTCTAATCATATTGGTTTTTAGATGTAATCTGGTTAGGTTTAAATACAGACACATGAAACCTCCGAATGTTTTCATCACATCTAGTCTGACCATCCAAAACAAAAGTGTGGAGTGCCATTGATAGGAGTAATGGATCTGTTTGTGACAGATGTTTCCTGCATTGAAATGTCAGCCATAACACTTTCTTTCCAGGGTATTTTCTTTTTAAGTAGAGTTACCATAGTGTGTTATGTTAACTTCAAGGGTACATTACAGTTATTAGACAATTCTGTATCTTACTCAGCGTTCACCATGATAAGTGTTCTCTTCATCCCTTTGTCTCTTTCTACCATGACTTACCCACCTACCCTCTAGAAACCATCTATTTGTTCTCTAGTTAGGTCTGTTTCTTGGTTTATCTCTCTCTCTCTTTTCCTTCTGCTTGTTTATTTCTCATCCTCTAAGTATGAGTGAAATCATAGGGTATTTGACTTATTTGGCTCAGCATTATACTCTCTAGACCCATCAATGTTATTTCAAATAGCAAGATATCATTCTTCCTGATGGCTGAGTGATATTCTCTTTTCTAAATATACCACTTCTTCCTTATCCATTCATCACTTGATGGACACATGAGTCACTTCCATCACTTGGCTATTGCAGTTAAAAATAATCTCCACCAAAAGATGATGCTTCTATTGACATAGGCACGTATATAACACTTTGATTTACTATTTCTGTATTTTGGGTAAATGCATAATAATGCAATTACTGGGTTGTGCAGTAGTACTATTAGTAATTTTTGAGGAGCCTCCATATTGTTTTTCATAGTGGCTGCCACAGTTTGCAATCCCACCAAGAGTGAAGGGTGTTCCCTCTTCTCTGCATCCTCACCAACATCTGTTGTTTCCTGTGCTATTTTATTTATTCTGAGGAGTGTGAGATGGTATCTCATTGTGGATGTGGTTTGTATTTTCCTGATGATGAGTGGTGGTGTCCATCTTTTCATGTGCTGTTGACCATCTGGATAGCTTCTTTGGGACACTTCTGTTTATATCTTCTGATCAAATTTTGATGGGATTGATTATTTGGTTTTGGCTATTGACTCATATAAGTTATTTCTATATTATGATACTAAGAATAATTTAAAGATGGAGAGTGAAATAAAATCTCAAAATAATTTGAAATTTTTGTCTCTTTACTTTTGGTGTTGACTAACAGTGATCACATACCCAATATGGAAATAACACAACCCTGAAGACATTGGTCGTCCCTACAAGGGGTTGATTAACACCTAGCATTTCTTTTCTCTGGGACACCAGCTTTTTGGAGGGAATGTTATATAATATTGCTGACAGTGATTAGAACAGTGTGAGTGTAAGTCAGCCCTTAACTGTATGACCCTCCACATGGTATCTAGATACCATGCATGGAAAAGAACAACAATTCTCCTCAATTATGGGCTTGAATAAAATAGTCTAACTCCCACTAATCATTAGAAGCATGGTCACTTCCTTGTCAACATAGGCACTCATATTATCATGCTTCTCTTATAGCGTCTGAGGGTCTATTCAGCAGCACACACCCATCTCTAACAGAACCCTTCTGGACATTTTTCTAGAATAAGAGGACTGGGCTCCCAGTGCTAATAACTGGCATGGTACAAGTACACAAGGATGTTGTGACATGAAGATATGCATGAATAAACTGGTACATCATCTCTAATGAGATACAGAGTAGTCTCAGGTTTGAGTCTGTGTCTCTGGGTGTGAAGTTCCTGTGGGTTGAACCAGCATATCAGCATCAGGATCCTCGTCCTATCCCTTATAATCTGGAGCCTAACCCAACCTCGGTCAAAGTAGGCACTATTAAATAAACACTTATGGAATAAATGATCGTACACATTCTTTGCCAGATTCATAATTTCCAGCTGCAAGGACACCAAGGCCTGATTATCAATATAGAAAAAAAATTTTGCCAGAGATGCCAGGCTCCATCTATTCCTTGCTCAGACTCAGTCAGTCCAGCGGTGGCTCTCAGGTCTCCCTCCTTTTCAGAGTAAGCTGTTCAGTGCTTTCCAGCTGCCAATCTTCCTTCACAATCAAAGTGACATTTTTGCCTGAGCTTTTGTCACCTCATGTGAACACCTTTCTGTTCAGCAGCTGCCTGCTCCCACTGGGATTGAGCCCTGCCAGTATCTGTGACAATGATCTAAACCACGTGTGAAAGGACCATGTCAGGCACAAGAGGGTTATTTTCATTGAATGTAAAAACCTACAATGACAAAAGAAAATTATTCTGACTAAAAAGAGAAGCAGGACCTGCTTCTGTCCTTACAATCCATATGTGACTTAATGACAGAAATTGTTATGAAAAATGTAGAAAATTGATTTCATGAGGACTGTAATAGTGATTAGAGTTAATCATAGTTTACTGTTTATATGAAAGTTGCTAAAATGAAACATCTTAAAAGTTAGTTTTACAAGGAAACATGTAATGTAGGGAGAAGTGATAACCAGAATTGTGGTGATTATTTCACCAAATATACATATATCACTCTGTTGCACATCTTATGGTAACAGAAGTTTACATGTAAATTATATCTCAATTTTTAAAAATAAGTGAATAAAGTGAAATCAACTAAATTAAAGTAATGCCAAAACTAATTGTTTTATACATGCACTTGTAGGTGAACCAGGAGAAGTGGAAGTCAAAGGAAAGTCTCTGTGAGACTCAGGGAAGACTTCACAGAGGATTAATTACACTGATTTAAGAAAAGAAATTTTCCAGTTCAGGATTTTAGAGCCTAGTGGGAAAGCATGTATAAAAACACATCTTGATCTGGTCACTCTAAATAATCATCCTTCACCTTAAATGAATTAAATCATTTCTTCAGAGTCATAAAAGCCTCTTCACCATCATTTTTACTTTTTCCCAGCTAATCTGCATAATATCCATTCCTCAAGACACATCCCAAAACACAACTCTATGTCCAGTTCTCATCAGTCTGCAGACCCCACCACTGTTTGCTTCACATGGCTGGCATTATAGTGTATATTGTTGTAGTCTCCAATCCCACTAATTAGCTCATTGTCTTATCATTTCTTTTGGTTTGCTTTCCATGCTTTACATGCCATAATGCACTGATACCTCAGGTTTTAGTGGCTTGTCTAGGAAGATATAAACATAAACAAAAATGATTTATTATAAAAATCACATTTTAAAACAAAAATATACATAAATTGCAAGTGTAATTTAAGCTACAAATTACACAAGTATTGCAGTGAAATACATAGGTGGTAAGACTCACCTTGGATTCATCCCAAGAACTTACAAATGCACGTATTGCTCCTTAAAGTGAAAACTAATCCCTTCTCAGCCTTTTGGCTAAGATCTAGTGAAAGGGAAAACTAAGAGAGTTCCTCAACTTTTTCTTTATTGTGTCTTCACAGGATGACCTTTCCACCAATATCCTTTAGAAGAGAGACTGAGAGCTCATTGTCAATGTAGAACAATATTGTCTAGCAACATGCTAACATCTTCACTATCAAGGGATACCTGTATTATAAGCTCCCCAATGTACTTCAATTCTGAGAGAAAACTCAATAGCAGGTTTTAAAATAAAAAAAAGAATTTAATTTAATTAACAAATGCTGTATTATTAGATTAAGGGGTAGAATTCAGTGATTCAACAGTTGCATATGATGCCCATGCTCATTCTATCAAGTGCCTGCCTTAATATTTATCACCCAATTACCCAAACCCCCAACTGCCTCCCATCTGGCAACCCTCAGTTTGTTCCTCATAGTTAAGAGTCTCATATGCTTTAGCTCTCTGTTTTCCTCTTATTTCATTTTCCCTTCCCTTATGCTATGTTCATCCATTTTGTTGCTTAAGTTCCACATATTAATGAATTCATATGGTATTTTCTTCTGCTGATTGATTTATTTCACTTAGTGTAACACCTTGTCATTCCATCCATGTAGTTGCAAATGGCTTGATGACATACTTTATGATGGTTGAGTAATTATCTGCTACATAATTACAAATGGTGAACAGACATGAAAGAATGCTCAGCATCACTCAGCATGAGGAAATACAAATCTAAACCATAATCAATTACGACTTAACACTGTTCAGAATGGCTAAATAGAAAACATTTTGCTAAAGCAGTTTTTTAGTCAGCAGCCATGATCATAGAAAAATATAAAGCTGAGGAGTCAAGATGGTGGAGAAGTAGCAGGCTGAGACTACTTCGGGTAGCGGGAGATCAGCTAAATAGCTTATCTAAAGATTGCAAACACCTACAAATCCAACGGGAGATCGAAGAGAAGAAGAACAGCAATTCTAGAAAATCAACCACTATCTGAAAGGTAGGACTGGCGGAGAAGTGAATCCAAGCGACGGAAGAAAGATCTCGGGGGGAGGGGCCGGCTCCCAGCGAGCAGCGGAGCAACGAAGCACAAAATCGGGACTTTTAAAAGTCTGTTCCACTGAGGGACACCGCTCCAGAGGCTTAACTGGGGTGAAGCCCAGGCGGGGTCAGCGCGGCCTCAGGTCCCGCAGGGTCGCAGAAGGATCGGGGGTGTCTGAGTGTCGCGGGGCTTACCGGTATTAGAACGGGGAAGCCGGCTACAGAGACAGAGCCGAGGAGTGACTCTCAGCTCGGGGTTGCTTTGAACCGGTCGCGGGCTCGGTCAGCTTGGAGCGCGGCCGGAGGCCAGGGTGACGGGAGTCATTGGGCGCTGTTCTCTGAGGGCGCACTGAGGAGTGGGGCCCCGGGCTCTTGGCTCCTCTGGGCTGGAGACCGGGAGGCCGCCATCTTCATTCCTGTCCTCCGGAACTCTAGAGAAAGCGCTCAGGGAACAAAAGCTCCCGAAAGCAAACCCAGCAACCCAAGCGGATTACCCAGCCTGGCCCCTGGTAAGGGCGGTGCAACTCCACCTGGGGCAAAGACGCTTGAGAATCACTACAACAGGCCCCTCCGCCAGAAGATCAATGGGAAACCCAGCCAGGACCAAGTTCACCTACCAAGGAGAGCGGCGGAATTCCAGAGGAGAAGAAAGCAAAGCACGGAACTCATGGCTTTCTCCCCATGATTTTTTAGCCTTGCAGTTAATTTAATTTTTTTTTATTTTTCAATTTTTTTTTCTTTTTCTCTTCTTCTGCTAAAATTTTTTAACTTATACCGTTTTCTTTTTTAACGTTTTTTAAATAGTTTATCTAATATATATATATATTTTTCCTCTTTTTATATTTTTTCTTTATCAGCTTACTTTTTTTAATAGTTTCTTTTATTTCTTTTCTTTCTCAACCCCTTTTAATCCCCTTTCTCCCCCCTCACGATTTGGGATCTCTTCTGATTTGGCTAAAGCATATTTTCCTGGGGTTGTTGCCACCCTTTTAGTATTTTATTTGCTCCTTCATAAACTCTTATCTGGACAAAATGACAAGGCGGAAAAATTCACAACAAAAAAAAGAACATGAGGCAGTACCAAAGGCTAGGGACCTAATCAATACAGACATTGGTAATATGTCAGATCTAGAGTTCAGAATGACGATTCTCAAGGTTCTAGCTGGGCTTGAAAAAGGCATGGAAGATATTAAAGCAACCCTCTCGGGAGATATAAAAGCCCTTTCTGGAGAAATAAAAGAACTAAAATCTAACCAAGTTGAAATCAAAAAAGCTATTAATGAGGCGCAATCAAAAATGGAGGCTCTCACTGCTAGGATAAATGAGGCAGAAGAAAGAATTAGCGATATAGAAGACCAAATGACAGAGAATAAAGAAGCTGAGCAAAAGAGGGACAAACAGCTACTGGACCACGAGGGGAGAATTCGAGAAATAAGTGACACCATAAGACGAAACAACATTAGAATAATTGGGATTCCAGAAGAAGAGGAAACAGAGAGGGGAGCAGAAGGTATGTTGGAGAGAATTATTGGAGAGAATTACCCCAATATGGCAAAGGGAACAAGCATCAAAATTCAGGAGGTTCAGAGGACCCCCCTCAAAATCAATAAGAATAGGTCCACACCCCGTCACCTAATAGTAAAATTTACAAGTCTTAGTGACAAAGAAAAGATCCTAAAAGCAGCCCGGGAAAAGAAGTCTGTAATGTACAATGGTAAAAATATTAGATTGGCAACAGACTTATCCACAGAGACCTGGCAAGCCAGAAAGAGCTGGCATGATATATTCAGAGTACTAAATGAGAAAAACATGCAGCCAAGAATACTATATCCAGCTAGGCTATCATTGAAAATAGAAGGAGAGATTAAAAGCTTCCAGGACAAACAAAAACTGAAAGAATTTGCAAATACCAAACCAGCTCTACAGGAAATATTGAAAGGGGTCCTCTAAGCAAAGAGAGACCCTAAAGTAGTAGATCAGAAAGAAACAGAGACAATATACAATAACAGTCACCTTACAGGCAATACAATGGCACTAAATTCATATCTCTCAATACTTACCCTGAATGTTAATGGGCTAAATGCCCCAATCAAAAGACACTGGGTATCAGAATGGATTAAAAAACCAAACCCATCTATATGTTGCCTACAAGAAACTCATCTTAAACCCGAAGACACCTCCAGGTTTAAAGTGAGGGGGTGGAAAAGAATTTACCATGCTAATGGACATCAGAAGAAAGCAGGAGTGGCAATCCTTATATCAGATCAATTAGATTTTAAGCCAAAGACTATAATAAGAGATGAGGAAAGACACTATATCATAATCAAAGGAACTGTCCAGGAAGAAGATCTAACAATTTTAAATATCTATGCCCCTAACATGGGAACAGCCAACTATATAAACCAATTAATAACAAAATCAAAGAAACACATCGACAATAATACAATAATAGTAGGGGACTTTAACACTCCCTCACTGAAATGGACAGATCATCCAAGCAAAAGATCAACAAGGAAATCAAGGCCTTAAATGACACACTGGACCAGATGGACATCACAGATCTATTCAGAACATTTCATCCCAAAGCAACAGAATACACATTCTTCTCTAGTGCACATGGAACATTCTCCAGAATAGATCACATTCTTGGTCCTAAATCAAGTCTCAACCGGTATCAAAAGTTTGGGATCATTTCCTGAATATTTTCAGACCACAATGCTCTGAAGCTAGAACTCAATCACAAGAGGAAATTTGGAAAGAACCCAAATACATGGAGACTAAATAGCATCCTTCTAAAGAATGAATGGGTCAACCAGTAAATTAAAGAAGAATTGAAAAAATTCATGGAAACACATGATAATGAAAACACAACGGTTCAGAATCTGTGGGACACAACAAAGGCAGTCCTGAGAGGAAAATATATAGTGGTACAAGCCTTTCTCAAGAAACAAGAAAGGTCTCAGGTACACAACCTAACCCTACACCTAAAGGAGCTGGAGAAAGAACAAGAAAGAAGCCCTAAACCCAGCAGGAGAAGAGAAATCATAAAGATCAGAGCAGAAATCAATGAAATAGAAACCAAAAATCAATAGAACAAATCAATGAAACTAGGAGCTGGTTCTTTGAAAGAATTAATAAGATTGATAAACCCCTGGCCAGACTTATCAAAAAGAAAAGAGAAAGGACCCAAATAAATAAAATCATGAATGAAAGAGGAGAGATCACAATGAACACCAAAGAAATACAGACAATTATAAGAACATACTATGAGCAACTCTACACCAACAAATTTGACAATCTGGAAGATATGGATGCATTCCTAGAGACATATAAACTACCACAACTGAACCAGGAAGAAATAGAAAGCCTGAACAGACCCATAACCAGTAAGAAGATTGAAACAGTCATCAAAAATCTCCAAACAAACAAAAGCCCAGGGCCAGATGGCTTTCCGTGCGAATTCTACCAAACATTTAAAGAAGAACTAATTCCTATTCTCCTGAAACTGTTCCAAAAAATAGAAATAGAAGGAAAACTTCCAAACTCATTCTATGAGGCCAGCATCACCTTGATCCCAAAACCAGAAAAGGATCCCATCAAAAAAGAGAACTACAGACCAATATCATTGATGAACACAGATGCGAAAATTCTCACCAAAATACTAGCCAATAGGATTCAACAGTACATTAAAAGGATTATTCACCACGACCAAGTGGGATTTATTCCAGGGATGCAAGGTTGGTTCAACATCCGCAAATCAATCAATGTGATACAACACATTAATAAAAAAAAAAAAAAAAACAAGAACCATATGATACTCTCCATAGATGCTGAAAAAGCATTTGACAAAGTACAGCATCCCTTCCTGATCAAAACTCTTCAAAGTGTAGGGATAGACGGCACATACCTCAATATTATCAAAGCCATCTATGACAAACCCACTGCAAATATCATTCTCAATGGAGAAAAACTGAAAGCTTTTCCACTAAGGTCAGGAACACGGCAGGGATGTCCGTTATCACCACTGCTATTCAACATAGTACTAGAAGTCCTAGCCTCAGCAATCAGACAACAAAAGGAAATTAAAGGCATCCAAATCGGCAAAGAAGAAGTCAAACTATCACTCTTTGCAGATGATATGATGCTATATGTGGAAAACCCAAAAGACTCCACTCCAAAACTGCTAGAACTAGTACAGGAATTCAGTAAAGTGTCAGGATATAAAATCAATGCACAGAAATCAGTTGCATTTCTCTACACCAACAACAAGACAGAAGAAAGAGAAATTAAGGAGTCCATCCCATTTACAATTGCACCCAAAACTATAAGATACCTAGGAATAAACTTAACTAAAGAGACTAAGAATCTATACTCAGAAAACTATAAAGTACTCATGAAAGAAATTGAGGAAGACACAAAGAAATGGAAAAATGTTCCATGCTCCTGGATTGGAAGAATAAATATTGTGAAAATGTCTATGCTACCTAAAGCAATCTACACATTTAATGCAATTCCTATCAAAGTACCATCCACTTTTTTCAAAGAAATGAAACAAATAATCCTAAAATTTATATGGAACCAGAAAAGACCTCGAATAGCCAAAGGAATATTGAAAAAGAAAGCCAAAGTTGGTGGCATCACAATTCCGGACTTCAAGCTCTATTACAAAGCTGTCATCCTCAAGACAGCATGGTACTGGCACAAAAACAGACACATAGATCAATGGAACAGAATAGAGAGCCCAGAAATAGACCCTCAACTCTATGGTCAACTCATCTTCGACAAAGCAGGAAAGAATGTCCAATGGAAAAAAGACAGCCTCTTCAATAAATGGTGTTGGGAAAATTGGACAGCCACATGCAGAAAAATGAAATTGGATCATTTCCTTACGCAACACAGGAAAATAGACTCAAAATGGATGAAAGATCTCAATGTGAGAGAGGAATCCATCAAAATCCTTGAGGAGAACACAGGCAGCAACCTCTTTGACCTCAGCCGCGGCAACATCTTCCTAGGAACATCACCAAAGGCAAGGGAAGCAAGGGCAAAAATGAACTTTTGGGATTTTATCAAGATCAAAAGCTTTTGGACAGCAAAGGAAACAGTTAACAAAACCAAAAGACAACTGACAGAATGGGAGAAGATATTTGCAAATGACATATCAGATAAAGGGCTAGTGTCCAAAATCTATAAAGAACATAGCAAACTCAACACCCAAAGAACAAATAATCCAATCAAGAAATGGGCAGAGGACATGAACAGACATTTCTGCAAAGAAGACATCCAGATGGCCAACGGACACATGAAATAGTGCACCATATCACTCGGCATCAGGGAACTACAAATCAAAACCACCATGAGATACCACCTCACACCAGTCAGAATGGCTAAAATGAACAAGTCAGGAAATGACAGATGCTGGCGAGGATGCGGAGAAAGGGGAACCCTCCTACACTGTTGGTGGGAATGCAAGCTGGTGCAACCACTCTGGAAAACAGCATGGAGGTTCCTCAAAATGTTGAAAATAGAACTACCCTATGACCCAGCAATTGCACTGCTGGGTATTTACCCTAAAGATACAAACGTAGTGATCCGAAGGGGCACGTGCACCCGAATGTTTATAGCAGCAATGTCTACAATAGCCAAACTATGGAAAGAACCTAGATGTCCATCAACAGACAAATGGATAAAGAAGATGTGGTATATATACACAATGGAATACAATGCAGCCATCAAAAGAAATGAAATCTTGCCATTTGCGATGACGTGGATGGAACTAGAGGGTATCATGCTTAGCGAAATAAGTCAATCGGAGAAAGACAACTATCATATGATCTCCCTGATATGAGGGAGAGGAGATGCAACATGTGGGGTTAAGGGGGTAGGAGAAGAGTAAATGAAACAAGATGGGATTGGGAGGGAGACAAACCATAAGTGACTCTTAATCTCACAAAACAAACTGAGGGTTGATGGGGGGAGGGGGTTGGGAGAGGGGGGTGGGGTTATGGATATTGGGGAGGGTATGTGCTATGGTGAGTGCCGTGAAGTGTGTAAACCTGGCAATTCGCAGACCCGTACCCCTGGGGATTAAAATATATGTTTATAAAAAAATAAAAAAAATATTAAATAAAAAAAGAAAAATATAAAGCCAACACACAGACAACCTGTATCACATACTCTACTCAGGAAGAATGATATGGGACAAAGAGAAATAGAAAGGGAAGCAAGAGGCATCTGCATAAAGGAGACATAAACACATCTAAGTAGATGGTGCACTTAGTTTCATCCCCTTTTCACATGTTTATGCATAAGACATTATGGCCTTCTGGTGTGTTTCTGCCTGTTCCTTGAAGGTATGAAATTCGAGTGGGACTCAGTGGTTAGATGAGAAGGCCCTTCCCTGTAGTTCCCTGAGCACAGAGAACATTCCTGGGGAAGGATAAGTGCTTCAGTTATTACCCTGTAATCCCATTCCTGTCCACTGGTGCTCATCATGAAAACCTCTCAGTCTCAGTGATCTAAACTTGAAAATGCTCCCAACATGGAAAGAGTGAAGGGCATTTCTGGTTTCCCCAGGTCCCTTAAAAAATCACAGTCAAAATCACAGAAGGCTTGATTGAAACCCAAATAGAGCAAATTTATATCACCTTGTCATCTTTAATAGAATTATTATCAAAACATGTTTATTGAATATATTTGGCTTACATTTGTGAAAACAGAATGTTGCTTTCCTGGCTAGGTTTAAATAAGTGAAGTGTTGGGGCGCCTGGTTGGCTCAGTGGGTTAAGCCGCTGCCTTCAGCTCAGGTCATGATCTCGGAGTCCTGGGATCGAGCCCCACATGGGGCTCTCTGCTCAGCGGGGAGCCTGCTTCCTCCTCTCTCTCTGCCTGCCTCTCTGCCTGCTTGTGATCTCTCTGTCAAATAAATAAATAAAATCTTTTAAAAAATAAATAAATAAATAAGTGAAGTGTTGTATCAATAAAACAGGTGACCAGACTGGGTAACCTCATCCTCTATTACTTCAGTGGAAATCTGTGGGGTCCCAGAGCTGACAAGAACATATGATTAAATGCAAAAATAATCTCTTTTAATGATAGTTTTTAATTATGTATGGGAATATAAGCATCTGTACACTTTTTAAATATCTTTTTAGAAGGCTGAGTGGAAGGACAGAGGGAGAGAGAATCTTACAGAGGTTCCACCTGTGACTTAGAGCCCAGCTTTGGGTCTCCATCTCACATCTCCTTAGACAAAATCAAGACTCAGAATCTTAACAGACTAAGCCACCCAGAAATACCAATCATTGGTACACCTATTAAAAATATATTGGAAACTCTGTTGTACTAAATTGATTTTATGTGAGTGGCCACATATTACAATGGAATAACCACATTGGTGAGTATCATAAGTCACCAGTGTTACCTTAGGAACAATGGATTTTAGAACTCAGCTGGTTACTAGGCATTTTCTATTTATAATTCAACTAATGTGACAAGCTCTAAGCAGCAAATTTAATATTGTCCAGACAACTAAGGATGGTTATTGTTAGAATAGGAACCGCTGGTGGCATGGAGAACAGAGAAGAACCGTTTTCTGAAGGTCATCAAAACATAACAGAACCACCAGCATTCTATGTGTGTCTACTGTGAGTGGAAATGAAATCTCACAAAACCAGAGCTATGATAGGGATTGGCTCTAATCCAGGATTTTTCCACTTTCAAATGTGCGAATCTTATATGTTTCTTTTTGATTTGGTGTTTTGCATTTGATATTCATATATTATATGTATGTTTGTGTGTTTATATTTATGGATATATATGGTAATTTTTAAAAGAGAATTAGGTTATGTTGCTTTATTCACTAATCCACAGTAGGATTGGTAATTGATACAGAATTTTTAAAAAATTCATACTTTATTGGAGCATAAACTGAGAAGCATTTGCAACAATTAAAAGCAATGTGAATTCTATTACACACTAAAATTAGATCATTTGCAACCACTTATTTTTTAAGATTTTATTTTAATTACACTTAGTTAATGTACAGTGTAATAGTAGTTTCAGGTATACAATGTAGCAATTCAACACTTGCATACAATAGTTGGGGTTCATTACAAGTGCATCCCTTAATCTTCATCCCCTATTTAAACTATCCCCTGCACCCTGCCCTCTGGTGACCATCAGGTTTTCTTTAAGGTTTGGGGTCTGTTTATTGGTTAACCTCTCTTTTTCTTTTTCCCCTTTGCTCCTACGTTTCTTAAATTTACATAGGAGTGACATCATATAATATTTCTCTTTCTCTGAATTATTTCACTTCCATAATACTTTGTAGCCTTATTCATAACATCGCAAATGGTTAGATCTCATTCCATTTTTATGGTTGAATAATATTAATATACATGTATATATAAATTATATATATACATAAATTATATATATAATATATATATTATATATAAATATATATAAATATATATATACATACTAATTTTGGCCATTCCAACTGGTGTAAGGTGGTATCTCAATGAGGTTTCAATTTGAATCTCCCTGATGGCTAGTGATGATGAATATTTTTTCATGTGTATGATAGCCATTTGTATGTCTTCATTGGAGAAGTGTCTGTTCATATCTTCTGCCCATTTTTTGACATGATTATCTGTTTTGTGTGTGTTGAGTTTGAGGAGTTCTTTATAGATCCTGGATATCAACCTTTTGTCTGTACTGTCATTTGCAAATATCTTCTCCCATTCCGTGTGTTGCCTCTTTGTTTTCTTGACTGTTTCCTTTGCTGTGCAGAAGCTTTTGATTTTGATGAAGTCCCAAAAGTTCATTTTTGCTTTTGTTTCTTTTGCCTTTGGAGACATACCTTGAAAGAAGTTGCTGTGGCTGATATCGAAGAGTTTACTGCCTATGGGATTCTGATAGATTCCTGTCTCACATTGAGGTCTTTTATCCATTTTGAGTTTATCTTTGTGTACGGTGTAAGAGAATGGTCGAGTTTCATTCTTCTGCATATAGCTGTCCAGTTTTCCCAGCACCATTTATTGAAGAGGCTGTCTTTTTCCACTGTATATTTTTTCCTGTTTTGTCAAAGATTAATTGACCATAGAGTTGAGGGTCCATTTCTGGGCTCTCTACTGTGTTCCATTGGTCTATGTGTCTGTATTTATGCCAGTACCATGCTGTCTTGGTGATAACAACTTTGTAGTAAAGCTTGAAATCAGGTAATGTGATGCCCCCAGTTTTATTTTTGCTTTTTTCAACATTTCCTTAGCGATTTGTGTTCTCTTCTGATTCCATACAAATTTTAGGGTTATTTGCTTCAGCTCTTTGAAAAATACTGGTGGAATTTTGATCAGAATGACAGTAAAAGTATAGATTGCTCTAGGCAGTATAGACATTTTAACATATTTATTCTTCCGATCCAAGAACATGGAATGCTCTTCCATCTTTTTGTGTTTTCTTCAATTTCTTTCATGAGTGTTCTGTAGTTCCTCGAGTACAGTTCCTTTACCTCTTTGGTTAGGTTTATTCCTAGGTATCTTATGGTTCTTGGTGCTATAGTAAATGGAATTGATTCTCTAATTTCCCTTTCTGTATTTTCATTGTTCCTGTATAAGAAAGCCACTTATTTCTGTACATTGACTTTGTATCCTGCCACGTTACTGAATTGCTGTATGAGTTCTAGTAGTTTGGGAGTGGAGTATTTTGGGTTTTCCATATAAAGAATCATGTCATCTGAGAAGAGAGAGATTTTGACTTCTTCATTGCCAATTTGGATACCTTTTATTTCTCTTTGTTGTCTGAATGCTATTGCTAGGACTTCTAATACTATGTTGAACAAGAGTGGTGAAAGTGGGCATCCTTGTAGTGTTCCTGATCTCAACGGGAAGGCTGCAAGCTTTTTCCCATTGAGGATGATATTTGCTGTGGGTCTTTCATAGATAGATTTTATGAAGTTCCGGAATGTTCCCTCTATCCCTATACTTTGAAGCGTTTTAACCAGGAACGGATTCTGGATTTTGTCAAATGCTTTTATGCATCGAGAGGACCATGTCGTTCTTTTCTCTTCTCCTATTAATTTGTTCTATCACCTTGATTGATTTGTGGATGTTGAACTATCCTTGTAGGCCAGGGATGAATCCCACCTGGTCATGGTGGATAATCTTTTTAATGTGCTGTTGGATCCTGTTTGCTAGGATCTTGTTGAGAATCTTACCATCCATATTCATCAGTGATATTGGTCTGAAATTCTCCTTTCTGGTAGGGTCTTTGCCTGGTTTGGGGATCAGGGTAATGCTGGCTTCTTAGAAAGAGTCTGGAAGTTTTCCTTCTGCTTCACTTTTTTGAAACAACTTCAGGAAAATAGGTGTTATTTCTTTTTTGAAAGTTTGGTAGAATTCCCCAGGGAATCCATCAGGTCCTGGGCTATTGTTTTTTGGGAGGTTTTTGATCACTGCTTCAATCTCGTTACTAGATACCAGTATATTTAGGTTGTTGATTTCTTCCTGGTTCAATTTTGGGAGTTTATAATTTTCCAGGAATGCATCCATTTCATCTAGGTTGCTTAGCTTATTGGCATATAACAGTTCATAACAACTTCTGATGATTGTTTCTACTTCTTGGTGTTAGTTGTGATCTCTCCCTTTTCATTCATAATTTTATGAATTTGGGCTTTCTCTCTTTTCTTTTGGATTAGTGTGGCCAATGGTTTATCAATCTTATTGATTCTTTCAAAAAACCAGCTTCTAGTTTCATTGATACATTCTACTGTATCTCTGGTTTCTACCTCATTGATCTCAGCTCTAATCTTGATGATTTCCCTTCTTATGTGTGCAGTTGGTTTGATTTGTTGTTGTTTCTTCAATTCTTTAAGGTGTGGAGACAGCTGGGGTGTTCTGGATTTTTCATTTTTTTTTTTGAGGGATGCTTGGACGGCTATGTGTTTACCCTTAGGACCGCCTTTGCTGTATCCCATAGGTTTTGGACCGAAGTGTCTTCATTCTCATTGGTTTCCATGAATTGTTTCAGTTCTTCTTTGATCTCTTGGTTGATCCAAGCATTCTTAAGCAAGGTGGCCGTTAGCTTTTAGGTGTTTGAGTTCCTTCAGAACTTTTCCTTGTGATTAAGCTCCAGAATCAAGGCATAATGATCTGAGAATATGCAGGGAATAGTCTCAGTCTTTGGTATCGGTTGAGTATAGATTTGTGACCCAGTATGTGGTCTATTCTTGAGGAGGTTCCATGTGCACTTGAGAAGAATGAGTATTCTTGAGACAATATACAATAAGAGTCACCTTACAGGCAATACAATGGCACTAAATTCATACCTCTCAATACTTACCCTGAATGTTAATGGGCTAAATGCCCCAATCAAAAGACACAGGGTATCAGAATGGACAAAAAAAACAAACCCATCTATATGTTGCCTACAAGAAACTCATCTTAAAACTGAAGACACCTCCAGATTTAAAGTGAGGGGATGGAAAAGAATTTACCATGCTAATGGACATCAAAAGAAAGCAGGAGTGGCAATCCTTATATCAGATCAATTAGATTTTAAGCCAAAGACTATAATAAGAGATGAGGAAGGACACTATATCATACTCAAAGGAACTATCCAACAAGATCTAACAATTTTAAATATCTATGCCCCTAACATTGGAGCAGCCAACTATATAAACCAATTAATAACAAAATCAAAGAAACATATCGACAATAATACAATAATAGTAGGGGACTTTAACACTCCCTCACTGAAATGGACAGATCATCCAAGCAAAAGATCAACAAGGAAATCAAGGCCTTAAATGACACACTGGACCAGATGGACATCACAGATATATTCAAACTTTTCATCCCAAAGCAACAGAATACACATTCTTCTCTAGTGCACATGGAACATTCTCCAGAATAGATCACATTCTTGGTCCTAAATCAGGTCTCAACCGTTATCAAAAGATTGGAATCATTCCCTGCATATTTTCAACCACAATGCTCTGAAGCTAGAACTCAATCACAAGAGAAAATTTGGAAAGAACCCAAATACATGGAGACTAAACAGCATCCTTCTAAAGAATGAATGGGTCAACCAGGAAATTAAAGAAGAATTGAAAAAATTCATGGAAACAAATGATAATGAAAACACAACGATTCAAAATCTGTGGGACACAACAAAGGCAGTCCTAAGAGGAAAATATATAGCGGTACAAGCCTTTCTCAAGAAACAAGAAAGGTCTCAGGTACACAACCTAACCCTACACCTAAAGGAGCTTGAGAAAGAACAAGAAGAAACCATAAACCCAGCAGGAGAAGAGAAAGCATAATGATCAGAGCAGAAATCAATGAAATAGAAACCAAAAAAAAACAATAGAACAAATCAACGAAACTAGGAGCTGGTTCTTTGAAAGAATTAATAAGATTGATAAACCCCTGGCCAGACTTATGAAAAAGAAAAGAGAAAGGACCCAAATAAATAAAATCATGAATGAAAGAGGAGAGATCACAACGAACACCAAAGAAATACAGTCAATTATAAGAACATACTATGAGCAACACTACGCCAACAAATTTGACCATGTGGAAGAAATGGATGCATTCCTAGAGACATATAAACTACCACAACTGAACCAGGAAGAAATAGAAAGCCTGAACAGACCCATAACCAGTAAGGAGATTGAAACAGTCATAAAAATCTCCAAACAAACAAAAGCCCAGGGCCAGATGGCTTCCCGCGGGAATTCTACCAAACATTTAAAGAAGAACTAATTCCTATTCTCTTGAAACTGTTCCAAAAAATAGAAATAGAAGGAAAACTTCCAAACTCATTTTATGAGGCCAGCATCACCTTGATCCCAAAACCAGACAAGGATCCCATCAAAAAAGAGAACTACAGGGGCGCCTGGGTGGCTCAGTGGGTTAAGCCGCTGCCTTCGGCTCATGTCATGATCCCAGGTCCTGGGTTCAAGCCCCACATCGGGCTTTCTGCTCAGCGGGAAGCCTGCTTCCTCCTCTCTCTCTCTGCCTGCCTATCTGCCTACTTGTGATTTCTCTCTGTCAAATAAATAAATAAAATCTTAAAAAAAAAGAGAACTACAGACCAATATCCTTGATGAACACAGATGCAAAAATTCTTGCCAAAATACTAGCCAATAGGATTCAACAGTACATTAAAAGGATTATTCACCACGACCAAGTGGGATTTATTCCAGGGATGCAAGGTTGTTTCAACATCCACAAATCAATCCATGTGATACAACACATTAATAAAAGAAAGAACAAGAACCATATGATACTCTCCATAGATGCTGAAAAAGCATTTGACAAAGTACAGCATCCCTTCCTGATCAAAACTCTTCAAAGTGTAGGGATAGACGGCACATACCTCAATATTATCAAAGCCATCTATGAAAAACCCACCACAAATATCATTCTCAATGGAGAAAAACTGAAAGCTTTTCCACTAAGGTCAGGAACATGGCAGGGATGTCTGTTATCACCACTGCTATTCAACATAGTACTAGAAGTCCTAGCCTCAGCAATCAGACAACAAAAGGAAATTAAAGGCATCCAAATCGGCAAAGAAGAAGTCAAACTATCACTCTTTGCAGATGATATGATACTATATATGGAAAACCCAAAAGACTCCACTCCAAAACTGCTAGAACTAGTACAGGAATTCAGTAAAGTGTCAGGATATAAAATCAATGCACAGAAATCAGTTGCATTTCTCTACACCAACAACAAGACAGAAGAAAGAGAAATTAAGGAGTCCATCCCATTTACAATTGCACCCAAAACTATAAGATACCTAGGAATAAACCTAACCAAAGAGACTAAGAATCTATACACAGAAAACTATAAAGTACTCATGAAAGAAATTGAGGAAGACACAAAGAAATGGAAAAATGTTCCATGCTCCTGGATTGGAAGAATAAATATTGTGAAAATGTCTATGCTACCTAAAGCAATCTACACATTTAATGCAATTCCTATCAAAGTACCATCCACTTTTTTCAAAGGAATGGAACAAATAATCCTAAAATTTCTATGGAACCAGAAAAGACCTCGAATAGCCAAAGGAATATTGAAAAAGAAAGCCAAAGTTGGTGGCATCACAATTCCAGACTTCAAGCTCTATTACAAAGCTGTCATCCTCAAGACAGCATGGTACTGGCACAAAAACAGACACATAGAACAATGGAACAGAATAGAGAGCCCAGAAATAGACCCTCAACTCTATGGTCAACTCATCTTCGAAAAGCAGGAAAGAATGTCCAATGGAAAAAGGACAGCCTCTTCAATAAATGGTGTTCGGAAAATTGGACAGCCACATGCAGAAAAATGAAATTGGATCATTTCCTTACACCACACACGAAAATAGACTCAAAATGGATAAAGGATCTCAATGTGAGAAAGGAATCCATCAAAATCCTTGAGGAGAACACAGGCAGCAACCTCTTCGACCTCAGCCGCAGCAACATCTTCCTAGTAACATCACCAAAGGCAAGGGAAGCAAGGGCAAAAATGAACTTTTGGGATTTTATCAAGATCAAAAGCTTTTGGACAGCAAAGGAAACAGTTAACAAAACCAACAGACAACTGACAGAATGGGAGAAGATATTTGCAAATGACATATCAGATAAAGGGCTAGTGTCCAAAATCTATAAAGAACATAGCAAACTCAACACCCAAAGAACAAATAATCCAATCAAGAAATGGGCAGAGGACATGAACAGACATTTCTGCAAAGAAGACATCCAGATGGCCAACGGACACTTGAAAAAGTGCTCCATATCACTCAGCATCAGGGAAATACAAATCAAAACCACCATGAGATATCACCTCACACCAGTCAGAATGGCTAAAATTAACAAGTCAGGAAATGACAGATGCTGGTGAGGATGCGGAGAAAGGGGAACCCTCCTACACTGTTGGTGGGAATGCAAGCTGGTGCAACCACTCTGGAAAACAGCATGGAGGTTCCTCAAAATGTTGAAAATAGAACTACCCTATGACCCAGCAATTGCACTTCTGGGTATTTACCCTAAAGATACAAACGTAGTGATCCGAAGGGGCACGTGCACCCAAATGTTTAAAGCAGCAATGTCTACAATAGCCAAACTATGGAAAGAACCTAGATGTCCATCAACAGACAAATGGATAAAGAAGATGTGGTATATATACACATAAAGTACTATGCAGCCATTAAAAGAAATGAAATCTTGCCATTTGCGGCGATGTGGATGGAACTAGATGGTATCATGCTTAGGGAAATAAGTGAATCGGAGAAAGACAACTATCATATGATCTCCCTGATATGAGGGAGAGGAGATGCAACATGTGGGGTTAAGGGGGTAGGAGAAGAGTAAATGAAACAAGATGGGATTGGGGGGGAGACAAACTATAAGTGACTCTTAATCTCACAAAACAAACTGAGGGTTGATGGGGGGAGGGGTTTGGGAGGGGGGTGGGATTATGGACACTGGGGAGGGTATGTTCTATGGTGAGCGCTGTGAAGTGTGTAAACCTGGTGATTCACAGACCTGTAGCCCTGGGGATAAAAATATATTATATGTTTATAAAAAATAAAATTAAGAATGAGTATTCTGTTGTTTCAGGGTGGAATGTTCTGTATATATCTATAAGGTCCATCTGGTCCAGTGTGTCATTCAATGCTCTTGCTTCTTTATTGATTTTCTGCTTTGATGATCTGTCTTATTTTTGAGAGAGGTGTGTTAAGATCTCCTACTGTTAATGTATTCATATCAATATGACTCTTTATCTTGATTAACAGATTTCTTATCTAATTGGCTGCTCCCATATTGGGGGCATAGATATTTACAATTGTTAGATTATCTTGATGGATAGTCCTTTTTAGAATTATGTAGTGTCCTTCTGTATCTCTGACTACAGTCTTTAGTTTAAAATCTAATTTATCTGATATGAGAATCGCTACCCCGGCCTTCTTTTGCGGTCCATAGGCATGAAAGATGCTTCTCCATCCCTTCACTTTCAGTCTTGGTGTATCTTTAGGTTCAAAATGGGTCTCTTGTAGACAACATATGGATGGGTCCTGTCATTTTATCCAATCTGCAGCCCTGTGTCGTTTTATGGGCGCATTTAGGCCATTCACATTTAGAGTGATTATTGATAGATACATTTTTATTGACATCGTGTTAGCCTTGTAGTTTTTCTTTCTGTAGATTGTCTCTATATTTCTATTCAATGCTATTCTTAGGATTTTTCCTCTTTTATAGTACCCCCCTTAATATTTCCTGCAGTGTTGGCTTGGTGGTTGCATAGTCTTTTAAGCCTTGCCGGTCTTGGAAACTCTTTATCTCTCCATCCATTTTGAATGTTGGTCTTGCTGGATAAAGTATTCTTGGCTGCATGTTCTTCTCATTTAGTGCCCTGAATATATCTTGCCAGCCCTTTCTGGCTTGACAGGTCTCTGTGGTCAGGTCTGATATTATTCTGATGGACTTTCCTCTCTAAGTAAGGAGCCTCTTTGTCCTAGCCACTTTCAAGAGATTATATCTACAATTATGATTCCTCAATTTGACTATCAGGTGCCTTGATGTCTTTCTTGAATCTATAATCTTGGGTGGAGACCGTTCGGCCTCTAGTACATGAATGTTGGTTCCATTCCCGAGATTGGGAAAATTTTCATGAAGAACTTTTTCCACTATGCCTTGTAGACTTCTTTCTTTCTCCTCCCCTTCAGGGATTCCAAGAATTCTGACATTGGAATGTTTCATGGCATCATTTATTTCCCCAATTCTGTTTTCGTGGCTTCTAAGCTCTTTGTTCCAGGCTTCCTCCTGATCCTTTCTCTCTATTTGTTTGTCCTCCAGATCACTAATTCTATCTTGTGTCTCAGTTACCCTAGCTTTGAGAGAATTTAGATTAGATTGCAACTCATTGAGAGCTTTGTGAACCTCTTCCCTGGTAGCTTTCAGCTCAGCCCTAACATAGTGAACATCTTCCCTGGTCGCTTTCAGTTAGGCCCTAATCAATTCTGTTTGGTCATCCATAGCTTTCTCCAACCTAGCTATTGCCTGGATAATTGTTAACCTGAATTCTCTTACTGACATATTGTCTATGTTGATAGCCATTAGCTCTGTTGCAGAAGGCCCATCCTCTGTATTTTTCTTTTGTTGGGCCTTCCTCCTCCTAGTCATTTTAGTGAGAGATGTCTGAACGGATGTAGCTGGATGTATTGACCATGGTGCAGTCAAGGTGCACCATGGAATGCTTCTGAGCAATCAGGATTCCCCTACCCAAACAAGAGAATAAAGAAAAGAAAGAGAAAAAAGAGAGAGAGAGAAAGACAGGAAAAAAAGGGAAGATAAAAGAGAAGGCTCAGCCCAAATGGGCCCCAAGGTAAGATTTAGGAAATATAGAAACAAAAACAGACAAACAAAAAGACTGATAAAAGTATATGACAAGAGAGAGAAATATATATATATATATATATATATATATATATATATATATATATATATATGCGAATAAAGGAAGAACCTCACCAAAAAGAACCCCAAGTATAAGATTTATATACTATCAGGACAAACACAAAAACAGAGACACTGGCGGAAGAAAAAGATGGGAGAGTGGTTATAAATTCTCAGTGTGGACTAGGAAGTTTGTTTTGATTCTTCCTGGATGTATCTTGAAATCTTTGTTAAAGGACTGAACTTTCCTACAATAAAGGGGGGTTAAAAATTGGTTTACCTATATGGGTATCATTGATTGGGGAAAGGGGATTACCTTGAAGCTTAACTCTATATGAATATTAGAAAATAAAAATAAAAAAGGAATAAACTAGACTAAACTAAACTAAAATTTAAAAAAAAATAAAAAAATAGAAATGCAAAAGAAAAACACAGGTGTATGAATCAAAAAGTTCAGGTTAGAAGGTTATTATGGAGTTTGATGTACTGGACAGCTCACTGTGATGATAAATAGGTTAAAAAATTATGTATATAAAAAAAATGAACCAGAATAGTGGGAACGAGTTAAAAATAAAAGTTGTCCTATGAAGTAGGTTGGTTGTTCTCTTGTTTTATTTTTTTTTTTCCTTTCATGTTTGGTTTTCTCAGGGAGGGGCCTGCCACGTGTGTTTTCAGTCAATGATGTTCCCTGAGTTAATTCCTTCTGCCCCCCTCAAGGGGGTGGGCTCTGAGGAAAGCAGTTTTTTTCAGGCTCTTGTTCTCTGGAGGTTTTTATGTTTTTTCACTTTTTTTTTTCCTTGCCTTGACTGCTTCTGATGTTTTTTGTAGGATAGAGGAAATCAAACTGCACCCTGACCTCCCTCTGAGAGAGAAGCCTCAGTCTGGCTGCAGAGTCCAAATAAATTCCCCCTTGGCTGCTGGCAGAGCAGGTTCCAAGTCGCGGTCTTTGGGGACACAGGATCTTCTGTTTGTACCCAAAACCATGTCAGCAGTCACTGTCTGGGCAGCTCCTGACTGCCAGAGAGGTTCTAAGCAGTGATCGCATGCTGAGATTTTCCCGCTGGCCGGGGCTGGGAGTGCCTGGTCTTTCTGGGTCTAAGAGCGCTGGGCTTGTGCATACCTTTCTCAGGGGAGTGTGTGGGCCACAAGCACATGCGTGTCTCTGGCTCAGGTGGATGAAAGTGTCCGTAGACAAAAGGACGAGACTGATACAAAGCAAAAGTTAAGTAAAGCTTTATTTCACACCAAGCATCGAGAATCAAACTGACTGGCCAGGGCCATCTCTTGCAAGAGGCGACGCCCCCCCAACCTTACAGACTAACTTTTATAGAGTAAAGGCCATGTGGTTGAGCCTGGCTACACACAGGTGGCCAATTGAATTACATTTTACCCCATGATAGTTATCTAATTTAGCCTATGACCTTGTCTAGAATTGGTGCCTTTGTCTGGTGCCCAAAAGGTAGGGGCTCAGGCTCCCTGGCGGGTAATAGGTGCGCTTTTACTTGATTGGAAGTCTCCACCTGACCGAACACGTCCTTGAATCTGGACTCTGTTATCGGGGGCTATTTGGCCATATTTTACCAATTCTGTTTTTAAGCACTTTTTTCTTGGGGGAAGGGACAGATTTAATCTAAGTTTACTGTATAAACAACAAAATGGCTCGCTCTGGCTAAGTAGGCCCTTACAGTGGAATGGCACAAGTCCAAGAGCACCAGGCTGGGCCTTTCTGCACCTCTCTCAGGGGAGTGTGTGAGCCGCACTCGCGAGTCTCAGGCTCTGGTGGAATGGCACGGGTCTAAGAGTGTATGGGCGGGGGGCGCATCTCAGGCTCTGTAGCACCTGCACTCTGGCTCTGGAGCCTCTGCCTTCTTGCGAGGCTCCCAGCCCCTCAAAGGAGTTGGACCTCACGGGATCGCGATCTCGGGCGCGCTGGTGGCTTAGGTCCAAGACCTGATTTCTCCTCCTCACTCTCTCTGGCTCAGCACCAGGAGAGGCTGTCCTGGGTCTGGGGACTTAAGCCGCTGTCCCTAGCTGCCCTGATTCCCGCAATTTCCCCCCGCTACCCTTTGCTCTCTTTGAGTGCTTTCAACCAGACTCCAAGTTAATCCTGGTCCCCAGATGCAGGGCATTCTCGGATTGGGGTATTACTTTCCAATCGGTTGTCTCTGGTGGCTCCCTCCCCCTTTTGTTTATCTTCAGATATCAGTCTGAAGTTCCCACTCTGCTTTACCTGCCCACTGGCATCTTCTGCCCCTGTAGAGATCCAGACATGTATAATTCTGGTCTCAGGCTGTTTTCGTGGGTGATCAGAATTCTTTGGTAGGTAATCAGCTCACTTTAGGGTACAGGTTGAAAAGGCGCCTCCTCCTACTTCCCTGTCATCTTGTCTCTCCCTTATTTATTTATTTTTAAGATTTTATTTATTTATTTGTCAGAGAGAGATCACAAGTAGGCAAGCAGCAGGCAGAGAGAGAGGGAGAAGGAGGCTCCCCACTGAGTGGAGAGCCCAATGCGGGCTCAATCCCAGGACCCTGGGACCATGACCTGAGTCAAAGGCAGAGGCTTAACCCTCTGAGCCACCCAGGTGCCCCTCAAATACGTATATTTAGATATATATACTAAGAAAACATTCCAGAAATAAAAGATTTTAATCTGCAGAAACAAAAGACATGTCTTAGGAAAAACTGACAGAGGCAATAGGCATACTGAAAAAAGAAAGGTGTAAGTATATTTTATAAAGGTACATTAGAACAAAAATACAAATCTTGGAAAATATTGAAAGAAATATACACATACCAAAATACCAGGACACAAAGATAACCTCAAGTAATTCCCAAAAGTAGAAATAATAAGACAAAATGCCTTGTCACAATGAACAAAGAAATTAATGATGAACCAAAACAAAAAATAACTAACAAAGTCTCTACCACTTGGAAAATTAAAGACTCAATTCATAGTCAAAGAAGAAATAAAAACTAAATATTTGCTATAACTACAGAACAGCAATAATTAAAAAGGTGCCTAGAAGAAACTATGAGTTACATCTAAGGCAGAGCTCAAGGAAAAATGCATAGTTCTATATGTATATGATAAACAGAAAAATTAAAAAAATACATGTATTTTTCCATGTTCACCATCTTTCATTACATGCGGATTTTTCATGTAGATTATCAAATGGTTGAAAATAGAAATTATAGAAAAAATAATAGAAAATAGATAAAAAAAGAAAGCCAAGAATAATGGGAGAGTTAGTAAGCATAAACTGAAAACTAATAGAAAAGTGAAAATGATAGTAATGATAAGTCCAAAATTTCAGTACATACAGACAGACTTGCAGACACCTACTATTACCTAGTCTAATTTCAACAAACAACAAAGCACAAATAAAAAATCTAAGCAATTATAAGGGGAGAAACTTTAGGAATCCTAAGCCTGAACTTAATGCGACTCTAAAAATCTAAAGAGATTATTTTCTTCAAAATATAAATTGCCAAAACTTATATAAGAAGTGGAAATTCAAAACCAATTAATTTAGAGGAAATACAAAAAATTGTTAGTGTTGACAGCTCCCCAAATCAGTGAGTTTAGGTCATTTGACAAGAGAATTCTATCAATCCTTTAAGAAACAGATTATGCCACTGTTCTTTCAAACTATTCTATATCAGGGAAGGGTAAAGAAGACTTTCAGTCCTCTGCTTTAAACTACTGTAACATTGATTCACAACAACAACAAAGATTACATGAATAAAGAAAATATAATTCATGAATGTCGATGCAAAATCCTTAAGAAAATGTTAAAATAACACTATACAACAAGCAAGTCACCTTAACCTCAAAATGCAAGAATGGATAAAATTTATTGAGTTGATTAATGTAAATCATCATTGAGGAAATTCTTGGGGAGATGACAGAGTAGGAGGATCCTAAGCTCACCTTCTCCCATGGACACAGCTAGATTACAGCCACATTAGTGTAAAAAACCTAGAAAATGACTGGAAGACTGGAAGAACAGACTCTCCAAAGGTAAATGTAGAGAATAGGTCATGTAAACGAGAGTAGGAGGTGTGGGGACACAGCTGGGACCCAAAAAGACCCATAGGACTGCTCAAGTAAGGACAGGACATGGTGGTACAGAGAGGGGAGTGGTACAGATCCCCACATGTAGCTCGCAGATGTAGAGTACCCACACGGGGAAGACAAATCCCCATAACATTTGGCTTTGAGAACTGGAGGGGCCTGGCTACCTGAGTTCTTACAATCAGTGGTGTTTCTCAACTGGAACTTTAAAATTCAGTTGGTTCTTGGCTCTGGGAGAGCTGGAGAGCGAGAGGAAAATGAGTTCCCACCCTTAAAGAGACAGCATAACAAGCAGCCCCTGCAGAGACAGGGGAACCTAGATCCCCGGATACCTGCAGAGATACACCCAGCCTAGGTCCAGGAACACTTGCAGGAGCCAGCTTTCCACCCAGCTCCGGAACAACACACCCCATCCTAGTGAGCTTCAGGAGATCTACCCCTCCCAACTTGGCCAGCCTAAGTAGGCATTTTCTTGGGCTGCTGCCCGCCTCCTCCCACAGTAGATCAGCATGAACCTTGCTGACCCTAAGTAACCTGTCCCTGCATTCTCCTGTAGATTAGCCCCTTCAATATGCCCTTGGCCAGAGTCCACCCAAAACAGAGCCACAAACTAGCAGTGTACAAGCAGTCCCAAAGGGGCCAGCACCACTTCAAAATGACTCCTTCTCTGGAGAGAGGGGAAGATACACAACACACACACACACACACACACACACACACAGAGTCCAACTGCAACACTAGCAATGGGGAAGGGGCAGACATCAGGTCTCATTGCAGGACTTGACCACTGACTAAAGCTTCTCGGGGAACAACACAGGGAAAACACTCTGCTGCTTGGTGATCCTGCATTTCAGGCAAACAACAGCCCTATCTTTCAAGCCCAAAGAGGCTACACACTGGCCCACTAATAACACATGGTCCCATCTAGGCCCACAGTAAGCAGAGGAGACCATTGCAGATGACTGGATTGAAGACAAATGCAGCTCAACCACAATAGTGGGTCTAACACAACACACATGGGGACCGTATGAGGCACCAGATTCTGGTGAACAGGGGACATTACACTGCAGGACACCATGGGACCTCTTCATAAGGCCACTACTTTTGAGAGCAGGAGACATAGCCTACTTTCCTGACACATAGAAACAACACAGAATTAGACAAAATTAGGAGACAGAGGAACATGCCCCAAATGCAAGAACAGGACAAGAACTAAATGCAACAGAAGAAATAATACACCTGACAGAGAATTTAAAGTAATGGTCATAAAAATACTCACTGGACTAAGCAAAGAGTGGAGGACCTCAGGGAGACCCTCAACAAAGAGGTAGAAAACATAAAAAGGAACCAAGCAGAGGTGAGGAACTTGAAAATTGCAATTAATAATACACTAGATGAAATAAATAGTAGACAATAGCAGAAAAATGGATTAATGACCTTGATGACAGAGTAAAAAAGCAGTCAAGCTGAATAGAAGACAAGGGGGAAGATAGAAAAAAAAAAATATATATATATATATATTATATATATATATATATATATATATAAAGGGACCTCAGTGAAACAGTCAAGAATAATAAAATTCACATTATATGGATACCAGAAAGAGGAGAGGGAAAAGGGGAGGGAGAAAAAACATTTTTAAAAAATAGCTGAAAAAGTTCCAAATGTGGGGAAGGAAACAGGAATCCAGATCCAGTAGGCACAGAGAGTCCACAGCAAAATCAACCTGAGGTCCACACCAAGACTCATAGTAATTCAAATGGCAAAAAGTAGTGATAGAAAATTTAAAAGGAGCAAGAGAAAAAAAAAAAAAAAAAAACAGTTACCTACAAGGGAAACCCCAAAAGGCTACCAGCTGTTTTGTTTTATTATTATTTTTTACTGCTTTTCAGTGTAACAGTATTCATTGTTTTTGCACCACACCCGGTGCTACATGCAATCCGTGCCCTCTCTAATACCCACCACCTGCTTCCCCCAACCTCCCACCACCTGCCTCTTCAAAACATTCACATTGTTTTTCAGAGTCCATAGTCTCTCACGGTTCACCTCCCTTTCCAATTTCCCTCAACTCCCTTCTCCTCTCCATCTCCCCTTGTTCTCCATGCTATTTGTTATGCTCCACAAATAAGTGAAACCATATGATAATTGACTCTCTCTGCTTGACTTATTTCACTCAGCATAATCTCTTCCAGTCCCATCCATGTTGCTAAAAATGTTGGGTATTCATCCTTTCTGATGGAGGCATAATACTCCATAGTGTATATGGACCACATCTTCCTTATCCATTTGTCCGTTGAAGGGCATCTTGGTTCTTTCCACAGTTTGGCGACCGTGGCAATTGCTGCTATAAAGATTGGGGTAGAGATGGCCCTTCTTTTCACTACATCTGTATCTTTGGGGTAAATACCCAGTAGTGCAATTGCAGGGTCATAGGAAAGCTCTGTTTTTAATTTCTTGAGGAATCTCCACACTGTTCTCCAAAGTGGCTGCACCAACTTGCATTCCCACCAACAGTGTAAGAGCATTCCCCTTTCTCTACATCCTCTCCAGTACACGTTGTTTCCTGTCTTGCTAATTTTGGCCATTCTAACTGGTGTAAGGTGGTATCTCAATGAGGTTTCAATTTGAATCTTCCTGATGGCTAGTGATGATGAATATTTTTTCATGTGTCTGATAGCCATTTGTATGTCTTCATTGGAGAAGTGTCTGTTCATATCTTCTGCCCATTTTTTGACATGATTATCTGTTTTGTGTGTGTTGAGTTTGAGGAGTTCTTTATAGATCCTGGATATCAACCTTTTGTCTGTCTGTCATTTGCAAATATCTTCTCCCATTCCGTGTGTTGCCTCTTTGTTTTCTTGACTGTTTCCTTTGCTGTGCAGAAGCTTTTGATTTTGATGAAGTCCCAAAAGTTCATTTTTGCTTTTGTTTCTTTTGCCTTTGGAGACATACCTTGAAAGAAGTTGCTGTGGCTGATATCGAAGAGGTTACTGCCTATGGGATTCTGATAGATTCTTGTCTCATGTTGAGGTCTTTTATGCATTTTGAGTTTATCTTTGTGTACGGTGTAAGAGAATGGTCGAGTTTCATTCTTCTTCATATAGCTGTCCAATCTTCCCAGCACCATTTATTGAAGAGATTGTCTTTTGTCCACTGTGTATTTTTTCCTGTTTTGTTGAAGATTATTTGCCCATAGAGTTGAGGGTCCATATCTGGGCTCTCTACTCTACCAGCTGTTTCTTAGCAGAATCTTTGCAGGTCAGAATAGAGTGGCATGATAATATTCTAGTGCTGAATGAGTAAAACCTGCAACGAAGAATACTCTATCCAGAAAGTGTATCATTCAGAGTAGAAGGAGATATAAAATTTCCCAGACAAAGAATTAAAGAAATTTATCACCACTAAATAGCCTTATAAAAAATGTTAAGAGGACTCTAAATAGAAAGGGAAAACCATAAGCAGGCATAAGTAAAGTAGAAAGCATAAAAGCAGTAAAATTAAGTATGTCTATAAAATTATGTCAAGGGATTCACAAAAGAAAATGATATATAGTATGATGCCATATATTAAAATGTGAGGAAAGGGGGACACCTGGGTGCCTCAGCTGATTAAGCATCAGATTTTGGCTCAGGTCATGATCCCCTGGGATCAAACCCCACATTGGGCTTCTTGCTCACTAGAGAGTCTGCTTCTCCCTCTCCCTCTGTTTTTCCCCCTGCTTTTTCTGTTTCTCTCTCCCTCTCTCAGTCAAATAAATAAATAAAATATTTTTTTTTTAAATGTGGGAAGGGATAGGGGTAAAGCATGGGTTCAAACTTAAGCAACCATCAACTTCATATAGACTGCCACATACCTAAGATATATATAAACTGAATGGTAGCCACAAATCAGAAAGCCATAATAGACATGCAAAAAATAAAGAGAAAGGAATCAAGTATATCACTAAAGAAAGCTAGAAAACAGTGAGAGAAGACAGCAAGAGAAGAAATGAACAGAGAACAACTACAAAAACAACCAGAGAACAAGTAACAAAATGGCAATAAGTATATACCTATCAATAATTACCTTGAATGGAAATGAGTTAAACACTCCAATCAAAAACACAAGTAACAAGGAATTGATAAAAAAGCAAGACATATCTATATGCTGCCTACAGGAGATTCACTTCAGATCTAAAAATACATGTGAATTGAAAATGAAGGGATGGAAATACATTTGTCATACAAATGGAAGTTAAAAGAAGGCTGAGATGGCAATACTTACATTGGAAGTAATAGACTTTAAAACAAAGACTGTAATAAGAGACAAAGAAGGACACTATATAATCATAAAAGTAAAATCAAAAAGAAAATATAATGATTATAAATATTTATGCACACAATCTGGGACCACTCAAATACATAAAGTAACCAATAGTAGACATAAAAGAAATAATACAATAATAGTAGGAGATTTTAACACCACACTTACATCAATGGATAGATCATCCAATCAGAAGATCAACAAGGAAAGTGGATTTGAATAACACATTGGGCAAGATGGAACGAGCAGATATAGTCAGAACATTCCATCCTGGAATGTCAAAATACACATCCATTTCCAGTGCACATGGAATATTCTAGTGATTAGATCACATTTTAGGCTACAAAACAAGTCTCAACAAATTCAAAAAGATTCAAGTCATACTATGCATCTTTTCCCACCACAAAGCTGTGAAAGTAGCAATTAACCACAAGGAAAAAAAATGTAGAAAGAAAAAAATATGAGGAGGTTAAATAATATGCTACTAAACAACAAATGGATCAAGAAATCAAGAAGAAAATAAAAAAAGACATAGAGACAAATGAAAATGAAAACACAACGGTCCAAAATTTTAGAGATGCAACAAAAGGTATTCTAAAAGGGAAGTTCATAGCTATACACACCTAGCTTAAGATGCTAGAAAAATCTCAAATAAACAACCTAACTTTACACCAAAAAGGAGCTGGAGAAAGAACAAAACCCCAAAGCAGTAGAAGAAGGAAATAGTAAAGATTAGAGCAGAAATAAATGAAACAGAAACCAAAAAACAAAACAAACAAAAACCAATTGAGAACATCAATGAAACCAGGAGCTGTTTCTCTGAAAAGAGAAAAAAAAAAGATAAACCTTTAGCCAACTGCAGACTAAAAACCTTTAGTCAGAGAGTGAGAAAGAGAGAGAAAGAGCGTGCATGAGAGAGAAGACTCAAGCAAAATTAGAAATGAGAGAGGAAGAATAACAACTAACACCAGAGAAATACAAAGGATTATAAGAGATTATCATGAAAAAATATATGCCAACAAGTTGGACAACTTTAAAAACAATGGATAAATTCCTAGAAACATATCATTTCCCAAAACCGAATCCAGAAGAAATAGAAAATTTTAACAGACCCATTAGCAGTAATGAAATTGAATCAATAATCAAAAAACTCCC
Organism: Lutra lutra; assembly: GCF_902655055.1. NCBI lineage: Eukaryota > Metazoa > Chordata > Mammalia > Carnivora > Mustelidae > Lutra > Lutra lutra. Next base: position 157,299,509 of record NC_062282.1, on the reverse strand, counting down.
AACTAACAGAAAACCAGAACCAGATGGCTTCACAGGTGAATTCTACCGCATATTATAGAAGACTTAACACCTATTCTTCCTACTATTCCAAAAAAAGTAGAAGAAGGAAAGCTTCCAAATTCATTCCATGATGCCAAAATTACACAGATGCCAAAAGCAAACAAGCAAACAAACAAAAATACAAAAACAAAGAAACAAACAAACAACAACAACAAAAAACACACCCAGATAAAGACACTATTGGGAAAATAAATAAATTAATTAATTAATTAATAGAATTACAGGCCAATATCTCTGACGAGCATAGATGTAAACTCCTGACCAAAAATGTTAGCAAACTCAATCTAACAATGTATTTATTTTTAAGTATCATTCACCACAATCAAGTGGGACTTATTCCTGCAATGCAAGGGTGTTTCAAGAGTACATGTCATGATACATCACATCAACCATATGATCATTTCAATAGTGCAGGAAAAGCTTTTGACAAAGTACAGCATCAACCCATGACAAAATCCCTCAACAAAGTAGGTTTAGAGGGAATGTACATCAACATAATAAAGTCTATCTATGTAAAACCTACAGGTAACATTATACTCAATGGTGATAAAAGAGCTTTGACCCTAAGAAGAGGAAGAAGACAAGGTTGTTCAGTCTCACCACTTTCATTCAACATAGTATTGACCACTTTGGATTTTTTCATAGGTGCACTTTGCTTGGGCTGTGATTGATATTTTGGACTCTGTATATTCCCTCAACCAGCCTTTATGACAAGGGGGAAAGAATGCCCAGTCATGTAAAGAACCAGAGACACTGGTCCCTGCCATGGATCTAATGGATATGGATATAAGCAAGATATCAGAGATGGACTTCAGGGGAGCAATCACAAAGTCCATAGCTAGGCTTGAGAAAAGCATTTGAGACAACATAAAATCTACAAGGGCAGGATGAGATCTAATCGGGATGACATTAAAAATGCTATGAATGAGATGCAGTCTAAACTGGAAACACAAACAGCCAGGGTAAAAAGGCAGAAGAATGAATTAGTGAGGTAGAAGGTAAACTGAGAGAAAGAAATGAAGCTGAGGAGGATAGGGACAAACAGTTAGAAGCTCATGAGAACAGACAAAGAGAGAACAATAATGCCATAAATTTAGCCCAGCGTCAGAATTATTGGGATCCCTGTGAGAAGGAAGAGAGACAGTAGAAGATATATTTGAGTAAATCATAGCAGAGAACTTCCCTAAGTTGGGGAAGGAAACAAGCCTTCCTCTCCATAAAGCAGAGAGGACCCATCCAAAGATCAATAAAAACAGACCAAAGTCCTGGCATATAATAGTGAAACTTGTGAATCTTAGAGCGAAAGAGGCTACCTTGAAAGTTTCTACAGAGAAGAGATGTATTACACACAGTGGGAGGAGCATTAAAATAACATCAGACCCATCCATAGAGACCTGACAAGCCAGAAAGGGCTGGCAAGGCATATTCAGGGTACTATAGGAGACATGCTAACTAAAAATATGTTATCCATAAAGGATGTCATTCAGAATGGATGGAGAGCCAAGGATCTTCCAGGACTCATAGAAACTGAATGTATACCTGAAAACCAAGCCAGCCCTGCAAGAACGATTAAGGGGGTTTCTTTGAAAGATGAAAGACCCCAAGAGTAATATGGACCAGACACTTAACAGAAGCAGTCTATAGAAACCCGGACTTCACAGGCAACATGATGGCAAGAAAGTCCTATCTCCCAATAGTTACTGAAAATGAGATAAGGGTACATGGTCCCATGAAACACAGTAGGGTTTCTGATTTAAAGAAAAAGACAGGACCCATCCACATTTTGCATATAAAACACTCATTTTGAACCTAAATATACCTCCAGACTGAAAGAGAGGGGACCGAGATGTATTCTTCATCCCAAAGAATCAAGAGAAAGCTGGGGTAGCAATTCTCATATCAGACAAGTTAGATTTTAAACCAAAGACTGTAGTAAGAGGTGTAGAGGGATACAATATCATACTTCAAGGGTCTATCCAACAGAAAAATCTAGCAACTGTAAATATCTCTGCCCCCTACATGGGAGTAGCCAACTACATCAGCCAACTATTAAACAAAATAAAGAATGCTATTCATAATAATACATGAATAGGCAGAGACCACAATACCCCACACATAAAAATAGATCACCTAAGTAGAAGACTGTTCAAAAAGAAACAAAAGCTCTGAAGGACACACTGGAACAGCTGGACTTCAAAGAAAAAAACAGAACATTCAGTCCTAAAACCAGAGAATGCCATTGCTGTTGAGTACAAACATAACTTTCTTCAAAATAGGTTACATAATGGTTGATCAGAGCTTTGTCATAAGCCTTGAAATAAGGCAATGAAATACCCTGAGCTTTGTTTTCTTTTTCTACATCTTGTTGGTGATTCAGGGTCTTTTCTTGTTCCATGCACATTTTAGGATTGCTTGTTTCAACACTTTGGAAAATGTTGATGGTATTTTGATCAGGATGGGGGTGAAAGTATAGATTTCTCTGGGCAGCATAGAGATTTTATCAATGTTTATTCTTCTGATCCAAGAGCATGAGTGGTTTTTCCATTTTGTGTGTCTTCTTTATTTTCTTTCTTGAGTGTTAGGTACTTCTACAAGTATATATCCTTACCTGTTTGGTTAGATTTCTTCCAAGGTATAACAAACTGTGATCACTAAGACAGCATGTTATGGCATGAAAGCAGACACATATACCAATGGAAGAGTATAGAGAGCCCAGATATGGATGCTTAAATCTACAGTCAACTAAAATTTAACAAAGCAGGAAAAAAATATCCAGTGGAAAAAAGACTGTCTCCTCAATTAATACTGATGGAAAACTGGGCAGCTATGTTCAGAAAAATGAAACTCCACCAATCTCTTTCATCATACACAAATATAAACTGTAAATTGATGAATAACCTCAGTGTGAGACAGGAATCCATCAAAATCCTGGAGGAGAACATAGGCAGTAAGCACTTCGACATCAGACACAGCAACTTCTCTCAAGGCACATCTTCATAGGCAAGGGAAAGAAAAGTGAAAAATGAATGTTTGGGTCATCATTAAAAAAAAAAATCTTTCTACACCACAAAGGAAACTGTCAACAGAACAAAGAGACAACCCATGGAATGGGGGAAGTTATTCCCAAATGACACTACAGACAAAAGGCTGCCATCACGATCTATAAAGAACTTCTCAAACTCCACAGCAAAAAAGCAGATAATCAAGTCACAAAATGGGCAGAAGACATGAACAGAGACTTCTCCAAAGAAGACGTAGAAATGGGTAACAGACACATGAGAACATGTTCATCATCATTAGCCATCAAGGAAATTCAAATCAAAACCACATTTTAGGGACGCCTGGGTGGCTCAGTTGGTTAAGCAGCTGCCTTCGGCTCAGGTCATGATCCCAGCGTCCTGGGATCGAGTCCCGCATCGGGCTCCTTGCTCGTCGGGGAACCTGCTTCTCCCTCTGCCTCTGCCTGCCATTTTGTCTGCCTATGCTCGCTCTCTCTCCCTCGCTCTCTCTGACAAATAAATAAATAAAATCTTAAAAAAAAACACATTTTACCAGTTAGAATGACAATAATAAGGAAAGAAACACTAAGTACTGGAAAGGATGTGTAGGAAGGGGAACACTCTTACACTGATGGTGGGAATGCCAGTTGGTGCAGTCACATTGGAAAGCAGCGTGGAGATTCCTCCAAATATTAAAAATAGAGCTACCCTCTGACCCTGCAATTGCACTACTGGTTATTTACAACAAAGCTACAGATGTATTGAAATGAAGGGTCATATGGACCCCAGTGTACATAGCTATAATGGCCACAAAAGCCAAACTGCCTGCAGCTGCCTGGAGCTGGGCATTGAACAGCTCCACCCGCTGGGTCCTGGAAGGAAGAGCCTCTGCTGCCGCCACTGAGGCCTGGCGCCCCGCAGAGACAGAGGCTCTCAGGGCAGCGAGGCCAACAAGACGGGCTAGGCCCTGACCACTGACGGGGAGACCGCCTTGGAGGTCTCCTCCCCATCTCCCCAGAAGGCCGCGGACGGAACCCGGCCATGTGCTGGCCCTGCAGTGAGACCAGGAGAAACAGGAAAAAGCGCTTTTCCTTCCGGAAGTCTTTCCGGGGGAGCGGCTTCTTCTTTCAGCAAGACCGGGGAGGCTGAGACTGCGGGAGAGCAGCGGGAGGCCGCTGGAGAGACTGGAGCCTCCCCTGAAGACAGGGATGACCCGGTGTCCAGGGGCTGCACTCCAGCCTCTGCAGAGATGGGCGCTGCCTCCAGGGAGCTGGCGTTGGGCTGGGCGGGGAGGGGGCCGCACGGGAGGAGGAGGTGCCCTGGGAGGAGGGGTTGCGGGGTAGACCCACAGGAGGCCCAGCTCCAGGTCAGCCTGGTCAGCCTGCACAGCCCCCACACAGGGGGACAAGCCAAGTGCAGTCTGGAAGCCCCCTGGCGGAGGCGGCAAGGAAAAGGGCCCAATTGTTGAGATAATCCAAGAATTTTCTCCAAGTTTGTTGCAGGGGTGCCAGATACTGGTTTTGGAGAACTTGTCTACAACCAGGGATCCAGGGATTGATTTCAAAGATGTATTTTTTCTCTTTTTCCTCTTTTTTTTAAGCAACAAATTTGGTTCCCCTTCCTTCCCCACAGATCCCATCCTAAATCACTCTGTTACCCCATTCTAACAGGTCCAGAAGAGCTTAAACACCTTCCTCTGCTGTGGTTCTCTTTTGTTTTTATATTTTTCTTCAGTATTAATGTTTTTTTGCATACTTTGCATCTTTATTCAAAAATATAAACTTTGTTGGGACGCCTGGGTGGCTCAGTTGGTTAAGCAGCTGCCTTCGGCTCAGGTCATGATCCCAGCGTCCTGGGATCGAGTCCCGCATCGGGCTCCTTGCTCAGCAGGGAGCCTGCTTCTCCCTCTGCCTCTGCCTGCCATTCTGTCTGCCTGTGCTCGCTCTCTCTCCCTCTCTCTCTGACAAATAAATAAAATCTTAAAAAAAATAAATAAATAAACTTTGTCAATCTATGGACATGCCCATATATGAAGGAGTTGGGTGGGCCCAAAGTGATAGGATTATTTCTTAACACAAATTTTACCTAGTTGTACTGCTTTCTGTATTTAACTATAGTATTAAAATAAAGTCTTTGGGACTCCTGGGTGACTAAATTGGTTAAATTTCTGCCTTAGGCTCAGCTCATGATCCCAGGGTCCTGATAGCTTTGCATCTGTCTCCCTGGTTGGTGGGGTGCCTGCTTACCCCTCTCCTGCTATCTTTGCTTGTGCTTTCTGACAAATACATAAATATGATCTTTTTAAAAAATGTTAACTTAAAAATACATAAAAATAAAATAAGATGTTCATAACAGCAATGGTCACAATCACGAGACCGTGGAAAGATCCAAGAAGCCCTTCAACAGATGCATGGGTAAAGAAGATATGGTCCATATATATAATGGACTCCTACGCCTTTATCAGAAAAGTTGAATACTCAACTCTTTATGAATAATTTTTGACTTGTAGTCCACTTTCTCTCATATTACTACAACTTCATATTTTCTGACTATCCTTTGCATGGGATATCTTTTATTCATATCCTTTTATTTTTCACAGTATTGAAACTTTATCAATGTACATTGAATGTCTTATAGTGTGGGTATATCTATCTATATCTATATCTATTCCATTCTGACAATGTATGGTGTAACTAGGATATTTAATCCACTTACATTTAGGGTAATTTCTAATAAATATGGAATATATTTTGCTATTTTGCCATTTGTTTTCTGTATGTCGTATAATTTGTTTCTTAATTTCCCCAGTATTTTGTGTGTGTGTGCAGTTGATTTTATTTTGTAGTGGCATGGTCAAATTCCCTTTATTTTCCTTCTTATATAAAAGGGAAATGTGTTTATGACCTTGAAGTAGAAATGGTCTTATTAAATAAGGCATAGAGAATGACCAAAATAGCAGCACCTGGGTGGCTCAGTCACTAAGCATCTGCCTTCAGCTCAGGTCAAGATCCCATAGTCCTGGCATTGAGCCCCTCATAATACTCCCTGCTCAGTGGGAAGCCTGCTTCTCCCTATCCCACTCCCCCTGCTTGTGTCCCTCTCTCAGGGTCTCTCTGCCAAATAAATAAAATCTTAAAATGGTGAACAAAGTATATACCATACTGGTAATCATTATATTTATATTATATTGTATTTTTTAAAAGATTTTATTTATTTATTTGACAGGCAGAGATTGCAAGTAGGCAGAGAGGCAGGCAGAGAGAGAGGAGGAAGCAGGCTCACTGCTGAGAAGAGAGCCCGCTGTGGGGCTCGATCCCAGGACCCTTGGATCATGACCTGAGCTGAAGGCAGAGGCTTTAACCCACTGAACCACCCAGGCGCCCCAATATATTGTATTTTTAATTTAAATTAAATTTAATTAAGTTATAGTGTATTATTTGTTTCAGAGGTAGTGGTTTATAAAATACATAGTAGAGATGGGGTAACTGGGGGATGGGCCTTAAAGAGGGTGCGTGATGTGATGAGCACAGGGTGATATACTCAACTGATGAATCTTGGAACACTACATCAAAAACTAATGAGGTACCAAATGTTGGCTAAATTGAACATGATAATAACAACATAATAATTAAAAAAAGAGATTTTCTTTAAAGTTATAATGGGGATTACATATAACATACTTCAGATTTAAAATTTGAATTTTAATTGATACTTACATTTTATTTGTTTCAAATATTTATTTGAATTCTAGTTAGTTAACATATTGGGCAATTTTGGTTTCAAGAGTAAATTTACTGATTCATCTATTATATATAACAGCTCATGCTGATCACAAGTGCCCTTCTTAATTCCTGTCACTCATTGAGCCCAACTCCAACCCACTTCTCCATCAACCCTCAGTTTATTAACTATAGTTAAGAATCTTTTATGCTTTGCTTCCATCTCTCTCTCTTTCTTACCTTCCCCTATATGCATCTGGTTTGTTTCTTAAATTTAATCACATCTATAAACTCTACTGGTAGACCTAATTTCTCCTCACTTTAGGTATTAATTTCTTCCTCACAAAGTAATTCTTCATTTTTCCTGTACAGACTAATATTATTCTCATACATATGTCTTCTAATGTCTTTTGGAAATTTAAATTAAGTTTACAAATCCATATTACATCATTTTATTTCAAACTGAAATAAAGTGTTCCTTTCACACTTCCTGTAAAAAGGCCTGGTAATAAAAACCTTTCACTGATTTTACATATGTCTTATTTTCTTTCTTTTCTTTTCTTTTTTTTTTTTTTTTGAGGGATAACTTTACAGTTACAGTATTTTCAGTTAACAGTTTTTATTCTGCCATCACTTTGAATATATATTTTCCCTGTTCTCAGTTCTCAATTTCTGCTGAGAACTCAGAAGATAATTTTATTGATGTTCTCTTTTACATGACAAGTTGCATTTTTCTTGCTGCTTGGAATATCTTATTTCATATTTTGATACTTTGTGTCTTTTTGTGGATCTTTCTGAGGGTATCCAACTTGCATTTTGTTAAGTTTCTTGGATTGTATAATTATATCTATCATCATTTTTGAAATTTAGCCAGTTTTTTCATTTAGATGATCTCTCTGCTCTTTCACTTTAATATCCTTTTGGGATTCCTGTAACACATATATTGTTCTACTTCATGATGACCCAGTTATACAATTGGCTATGTTCACATTTCCCTTGTCTTTTTGTCTTTTTGCTCTTTTGCTTTTTTAACTTTTTGCTCCTCAGAATCTACAAATATGGGCCTGCCTTCATTTTCGTTAGTGATTTTTTTTTTCTGACTGTTCAAATGTACCATTGTATCTCCCTAGTAACTTTTTCACTGTAGGTTTTGTAGTTTTCAACTTTAGAATTTCTGATTGCTTTCTTTTTGTTGTTGTTATTGTTGTTTTGTTTTGTTTTAGAATTCATATCTCTTTGGTGATATTCTCATTTTATTTACCTGATATTTGAAACAAAATTACTTTAGTTATTTGTCTGTGTTTTTATTTACTCATTTGATCATATTCAAGTTATTATTTTTTGATCTAGCAATTCTCATCTTTGTGTTTCCTAAAGGGCAGTTTCTATCAATATATGTTGTTTCAACATAAGGACTAGGTTTTCCTACTTCTTTGTGATCCTTGTGATTTTGTTGGTGTTGATGTTGTTGTTATTGGCCAAAAAATAGGCACTGGAAATAAAAAAAAAAAAATTGCCTTCTCTCCCATTTTTTGCAGACTTATGTCCATTATTGTAGTGCCATGCAAGTAGTTTTACTGCCTTCAAACTCCTCTGTGCTCTGCCAATTTATTTCTCCCCAGCACATGATCCTGATAGCTACTGAACTTTCAGTGTCTTCATAATTCTGCTCATTTCAGAATATGTTGTAGTTGGAATTAGACAGTATATGGTGTTTTCAGATTGGTTTCCTTGACTTAAAAATATGCATATGAAGTTCCTCCATGCCTTAACATGGACTGATAAGCTAACGTCTTTTTAGCTTCCAAGATTTTGCAATTATAAATAAATCTATGATAAACATCTATGTAATGATTTTTTTAAAATATTTTATTTGTCAGAGAGAGGGAGAGCACAAGCGGGGAGAGTAGCAGGTGGAGGGAGAAGCAGGTTCTCCATTGTACAAGAAGCCCAATGCTGGATTGGATTCCAGGATTCTGGGATCATTACTGGATCCAAAGTCAGATACCCAACATCTGAGCCACCCAGCATCCTGAAGTGTAGTTTTTATGTGGATATGTTTTCATGTGTTGTGGACTGCTGGATTGCATGGTTAAGATAAGTTTATTTTATTAAGAAACTGTCAAACTATCTTCCAAAGTTGTTGTATCATTTTGCAATCCTGCCAGTAAAAAATGATCACTTTTGTTGTGCCACATCATCATCAGCATTTAGTCTTGTTGTTGCGTGGACTTTGACCATTCAAGAGATATGTAGTAATATCCTATTTATGTTTTAATTTGCATAGAACTGATGACATGTAATGTGAAACATTTTATGCTATGCTTATTTGCCATCTATCTTCTTTAGTGATGGGTCTTTGGGACTCCTCTGTTTTCTTTTTTTTTTTTTTAAAGATTTTATTTATTTATCTGACAGACAGAGATCACAACTAGGCAGAGAGGCAGGCAGAGAGAGAGGAAGGGAAGCAGGCTCCCTGCTGAGCAGAGAGCCCGATGCGGGACTCGATCCCAGGACCCTGAGATCATGACCTGAGCCGAAGGCAGCGGCTTAACCCACTGAGCCACCCAGGCGCCCTCCTCTGTTTTCTTAATCAAGTTATTTTCCCCATTGCTGATTTCAAGAGTTCTCTATATTTACAAAAAAAATTATCACATATATGTTTTAGGAAGTTATTCTTTCAAAATTCTCTGAATCTGGGGTTTCCTATTTGTTTTAAATTCTTTCTTTCATAGAACATAAGATTTATTTTTAATAAATCTTTATTTTTATTTTACTTTATTTTTTAATTTATTTTTAATAAATGCAGTATACTGATTCTTTTTTTTTTTAATAAGTTATGCCTTGTGACCTATGCTATCTCAATCAGTGAAGTACATGGCACTTGATTTCAGGGTTTTAAGTTTGAGCCCCATATTGTGTGTAGCGATTTCTTTAAAAAAATAAGTTACATGTTGGCATTGTATCTAATGATCATTTTCACACTGGACATCATCTAGGTTTATCCTGTGTTATTGTCTACAAACATTGTAGTTTTACAGTTAGTTCTACAATGCTTTTTCAGTTTATGTGTTTTTCTAGATTTTTTCTTTGCAACAGGACAGTGGTGTTCCAGCATCATTTTTAAAAGACAGTATTTGCTTCATCATGTTGTCCTTATTTTTTGACAAAATTCAGTTAACTATACTTATGTTGGTTTTCTTCTAGTCTTTTTTTTTTTTTCTGTTGATATCTTCATCCAGTCTCAAACTAAACTACCAGTCATGATTTCTCAAACTTTGTATAAATTCTTCAATTTGGACATCATCTGTCTTTCTACTTTCTTCCTTTTCAATATAATATTGGCTATTCTAGGCTTAATTTTTCCTCTCACATAAAGTTTATAATCAATTTGTCAATGTCCACAAAATAACTTGATGTAATTTTGATTTGGATTTCATTAAATCTATAAATCTAAATTAGTGAAATCAATACGTTCACAGCTTTTAATCTTCCTATCCATGAAACTGGATCATGAAAACATTTATTTAGTTCTAACTGCATTCATCAGAATTTTGTGGCATATTCCTTAGAGGTATGATACATATTTTATTTTATTTGTGCCTAACAATTTTTTTCTCTTTCTTTCCCTATTTTCTTCTCTTTCATTCTTCTTTATTTCCTGGTGCTAAGGTAAATGATATTGTTTTTAATATTTCATATTACACTTGTTCATTGATGCCATATGGCATAGGGCAAGGTTGCAGATTGTATATTAAAATTTTGCCTTGCAAATTTGCTAAATTTCTTATTATTTCATGAGATTTTTTGTTTACTCTTGGATTTTCTACCCAATAAATAGATCATGTATGAACAAAAGTGTTTTTAATTTTTCCTTTTCAATTTATATACATTCCATTTCTCTTGCTTTTCTAATTGAATTTCCTAATACTTTCTGCACAATGTTGAAAAGGACTAATGAGAGGGAACATACTTGTATTGTTCCCGATCTTAGTGTGAAAGTTTCTAGCTTCCCACTATTAACTATCAATTTCACAGTAGGTTTCTTGTGGATATTTTTTGTCACGATGAACTCTTACCTCTATTTCTAGTATATTAAGAGGTTTAATTGTGAGTGGGTATCATATATTGTACAATGCTCTTTATGTATTTATTAATATGGGAGGTGATTATTTTCTTATTTATTCTTTTGATATAATGAACTGCATTAAGTGATTTTAGAATGTTCAATCTCACATAATTGCAATATATCTACTTAATTGTGATATATAATTATTTTATACATTATTGTAATCAATTTATAGCATTTTTGAGGATGTTTGTAACTCTGTTCATAAGAGAAACTGATGTCTTTTTTATATCATTGTTGTAATTATAATAGGGTAATGATGATACCATAGAAGGAATCAGAAGTATTCCAATTGCTTTAATGCCCCAAAAGTAATTGTAGGTAATGAATTTAATCTGTTCTTTCAATGTTTAATTAAATTCACCAGTGAACCCACCTGGGCCTGTAGTTTCTGTTTTGGAAGTTTATTAATGATTACTCAATTTATTCAATAGGTAAAGTCCTATTCATTCTGTCTATTTCTTCTTAATGAGTTTTAACAAACTGTGTCTCAAAAATTTCTCAATTTCCACTAAGTTATCAAACTTGTCACCTTTGAGTTATTCATAGTATTCCTTTCCTATTCTTTTAATTTCAGTGGGATCAGTATTCATGTCCCCTCTTTCATTTCTGATATTAATCAATTGTGTCTTATCCCTCTCTTATTATTTCATTAGCCTGATTAGAGTTTTATCAATTTCATTAATCATTTTAGAATTTAAATTCCACTTAGTTAAGATAGAGCATAATATTAGTTGCAGGTGTATAATATAGTGATTCAACACTTTTCAACTTTTCAACACTTTTTTCAACACTTTTATACATCACCTAGTGCTCATCACCAAACAAGTGCATTTTTTAATCAAAAAAATTTTTCTTGATTTTTCTCTATTGATTTAACTGATTTTGCTCTAGTATTTATTATTCCTATCATTTCTTTTTTCTTTTTTGTTACATTGTCATTAATTGTTTTGTTGCATTGTATTTATTGATCTAGTATTTATAATTCCTGAGAAATGAATGTAAATTATTGATATTAGGCTTTTCTTTCTTAATATATGCATTCAACATAACACATTTCCATGTAAGTTTTATGTCTCTGCATTCAATAAAATTCACTAAGTATTTTTTCTTTTTTATGTATTTCAACAGTTGAGGGGAAACTGGGTGGCTCACTTAGAAGAGTATGGGGCTTTTGACATTGGGGTCATGAGTTCAATCCCTCATCTGGTTGTAGAGATTATAAGTAAGTAAACTTTAACAAAATACAATTTTCTTGAGATTTATGTGTTTGCCTATGTTATTTAAATGTGTGTTATTTAATCCTTACATGTTGAAATGTTTGCTTTAAGTTTCAACATTGATTTCTTTTTTTTTACATTTTTATTTTTTTAAATATCTTTTCAGTGAATTCATTGTTTATGCACCACACCCAGTACTCCATTTCTAGTTGCATTGCACTATATTCTGAGAACAGACATTATATGACTTCTATTAACACTTGTAAAGGTGTATTTTGCAGCTCAGAATGTGATCTATTTTGGTGTATAGTCCATCTAAGCATGAAATATGTGTGCTGCTCATAATTGGAATATGTCTATATATGTTCATTGTGTGGATATTTTTATTATTATTCCAAATATTTATTTAAATTCTAGTTAGTTAATATATATGGTGAAATTGATTTCAGGTGTAGAATTTAATGATTGATCACTTACACATATCACCCAGAGCTCATCGCAGCACATATATTCCTTAACACCCATTACCCACATAACACATCCCCCTCCAACTTCCTCCATCAACCCTCAGTCTCTTTTCTACATTTGGGAGTTCCTTATGGCTTGCTTCCCTTTTGTTGTTGTTGGTGTTTAATATCCCTATTTTTATCTGTTTTGTTTTTAAATTCCACATATGAGTGACATCATATGGTACTTGCTTTTCTGTGACTACAAAATTTCATTATTATAACAAACACTTCCTGTGTCAATATCATGGGAAATGGCAAGATTTCATTCTTTTGGGTGGGTGTGTAATATATGTGTGTGTGTGTGTGTGTGTGTGTGTGCGTGTTTATATTACACACACATATGTCTTTTTCTATAATTTCACTACTGTTGATAATGCTACTATAAACATTGAGCTGTATGTACCCTTATGAATCAGTATTTTTCTGTCCTTGAGGTAAATACCTAGCACTGTGATTGCTGTGTCATTGGGTAGTTCAAATTTTAACTGCAGTCAAACCTCCATACTCTTTTCCAGAGTGACTGTACAAGTTTGCATAACCACAAAACATGACAGAGGCTTCTTGTAGCTCCACATCATCACTGAAATTTGTCATTTTCTGTTTTGTTAATTTTAGCATTCTGATAGTTGTGAGGTGGTATCTTATCCTGGTGTTTATTTGCATTTACATGATGTTGAATGATGTTGAGAATATTTTCCTCTGTCTGTTAGTCTTCTGTATGTCTTCCTTTAGAAAAACAAACAAACAAATGTCTGTTCATAACTTCTGCCCATTTCTTAAATGGAATATTAAATTTTGGCATGCTGAGTTTGATACATTCTTTATGGGATTTGAGAATTATTTTGGCTTTCAGAGTCTTTTGTAGTTTTTTAAAAAGTTTAGGATCTAGTTCTGCTCAAAGTGCTGGTGGTTTTTTATATGGACTGCATTAAATGGGTAGATTGGTTTTGGTAGTATAGACATTTTAACAATATTTATTCTTCCCATCCATTAGCATGGAGTTTTTTTCCATTTCTTTGTGTACTCTACAATTTCTTTACATGTTCTATAGTTTTCAATGTAGAGACATTTACCTCTTTCATTAGGTTTATTCTTAGGTATCTTGTGTTAGGTTCCATTGTGAATGAGACTGACTCCTTGATTTCCCTTTCTGCTGCTTTATTATTGGAAATGCAACAGATGTCTGTATGCTGATTTTATATCCTGCAGCACTGCTGAATACACATATCAGTCCAGTAATTTGATGGTGGAGTCTTTTATGTTTTCTCCATAGAGTATCATGTCATCTGCATACGCTGAAGTTTGGAGTTGGTCCTTGTCAATTTGGATGTTTTATTTTGTACTTTTTCTTTTCTTTTTGTTGCCTGACTGCTAAGTCTGGGACTTCCAGTACTAAGTTAAATAACATTTATGACAGAGTCTTATTCCTAACTGTAACGGTGAAGCAGTTTTACTGCTTTGAAGATTATATTGACTGTGGGTCTTTACATATGCTTTTTATCATGTTGGTTTATATTCTTTCTATAACAATGTTGTTGAGGGCTTTTTATTTAATTTATATTTTTATTAACTATAATGTATTATTTGTTTCTGGGGTATAGGTCTTTGATTCATCAGGCTTACACAATTCACAGCACTCTCCATAGCATATACCCTCCACACTGTCCATCATCCAGTTACCTCACCCCTCACTCTTCTAAGACACTCACTCTTATCATGTTGTTTTCAATCAGTTTCTTTATGTGACTTATTGCTTATATATCTGGCTGTTTACATGTTTGTACCAAAACTATTTACAGTTGTCAGATCTTCTTGTTGGAGAGACTCCTTAATTAGGAAATAGTGTCCTCATTCATCTTTCATTACAATCCCTGGTTTAAAATCTAGTTATTCTGATATAAATATGATTACTCTGATTTTCTTTTCACATTCATTATCATGGTAGATTTTCTCTATCCAGTCACTTTCAATCTGGTGGTATCTTTACATCTAAAATAAGTCTCTTATAAGAAGTATATAGATCTTTTTAAAAAATCCATTCTGATACCAGTGCTTTTTTATTATAATATTTATTCCATTTACATTCAGAGGAATATTTGATATATAAGAATTTCATGCCATTGTGGGGACCCTGGGTGGCTCAGTCAGTTAAGTGTCTGACTTTAGTTCAGGTCATGATTTCAGGGTCCTGATTTGAGCCCCATGTTGGGCTCTCTGTTCAGTAGAGAGTCTGCTTCTTCCTTTCTCTCTCCTCTCCCTTTGTTCCTGCTCTCTCTCTCTCAAATAAATTAATAAAATTTAAAAATAAAAGAAATTAGTGCCATCACATTGCCTCTAATTTAGTGTTTCTGGGGATTTTCTCTGTTCCTTTTCTAGTCTTTTATGTTCTTGGTCTTCCCCTCTCAAAGAGTCCCCCATATTATCTCTTACAGGGCTGGAGTAGTCATGAACTTCTTTAATTTTGTTTTTGGGGACTTTTTTTGTCTGTCCTATTCTACATGACAGCTTTGCTGGATAAACTATTCTTGTCTGAATAGTGTTCCCATTCTGCATTTTAAATATATCATATCACTTTCTTCTGGCCTATCATATTTCTGTGGACATCTCTGCTATTGACATGGTTTGGTTGTCCTTGTAGAATTTTTGTTTGTTATCACTTGCTACATTTAGGATTCCTTCCTTATTTGTGCCACTTGAATTTTGATGTTTATGTCTTCCCAAGATTGAGAGTGTTTCCAGCTACAATTTGATCAAATAAACCTTCTGTCCCTTTCTTCATATTCTTGGATTCCTATGAAATGAGTGTTATTGTGTTTTGTGAATTGCCTGAGTTTCCTAAGTCCACATTGGTAAGCCAATACTTTACTTTCCCTCTTCTTTTCAGCTTCCTTATTTTCCATAATGTTATCTTCATGTCAATGATTCATTCCTGTTTCAACCATCCTCAGTGTCATTACATCCAGTTGGTTTCGTGTCTTAATTATAAAATTCTTTTTCATTTTATCATGACTTGTACTTAGTTCATTGATCTCGTCAGTAAGGCATTGTTTAGGTCTTATTAGCATTTTTTTAAGCCCAACTAGTATCCTTAAAATTGTTGATTTAGGGGCGCTGGGTGGCTCAGTGGGTAAAGCCTCTGCCTTCAGCTTAGGTCATGATCTTGGGGACCTGGGATCAAGCCCCTCATAGGGCTCTCTCTCAGCGGGGAGCCTGCTTCCCCCACTTTCTATGCCTGCCTCTCTGCATACTCGTATCTATCTCTCTCTGTCAAATAAATAAATCAAATCTTTAAAAAAATTGTTGTTTTAAATTCTGGCTCATGCATATTACTGATTTCTGTTTTAATTACGTACCTAGCCATGATTTCTCCTCCTCCTCCTCCTCCTCCTCCTTCTTCTTCTTCTTTTCTTCCTTTTAAGCTATATTCCTACAACTTTCCTTTTTTACCCCCCTATGTCTTGTGTGATTTTGTTGTGTGTGTTCATTGTGTGTTATGAAAGACTGCTTAAATCTCCTGCTCCTGAGAATAATGACTATATAAGAATAGGTCCTATATATGCCAGGGAATGGCACTTCAGAAAATGTTTCAGAGTCTCCATTCTCCTGTTATTTTTCAGCAGCTCTTTCCATCAAGTCAGTCCTCTATAGAATTTCTCCTTTCTGGAGTGGCATGATAAATTTCAACTGCCAAAAGGGGAAAAAATATATACAGCCAAGAATACTCTATCCAGCAAGGCTTTCATTTAGAATAGATGGAGATATAGATTTTCACAGAAAAACAAAGTTAAAAGCAAAACCAGCCACATCCCTGTCACCCACCCATGATGCCATTGGCCTGTGGGTCCAAAATTCACAGTCCAGCTACCCTCCTGCCCAAGTGAGCATGGCCTGCCAATTGCTCAATGCCAAGTCGACACCTTTCTCTTAGATTGCCAAGGACTCAAACTGACACTCTTCTCAAATTCAGTTTGTGTACAAAAGTGGGCATAATTATGACAGCAGAATGGAGCAGCCCATACAGTGACACTAATTCTGTGAAATATAGAATGGGTAAAAGCAGAATGCATGGATGAGAACATCTCCAACAGGCACATAAGAACAAAACATGATTCTGGTTAGTGAAAGAAAGAAACCGAGGAAAAATAAAACAAGAAGAAATCAGAGAGAGAGACAAACCATAAGAGACTCTTAATCAAAGGAAACAAATTAAGGGTTGCTGAAGGGGAAGGAATTATGGGACTGGAGTAACTGGGTGATGGGCATTAAGTGAGCTACTTGATGGAATGAGCACTGGATGTTATTTGCAACTGATGAATCACAGAGCTCTATCTCTGAAACTAATAATACACTGTAGGTTAGTTAATTAAATATGAATGGAAAACGTAATCCCCCCTCAAAAAAAAATTCTCCTTCCCTGCAGTGGGGAATGTATGGATCTTGACCTTGTGTAGTGTTTTAATTAGGTCTGCTCCTGAGAATAATCCTATTTCCACTAGACCTGAAGCTTTGCAACAGTCAAGTTCAGTAGACTTGGTCAGTGGTGGTGGTAGGGTGGTGTTCCTGTCTCTGAGAGAGGGGCCTGTTGCACTGGATTCTTAGGCTGAATTGCACTAGTAAGTCAATGCACCTGAAGGCCCCAGTGGGGCTGGGGTTGGTGTAAGTGGCTGCTGTACTGCTCACTGAATTGTTTATTGATGGGCAGGATGAAAAATGGCCTTACTCCATTCTTTTGTCCCTAGAGTGGGGAGATCCCAGCACTTTTCACAAAGCCCTCATAAAGAGCAAACAATCTCGCTTCTTTTGTCCTATACTTCCATCAGAATCCAGCTTTCACTTTCTCTGTGCATGAGCCATCTGCCTGGCTGGTGGTGTCATAACCCTCTGCTTTATATCAGATATTTGGCTGGGATTAAAAAAAAAATACTTGAAAATAGGGACCTGGTATGGAGTAGAACCACACTGATACCCTGGGGAAGGGTCTTGCTATGCTATGGTTGGTGATGTTTGTCTCAGAAAAGCAGTTGCCTGGCCACACAGGGGCTCAGAGTTTATGTTGAAACTTACCATAAAGCTGGCCTCCAATTTAGCTGCCTTCTGCAGGTGCTTCTGCTGCTATGGTAGTGAAACCAAGAATGAGACAGTTAAATTACTGTGCCACCCAATTACTCCTCTTCTAGGATTTTTATAGTTTCAGGTCTCACATATAAGTCTTTGATCCCTTTGAATTTATGGTTGTGTATGATGTAAATGAGGGTACATATTCTTTAACATGTAGCTGAACAGCTTTCCTAGTACCATTTGTTGGAGAGATATTTTTACCCTTGAATATTCTTTCCTGCTTTGGTCTTTTTCCAAACGTAAATGACCATATAATTATGAATTAATTTCTGGGTTTTCAATCTATTCCTTTCATCTATGTGTCTATCTTTGTGCCAGAACCATACTGTTTTGTTTATGACAGCTTTGCATTATAACTTGATGCCTGCTATTGTTATACATTTAGCTTTTCCAGTGTCAAAAATGCTTAGGCTATTAGAGGTCTTTTATAATTCTATACAAATTTTGTGATTGCTTCTTCCATTTCTGTGATGTTAGTATTTTGATAGGGATTGCATCAACTCTGTAGATCATTTTAAGAAATATAAATATTTTAATATTTGTTCTTCCAATCCATGAGCATGAAATATCTTTGCATTTCTTTTGGTCATTTTCAATTTCTTTAATCAGTATTTAGTTTTCAGAGTAGAGGTCATTCAGCTATATTATTAGTTTTTACCCAGTCTTATCAAACATAGAAAAAACCAAAGTATATGATATCACAAATGAGAGAGGAGAAATAACACCCAACAAATTGAAATCTAAAAAAAAAAATAATAAAATACTTGAAAACTATATGTCAAGAAGTTAGACAACTTTGATCAATGCCTATAAATGATAAACTATGAAAACTATAACTGGAAGAAATTGAAAACTTGAACTGTATAATAACGAGTAGGGAAATTGAGTCAGTAATCTAAAATTCTCAACAAATGGTTGTGCAGAACCAGATAACTTCATAGGTGAATTCCACAAAACATTTAAAGAATATTAAATACTGTTTACTCTTAAGCTATTCTAAAACAAAGAAAAGTTAAAAACAAAAAATCCTCAATGTTTATTCTATGAGGCCACCATTACTCTGATAACAGAACTGGATAAATACTTCACTAAAAAAAAAGAACTGCACACCAATTTCCCTGACTAGAGATGCAAAATTCTCAATATAATACTAGCAAACCAAATCCCACAATACATTAAAAAATTACCTGGGGTGCCTGGGTGGCTCAGTTAGTTAAGCACCCTCCTTCAGCTGAGGCCGTGGTCCCAGGGACCTTGGATCAAGCCCTGCATCAGGCTCCCTGCTTAACAGGGAAGTCTGCCTCTCCCTCTCCATCTGCCTCTTCAGCTACTCATGATCTCTCTCACTGTCTTTCTATCAAATAAATAAATAAAATCCTTAAAACATTTACCATTAGTAAGTGGGATTTATTCCTGTGTTGTAATGATTGTTTAGTATTCATAAATCAATCAATTTGATACACCACATAATAAAAGAAAGGATAAGAACTGTATGATCTGATCTCAGGGTCCTGGGATCGAGTCCCACATCAGGCTCTCTGCTCAGCAAGGAGCCTGCTTCCTCCCCTCTCTCTCTGCCTGCCTCTCTGCCTACTTGTGATCACTCTGTGTCAAATAAATAAATAAAATATTTTTAAAAAAGAACTGTATGATCCTTTCATTAGATGAAAACAATATATTTGGGGAAAGGACAGCATCCAGTTATGGTAAAAAGCTTCGATAAAGTAAGTTTAGAGGGAATAAACCTGAATAAAGTCCATATATGTCAACCCCAGAACTAATATCATCCTCAAAAAGCTGATATGGCTCTTCCTCTAAGGTCAAGTGCAACACAGGGATGCAACCCACAGCTGCTGGTTAACATACTACTGGAAGTCTTGGCACAACAATCAGACAACACAGATATGTAAAAGGCATCCACCTTAACAACAATCAAAATAAAACAAACATTATTTGTATATCCTTTGGAGTACTTTCTTTTTCAGTACATGATAGTCATTTACGGAAAGTAGGCATTAAGTAGAGGTGTCCATGTATGTATGCCATGGACTGATATATTAAAATTTTATCTGTTATTTTATTGAATATGTGTTATTATTTTTGGAGGGAGCAGTGTTATTATTTTTGGAGGGATATGGCTTGTGATACATACTTTATATCTTTAAAATGAATCACATATAATTATTAAACAATTCTATACACAGATATGTTGTTTTACAAGTAACTGACTGTGTTCTGAAATTTTGGATAATGTTGTGGTGGTAAGCAAATATTATTATCCTGATACTGATCTAGGGCCCAGAGAAAGAATAGATCCCAAGTGTTCTGTGGGTACAGATATGTATTTGTGGCAACTATTTGTTATTTGGTTCTGCTTTGAAGATTTATGTAATATAATAGATATAACACTTGGTAAACAAGTTAAAACTATTTAATCAAGTATACATTTTTTGCCTTATAGAATCATTTATTTTTTATTTTTTAAAGATTTTATTTTTATTTATTTGATAGAGATTACAAATAAGCAGAGAATCAGGCAGAGAGAGGAAAGCAGGCTACCCACTGAGCAGAGAGCCCGATGAGGGACTTGATCCCAGGAACCCGAGATCCTGACCTGAGCTGAAGGCAGCAGCTTAACCCCCCTGAGCCACCCAGGTGCCCCACCTTATAGAATCATTTATATCAGGTGATTATAGAGCAATGTTGCACTACAGCAATTGTATTCTGAGATTCAGTTAAGAACACAAATTCTCAAAATTTCTTCACTAGAAACCAAAGTGAACACACTTTCTCTTCAAGAAAAGGATAAATAGGAGTCAGGATGGCCAAGGAGTTTTTCTCATTTCTTGAATAGAGTTATATACCTATAAAATTATTCTGAAACCTCATAAATCAACTAGAGATCTGAGAAAAGAAATGCTTCAGGGCTACAGGTAGGAAAGTGAACTCCTTTTGGAAGGTAGAAGGTGCAGAGACTTGAATCTGGTGTGATACAGCTAATGATACAGGGGATGGGAAGGAGGCCTCCTGGAGATGCTATTACAAAGTCCTAGAAGTAGTGGAGCATAAAATCCGAATAACTTTTTTTTTTATTTTAATTTTTATATATGTTTTATGTATTTTTTTGCTTTTATCATATTTTAATTCTTATTTTTTTTTAACATGCTGGGATCTAGTTTCTCTAAACAAGCAGATGAAGACACAAAGATGTAGTTTCTTGTTTGGGTTGTTGTTTTTCTTGAATTTTCTTCTTCTTTCTTTTCTCATCTTGAAAAAAAAATGATGAGATGGAGACATTTATCACAAGAGTAAGGAAGTGGTTCTCATAGATAAATCTCATAGATTTAATCATACAGTTACAAGTAAGAAGTCTGAACTAGAATTTAAAGCAAAGATTATGAAGATACTAGCTATGTTTGAAAAACAAATACATAGAAGGCACTGGAAAATCCACCACTATAGACATACAAGGACTACAATATAGACATGCTGAAATTGAAAATGCTATCACTGAGGTGCAGTCCTAAGTGGAGACCATATAAGTGAGGATGAATGAAATAGAAGAGGAATTTAGTGATATAGAAGACAAAGTTATGGAAAATAATGAAGCTGATCAGAGGAAAGATAGACAACTCTTAGATAATGAAGGTAGATTTAGGGAATTCAGCATTCAGTTAGTGAAAGAATATCTGTATTGTAGGAGTCTCAGAAGAAAAGTAGAAAAGAAGAATAAGGTTTAGTTGAACAAACTATAGTTGAGAACTTACCTAAACGAAAAAAGGAAACAGGTATTCAGGTACAAGAGGCACAAAGAACTCCCTTCCAAATCAACAGAAATAAGTCAACACCATGACATACTCGAGTGAAAATTCAAAGTGAAATTTCAAAGATAAAGAGAACATCCTAAAATCACTCTGAGACAAGATGTACTTACCTACACATGTAGGCACATAAGGCTGGCAGCAGGCCTGTCCACAGAGACCTGGCAGGCCAGAAAAGACTGGCATATTCAATGTGCTAAATTGGAAAAATATGTAGCAAAGAGTACTATATCAAGCTAGGCAGTCATTCAGAGCAAATAAATAAATAAATAAATAAATAAATAAATAAAGGAATTCATGAACACTAACCCAGCCCTGCAAGAAATATTAAAGGGACACATAGAGCAAAAAGAGATCCCAAAAGTAACAAAAGCCATGAAGGAACAGAGATAACCCACAGATACAGCAACCTTACATGTAATAAAATGGCACTAAATTTGTATTTTAATAATTTTCTAAATGTAAATTGATAAAATGCTCCAATCAAAAGGCAAAGGATAACATAATTGATTAAAAAATATAAAAAGACTCATCAGTACACTGCCTACAGGAGATTCATTTCAGACAGAAAGACACCTCCAGATTTCAGGTGAAGGTGTAGAGAATGATTTATCATACTAATGGACATCAAAAGAAAGTCAGAGTAACCATCCTTTTGCCAGAGAAAATAGATTTTAGGCCAAAGATTACAATAAGAGATGAAGAAGGGGGGGGGGCAAGATGGTGGGGAAGTAGGAGGAGGCGCCTTTTCAACCTGTACCCTAAAGTGAACTGATTACCTACCAAAGAACTCCGATCACCCATGAAATCAGCCTGAGATCAGAATTATACACATCTGGATCTCTGCAGAGGCAGAAGACACCAGTGGGCAGGTAATGCGGAGTGAGAAAGGTGGACTGATAATCTGAAGGTAAACAAAAGGGGGAGGGAGCCACCAGAGGTGACTGGTTGAAAAGTAATACCCCTAATAGGAGTGAGAGTGCCCTGCATCTGGGGACAAGCATTAACTTGGAATCTGGTTGAAAGCACTCCAAAAGAGCAAAAGATCGCGCGGGGGAAATTGTGGGAATCGGGGTGGCTAGGGACAGAGGCTTAAGTCCCCAGTCCCAGGACAGCCTCTCCTGGCATGGAGCCAGAGAGAGTGCGGTGGAGAAACCAGGTCTTGGTCCCTGAACCGCCAGCGCACCCCAGATTGCCTGGGGTCCTGGCCCCTGTGAGGGGATGGGAGCCATGCTGAATGGCAGAACGCGCGAGCCCTGCTGCAGAGCCTGAGATGCACGCACCCCTCATCCTCCCCTGAGAGAGGTACAAAGGCCCAGCCGGCTCTCTTTGACACCCACCATTGTTTCAGAGCCTAAGAAGCACGCCCCTGACTCTCCCCTGAAAGAGGTGCACGAAAGCCCGGCGCTCTTAGGCCCAGAAAGACCAGGCACTCCCAGCCCAGGCCAGAGGGAAAATCTCAGTGTGCAATCACTGCTTGGAACCTCTCTGGCGGTCTGGAGCTGCCCAGACAGCCGCAGCTACTGCCCTGGTCTTGGGTACAAGCAGAAGATCCTGCGTCCCCAGGGACCGCGACTGGGAACCTGCTCTGCCAATGGCCAAGGGGGGATTTATATGGGCTCTGCAACACCCACAGAAGAAGAGACTGAGGCTTCTCTCTGAGAGGGTGATCAGGGTGCAGTTTGCTTTCCTCTAAACCTACAAAAACCATCAAAAGCGGTCAAGGCAAGAGGAAAAAAAAAAAAGGTGAACAAGCATAACCTCCAGAGAACAAAAGCCTGAAAAAACCTGTTTCCTCAGAGCCCACCCCTTTGAGGGGGACCAGAGGACTTAACTCAGGGAACATCATTGACTGAAAACCCACATGGCAGGCCCCTCTCCCAGAAAACCAACCAGGAAAGAAAAAAAATATATATATATTACAAGAGAACCACCACCACCACTTCATAGGACAACTTTTATTTTTAATTTTTTCCCACTATTTTGGCTCATTTTTTAATAGATAATTTTTTAACCTATTTACCATCACAGAGAACTGTCCAGTACATCAAATTCCATAATAACCTTCTAATCTGAACTTTTTGATACATACACCTGTGTTTGTCTTTTGCATTTCTATTTTTTGAATTTTTTTAATTTTAGTTTAGTTTAGTCTAGTTTATTCATTGTTTTATTTTTATTTTCTAATATTCATATAGAGTTAAACTTCAAAGTAATCCCGTTTCCCCAATCAATACTACCCCTATAGGTAAACCAATTTTTAATCCCCCTTCAGCCTAGGAAAGTTGAGTCCTTTAACAAAGATTTCAAGATACATCCAGGAAGAATCAAAACAAACTCCCTCGCCCACACTGAGAATTTATAACCACTCTCCCATCATTTTCTTTCACCAGTGTTTCTGTGTCTTTGTGTTTGTCCTGATAGTATATAAATCTTACACTTGGGGTTCTTTTTGACAAGGTTCTTCCTTTATTTGCATATATAAAATTTTTTTCTCTTGTTATATACTTTTATCAGTCTTTTTATTTGTCTGTTTTTGTTTGTATACCTCATAAATCTTACCTTGGGGCCCATTTGAGCTGAACCTTCTCATTCATCTTCCCTTTCTTTCCTCTCTCTCTCTCTCTCTCTCTCTTTTTTTTTCTTTTTCCTTTCTTCTTTCTCTCATTTGGGTGGGGAATCCTGATGGCTCAGAAGTGTTCCAAGGTGCACCCAGACTGCACCACAGTCGAAAAAATCAGCTACATCTCTTCAGTCATCTCTCACCAAAATGACGGAGGAGGAAGGCCCAACAGAAGAAAAATACAGAGGATGGACCTTCTGCAACAGAGCTAACAGCTATCAACAGAGACAATATGTCGGAAAGAGAATTCAGGCTAACAATTATCCAGGCAATAAGTAGGTTGGAGAAAGCCATGGATGATGAAACAGAATTGAATAGGGCCAAGCTGAAAGCGACCAGACAGGATGTTCACAATGTTAGGGGAGAACTAAAAGCTAACAGGGCTGAGGTTCACAATGCTCTCAATGAGTTCCAATCAAATCTAAATTCTCTCAAAGCTAGGGTAACTAAGAGAGAAGATAGAATTTGTGATCTGGAGAACAAACAGATAGAGAGAAAGGATCAAGAGGAAGTCTGGAACAACCAGCTTAGAAACCATGAAAACAGAATCAGGGAAATAAATGATGCCATGAAACGTTCCAACGTCAGAATCATTGGAATCCCTGAAGGGGAGGAGAAAGAAAGAAGTCTAGAAGATATAGTGGAACAAGTTCTTCATGAAAATTTTCCAAATCTCGTGAATGGAACCAGCGTTCATGTACTAGAGACCGAATGGTCTCCAACCAAGATTATAGATTCCAGAAAAACATCAAGGCACCTGATATTCAAATTGAGGAATCATAACTGTAGGTATAATCTCTTGAAAGCCACGAGGACAAAGAGGCTCCTTACTTACAGAGGAAAGCCTATCAGAATAACGTCAGACCTGTCCACAGAGACCTGGCAAGCCAGAAAGGGCTGGAAAAATATATTCAGGGCACTAAATGAGAAGAACATGCAGCCAAGAATACTTTATCCAGCAAGACTGACATTCAAAATGGATGGAGAGAAAAAGAGTTTCCAAGACTAGCAAGGCTTAAAAGACTATGCAACCACCAAACCAACACTGCAGGAAATATTAAGGGGGGTTCTATAAAAGAGGAAAAATCCTGAAAATAGCATTGAACAGAAATATAGAGACACTCTACAGAAAGAAAGACTTCAAAGGTAACATGCTGTCAATAAAAACGTATCTCTCAATAATCACTCTCAGTGTGAATGGCCTAAGTGCACCCATAAAAATGCACAGGGTTGCAGATTGGATAAAACGACAGGATCCATCCATATGTTGTGTATTTAAGGCCCATTTTGAACCTAAAGATACACCCAGACTGAAAGTGAAGGGATGGAGAAGCATCTTTCATGCCTATGGGCCTCAAAAGAAGGCTGGGGTAGTGATTCTTATATCAGATAAATTAGATTTTAAACTAAAGACTGTAGTCAGAGATACAGAAGGATAGTACATCATTCTTTTTTTTTTTTTTAAAGATTTTATTTATTTATTTGAGAGAGAGACAGTGAGAGAGAGCATGAGCTAGGAGAAGGTCAGAGGGAGAAGCAGACTCCCCATGGATCTGGGAGCCTGATGTGGGACTCGATCCCAGGATTCCGGGATCATGACCTGAGCCGAAGGCAGTCGTCCAACCAACTGAGCCACCCAGACGTCCCGGATACTACATCATTCTTAAAGGGACTATCCACAAAGATGATCTAACAATTGTAAATATCTATGCCCCCAATATGGGAGCAGCCAATTACATAAGAAAACTCTTAATCAAGATAAAGAGTCATATTGATATGAATACATTAATAGAAGGAGATCTTAACACACCCCACTCAGAAATAGATCATCAAAGCAGAAAAACAATAAAGAAACAAGAGCATTGAATGACACATTGGACCAGATGGAACTCATAGATATATACAGAACATTCCAACCTAAAACAACAGAATACTCATTATTCTCAAGTGCACATGGAAACTTCCCCAGAATAGACCACATACTGGGTCACAAATCTATACTCAACCGATATCAAAAGACTGAGATTATTCCCTGCATATTCTCAGATCACAATGCTTTGAAACTGGAGCTCAATCACAAGGAGAAGTTCAGAAGGAACTCAAACACCTGGAAGCTAAAGACCACCTTGCTTAGGAATGCTTGGATCAACCAGGAGATCAAAGAAGAACTGAAACAATTCATGGAAACCAATGAGAATGAAGACATTTCGGTCCAAAACCTATGGGATACAGCAAAGTTGGTCCTAAGTTGGAAATACATAGCCATCCAAGCTTCCCTCAAAAAAATTGAAAAATCCAGAACACAGAAGCTGTCTCTACACATTAAGAAACTGGAGAATCAACAACAAATCAAACCAACTCCACACATAAGAAGGGAAATAATCAAGATTAGAGCAGAGATCAATGAGGTAGAAACCAGAGATACAGTAGAACGTATCAATGAAACTAGAAGCTGGTATTTTGAAAGAATCAATAAGATTGATAAGCCATTGGCCACACTAATCCAAAAGAAAAGAGAGAAAGCCCAAATTCATAAAATTATGAATGAAAAGGGAGAGATCACAACTAACACCAAAGAAGTAGAAATAATCATCAGAAGTTATTATAGACAGTTATATGACAATAAGCTAAGCAACCTAGATGAAATGGATGCATTCCTGGAAAACTATATACTCCGAAAATTGAACCAGGAAGAAATCGACAACCTAAATAGACTGATATCTAGTAACAAGATTGAAGCAGTGATCAAAAACCTCCCAAAATACAAGAGCCCAGTACCTGACGGACTCCCTGGGGAATTCTACAAAACTTTCAAAGAAGAAATAACACTTATTCTCCTGAAGCTTTTTCAAAAATTTGAAGCAGAAGGAAAACTTCCAGACTCTTTCTATGAAGCCAGCATTACCCTGATACCCAAACCAGGCAAAGACCGTACCAAAAAGGAAAATTTCAGATCAATATCACTGATGAATATGGATGCTAAGATTCTCAACAAGATCCTAGCAAACAGGATCTAATAACACATTAAAAAGATTATCCTCCATGACCAGGTGGGATTCATTCCTGGGCTACAAGGATGGTTTCACATTTGCAAATCAATCAATGTGATAGAACAAATTTAAGAGAGAAGGACCACATGGTCCTCTCAGTTGATGCAGAAAAAGCATTTGACAAAATCTAGCATCTGTTCCTGATTAAAACGCTTCAAAGTATAGGGATAGAGGGAACATTCCTGAACTTCATAAAATCTATCTATGAAAGACCCACAGCAAATATCATCCTCAATGGGAAAAAGCGGGCAGCCTTCCCCTCGAGATCCAGAACACGACAAGGATGCCCACTCTCACCACTCTTGTTCAACATAGTGTTAGAAGTCCTAGCAACAGCAATCAGACAACAAAGAGAAATAAAATGTATCCAAATTGGCAATGAAGAAGTCAAGCTCTCTCTCTTCGCAGATGACATGATTCTTTATATGGAAAACCCAAAAGACTCCACCCCCAAACTACTAGAACTCATACAGCAATTCAGTAACATGGCAGGATACAAAGTCAATGTACAGAAATCAGTGGCTTTCCTATATACTAACAATGAAAATACAGAAAGGGAAATTAGAGAATCAATTCCATTTACTATAGCACCAAGAACCATAAGATACCTGGGAATAAGCCTAACCAAAGAGGTAAAGTTTCTGTACTCAAGGAACTACAGAACACTCATGAAAGAAATTGAAGAAGACACAAAAAGATGGAAGACCATTCCATGTTCTTGGATCTGAAGAATAAACATTGTTAAAATGTCTATACTGCCTAGAGCAATCTATACTTTTAATGCCATTCCAATCAAAATTCCACTGGTATACTTCAAAGAGCTGGAGCAAATAATCCAAAAATTTGTATGGCACCAGAAGAGACCCTGAATCACTAAGGAAATGTTGAAAAACAAAAAATAAAACTGGGGGCATCACGTTACTTGATTTCAAGCTTTACTACAAAGCTCTGATCAACAGGAGAGCATGGTACTGGCATAAAAACAGACACATAGACCAGTGGAAGAGAGTAAATAGCCTAGATATGGACTCGCAACTCTATGGTCAGTTAATCTTCAACAAAACAGGAAAAAATATACAGTGTAAAAAAGACAGTCTCTTCAATAAATGGTGCTGGGAAAACTGGACAGCTATATGTACAAGAATGAAACTCGACCATTCTTTTACACCATACACAAAGATAAAATCAAAATGGATAAAAGACCTCAACGTGAGACAGGAATCCATCAGAATCCTAGAGATCATAGGCAATAATCTCTTCGATATCAGCCACAGCAACTTCTTTCAAGATATGTCTCCAAAGGCAAAGGAAACAAAAGCCAAAATAAACTTTTGGGACTTCATCAAAATCAAAAGCTTCTGCACAGCAAAGGAAACAGTCAAGAAAACAAAGAGGTAACCCTCGGAATGGGAGAAGATATTTGCAAATGACAGTACAGACAAAAGGTTGATATTCCGGATCTATAAGAACTCCTCAAACTCAAAACACACAAAACAGATAATCATATCAAAAAATGGGCAGAAGATATGAACAGACACTTCTCCAATGAAGACATACAAATGGCTATCAGACATGAAAAAATGTTCATCATCACTAGCCATCAGGGAGATTCAAATTAAAACCACATTGTGATATCACCTTACACCAGTTAGAATGGCCAAAATTAGCAAGACAGGAAAAAAACATGTGTTGGAGAGGATGTGGAGAAAGGGGAACCCTCTTACACTGTTGGTGGGAATGCAATTTGTTAAGCCTCTTTGGAGAACAGTGTGGAGATTCCTCAAGAAATTAAAAATAGAACTTCCCTATGACCCTGCAATTGCACTGCTGGGTATTTACCCCAAGGATACAGATGTAGTGAAAAGAAGGGCCATCTGTACCCCAATGTTCATAGCTGCAATGGCCACGGTCTCCAAACTGTGGAAAGAACCATGATGCCCTTCAACAGACGAATGGATAAGGAAGATGTCGTCCATATACACTATGGAGTATTATGCCTCCATCAGAAAGGATGAATACCCAACTTTTGTAGCAACATGTACGGGACTGGAAGAGATTATGCTGAGTGAAATAAGTCAAGCAGAAAGAGTCAATTATCATATGTTTTCACTTATTTGTGGAACATAACAAATAGCATGGAGGACATGGTGAGTTAGGAGAATTCATTTGGGGGAAATTGGAAGGGGAGGTGAACAATGAGAGACTATGGACTCTGAAAAACATTCTGAAGGGTTTGAAGAGGTGGGGGGAGTGGGAGGTTGGGGGAACCAGTTTGTGGGTATTAGAGACGGCACGGACTGCATGGAGCACTGGGTGTGGTACAAAAACAATGAATAGTGTTATGCTGAAAATAAATAAAAAAAGATTAATTAAAAAAAAGAGATGAAGAAGGACTGTATATCATTATAAAGGGGTCTATATAACAGGATGCTCTAACAAATATAAATATTTATGCCCATAACATAGGAGTAGTCAAATGCATAAATTAATTAAGAATAAACTTAAAGGATATCATTGAAAATACTGCAATAATAGTAGTGGGCTATAACACCCTAATCATAGCAATGGACAAATTGTCTAAGCAAAAGGTAACCAAGGAAACAAGGGCTTTGACACACTGGAACAGCTGGACTTAACAGATATAGTCAGAGCATTTCATCCTAAAGCATTCAGAAATCACATTCTTCTTCTGCGCAAATGGAAAGTTTTCCAGAACGGATTACATACTGGATCATAAATCAGACCTCAACTTCTTGAAAAAGATTGAGATCATGCCATACATATTTTCAGACCACAATACTATGAAATTTGAAATCTAACATATGAAAACTTAGAAGGACCACAAATGCATAGAGGTTAAAAGGAATCCTATCTCATATTGAATGGGTCAACCAGAAAATGAAAGAAGAACTTTAAAAATTCATGGAAGCAAATGAAACTGAATACACAACAGTTGTGAACCACTGGGAAGCAGCAATTTCAGTTCTAAGAGGTAAGTATATAGCAATACAGGCACCCCTCTCAAGAGACAAGAAAAGTATCAAATGTACAACCTAATCTTATACCTAAAGATACTGGAGATAAAAAGGACATAATCCCTAAATCCAGTGGGAGATAAGAAATAATAAATATTAGAGCAGAGGGGCACCTGAATGGCTCAGTGGATTAAAGCCTCTGCCTTCAGCTCAGGTCATGATCCCAGGGTCCTGGGATTGAGCCCTACATCGGGCTCTCTGCTCAACAGGGAGTCTGCTTCCCTTCCTCTCTCTCTGCCTGCCTCTCTGTCTACTTGTGATTTCTGTCAAATAAATAAATAAAATCTAAAAAAAAAAAAAAGATTAGAGCAGAAAGCAAAGAAACATAAATTAAAGAAAAGAACAGAGAAATGTAACTAGGAACTGGTCCTTTGAAAGAATTAATAAGATTGTTAAACCTCTTATCAGGCAGGCAGAGAGAGAGGAAGGGAAGCAAACTCCCTGTTGAGCAGAGAGCCCGATGTAGGGCTCAATCCCAGGACCCTGGGATCATGACCTGAGCTTATCAGGTTTACCAAAATTAAAAGAGGAAGGACCCAAATAAATAAAAGCATAAACAAGAGAAGAGAAAACACAGCGAACACCCAATAAATGCAAATAATCATATGGAAATATTATGAGCAATTACATGCCAAAAAGCTGGGCAAGCTGAAAGAAATGGATACAGTCCTTGAAACATAATCTACCAAAATTCAATGAGGAAGAAACAGAAAACCTAAACAGACTCAAAACCAGCAAAAAAAGGGATAAAAACTGAATTATTTACCAAAAATTTCCCAAAAAGTATCCAGAGACAAATGGCTTCCCAGGGGAATTCTACCAAGTAATAAAATAAGAATTAATGCCCATATTTCTGAAAGTATAAAAAAATAGAAAAAAGGAAAATAGCAAGCTCCATCTATGAGATCAGCATTGCCTCGAGGCCAAAACCACAGAAGGACACCCCCTAAAAATGAGAATTACAGACCAGTATCTCTGATGAACAAGAATGCATATAGTCTCACCAAGATACTAGCCAACAGGATCCAATGGTACATTTAAAGGATTATTCAATATGACCATGAGGGATTTATTCCTGTGCTGAAAAGTGACTCAACCTCAGCAAGTCAATCAATGGAATAGACCACATTTAAAAAAGGACAAAAATAAAATTAAAAAACAAAGGAAAAGAACCATATGACATTCTCCATAGATACAGAAAAAACATTTCACAAAATACTGTATCTTCTTTGAGAAAGCTCTCTACCAGGTAGAAAGAGAGGGAATATAACTCAACA
This sequence comes from Lutra lutra, assembly GCF_902655055.1. Lineage (NCBI taxonomy): Eukaryota > Metazoa > Chordata > Mammalia > Carnivora > Mustelidae > Lutra > Lutra lutra. The sequence goes on along the minus strand of NC_062282.1, from coordinate 157,267,949 downwards.
TCATAAAGACCATATATAGGAAAGACCCACAATATATATAATCTTCAACAGAAAAAGACTGATTTTCCCCTACATTCGGGAACACAAAAGGTTTGTCCACTCTCACCACCGATGTCCAAATGTTCAGCATGGAAATGTGTGGTTCCTCTCATAGCAGATCTCCTATGCTTCTGCCTTCTGCCTCCCTATCCCTGTTAAACAATCCTACAACCATGCAGTAGTAAGCAGTTTGTCAGCACAGAGCAGGAAACTGGCATCTAGACATCTAGACACTCTGTTCTCAGGCAGGTTTCCTGTTCCTAAAGCTAGGTTGTAAGGTAGTTTTTTGTTTGTTTGTTTTGTTTTGTTTTGTTTTGATTTGTTTTGTTTTAACTTTCTGAAGTCTAGGAACTCTGTCATACTCAAGCACCACCCATTGTCATGTCACCCCAGGGATCCTGAGACTAATCTTGTCAAACTCAGGATTCCACCTGGCTTCCCTACCTGAGCATTTTTAAGCCAGGTACACCCCCAAAGTAGCAAACTTCTAAATGTTACCATTTTCTGATATGGTTCTAATAAGACTTTGTGGTAGCTTCCTCAGGCAGGCTCCCACCCCTAAGCTATATAACACCAGATTCAAATCTGAATACCACCTCCCTTCAGAATGGTGGGCCCTTTTCTACTTGCAGACCTGCAGAATTTGTTTTCTCAGATCTCTGATTCATTTATTGTGTGTTGTGGATGATCTGATAAATATTTACTTGTATTTGAGGGAGGAGACAAACTTAAGTCCTCCTCCCACTTCTTTCAGTTGGAAGCTAGAATGAAGACAGTGAACCTGCTGACAGGCTGGACTTTGTTCTCCCCATCTATGAGAGCTGAATATCATTTTAGCAAAAGGTAATGACTTGGGACACAGCATCATCCTTTCTTGGTTTAAGTTTATTTTGGGAAGACGTAGCAAACATCATAGCTACCATTTCTACATTTATATTTAAGCTTTAGTGGAGGAGTGGAAAGTAGTGTTTACTTGAATGTCATATTATGAACTTACCCATGAAGTGTGACAGTTCATGGGGTTTAATGGTCCTCATCTTCATTAATACTGGCGATAGCATTTCAGGGATGGTGACGCTGAGTGCCACATTTAGCTTTCTACTGGTTGAGTCTTTCAGCCTCACCATGAACTTCACTATAAATACATTCCAAAGATGAATTTTTCATCCTGAAAGAAAGTAACCTGTTTTCCATTCGAGGATGTCAGAAGGGTCACTGAAAAAGCCCTTGGTCATTGGCCAGCTAAGCTACCTGGTGACTGGCCACCTGAATGAGACCAATTTTTGAGTGCCTGGGTGATTCACCAGAGCACGGTGGTGACATCATAAGAAGGCGTTGTGATGCCCCAGGGTGAGGCCAGCAAGACAGGCTAGGCTGTGCCGCTGACGGGGAGGCCACCTGAGCCGCCTCCTCGAAGTCTCCCCAGAAGGCTGTGGAATGGACCCATGCTCACCCAGCAGTAAGACCCCGAGAAATCGGAAGAAGCACTTTTCCTTCCAGAAGTCTTTCCAGGAGAGCAGCTTCTCCTTCAGGCAGAGCAGGGAGACTGCAGAAAATTGGAGGGGGGGGGCGGGGGAAGCCATCGTCGAGGCCAGAGACCCTGAGGACCGGATCTCCAGGGGTACTGCTCCATCTGCTTCAGAGATGGGCCAGGCCTTGGTGAACTGGTGTTGGTGCTGGGCATGGAGTGGGCTGCACAGAAAGAGGGGCTGCAAGGGAAACCCACAGGAGATCCAGCCCCAAAAGGTGGGGGGAGTCAGGTCAGCCTGGTCAGCCTGCACAGCCCCCACACAGAAGGCCAAGCCAAGTGCAGTCCAGAAGCCCCCTGGTGGAGGCAGCAAGGAAAAGGGCCCAATTGTTGAGATAATCCAAGAACTTTTCTCCAAGTTTGTTGCAGGGGTGCCAGATACTGGTTTTGGAGAACTTGTCTACAATCAGGGATTGATTTCAAGAATGTCTTTTTTTTTTTTCCTTTTTTTTCTTTTTCTTTTTTTTTAAGCTACAAATTTGGTTCCCCCTCCTTCCCCACAGATCCCATCCTAAATCACTCTGTTACGCCATTCCAACAGGTCCAGGAGACCTTAAACACCTTCCTCTGCTGTGATTCTCTTTTGTTTTTGATTTTGAATATTATTAATGTTTTTTTTTTTTTTTGCATACTTTGCATCTTTGTTCTAAAATATAAACTTTGTCAATCTATGGTCATGCCTATATATGAAGGAGATGGGTGGGCCCAAAGTGATAGGATTATTTCTTAACAGAAAATTTACCTAGTTGTACTCCTTTCTGTATTTAGCTATAGTATTTTTAAAAAAATGTCTTTGGGGCTCCTGGGTGGCTAAGTTGGTTAAAATTCTGCCTTAGGCTCAGCTCATGATCCCAGGGTCCTGATAGTGAGCCCTGCATCTGGCTTCCTGCTTGGTGTGGTGCCTGCTTACCCCTCTCCTGCTCCCTTTGCTTGTGCTTTCTGTGAAACAAATACAATTCTTTAAAAAAAAGTTAATTTAAAAAATGAGTAAAAATAAGAAAATGAAATATAAGTTTCTTTGCCTGTCACTAATTTTCTTGTGCAATAATAGTGACAGCAATAGTAATAGAGCAAAGTTGGATACTTTGTTAAAACCAGTGAGTGTATTGAAACTTATTAGGAGCAAAGTCCCTGAGAAATGCAAGGATGACATGTGAATGGATAAAAAATGTATGATGGTGGCTGCATAGTATTCCATTGTGTATATATACCACATCTTCTTTATCCATTCGTCTGTAGATGGACATCTAGGTTCTTTCCATAGTTTGGCTATTGTAGACATTGCTGCTATAAACATTCGGGTGCACGTGCCCCTTCGGATCACTACGTTTGTATCTTTAGGGTAAATACCCAGCAGTGCAATTGCTGGGTCATAGGGTAGTTCTATTTTCAACATTTTGAGGAACCTCCATGCTGTTTTCCAGAGTGGTTGCACCAGCTTGCATTCCCACCAACAGTGTAGGAGGGTTCCCCTTTCTCCACATCCTCGCCAGCATCTGTCATGTGCTGAATTGTTAATTTTAGTCATTCTGACTGGTGTGAGGTGATATCTCATGGTGGTTTTGATTTGTATTTCCCTGATGCCGAGTGATATGGAGCACTTTTTCATGTGTCTGTTGGCCATCTGGATGTCTTCTTTGCAGAAATGTCTGTTCATGTCCTCTGCCCATTTCTTGATTGGATTATTTGTTCTTTGGGTGTTGAGTTTGCTAAGTTCTTTATAGATTTTGGACACTAGCCCTTTATCTGATATGTCATTTGCAAATATCTTCTCCCATTCTGTCAGTTGTCTTTTGGTTTTGTTAATCTTGCCATTTGCGACGACGTGGATGGAACTAGAGGGTATCATGCTTAGCGAAATAAGTCAATCGGAGAAAGACAACTATCATATGATCTCCCTGATATGAGGGAGAGGAGATGCAACATGGGGGGTTGAGGGGGTAGGAGAAGAGTAAATGAAACAAGATGGGATTGGGAGGGAGACAAACCATAAGTGACTCTTAATCTCACAAAACAAACTGAGGGTTGATGGGGGGAGGGGGTTGGGAGAGGGGGGTGGGGTTATGGATATTGGGGAGGGTATGTGCTATGGTGAGTGCTGTGAAGTGTGTAAACCTGGTGATTCGCAGACCTGTACCCCTGGGGATAAAAATATATGTTTATAAAGCTGTAAAAAAAAAAAAAAAAGAAAAGAAAAAAGAAAGGATGAATACCCAAGTTTTGTAGCAACATGGACGGGACTGGAAGAGATTATGCTGAGTGAAATAAGTCAAGCAGAGAGAGTCAATTATCATATGGTTTCACTTATTTGTGGAGCATAACAAATAGCATGGAGGACAAGGGGAGATGGAGAGGAGAAGGGAGTTGAGGGAAATTGGAAGGGGAGGTGAACCATGAGAGACTATGGACTCTGAAAAACGATCTGAGAATTTTGAAGGGGTGGGGGGTGGGAGGTTGGGGGCACCAGGTGGTGGGTATTGTAGAGGGCACGGATTGCATGGAGCACTGGGTGTGGTGCAAAAATAATGAATACTGTTATGCTGAAAAAATAAAAAAAAATAAAATAAAATAAATGTAGTAAATAAAAAAAAATGTATGATGGTGACTATGCTGATTTTAGTGGCAATAGTGAAGATGGTAAAAAAAAGAAATCACAGCTACTGTGCATGGGTCACTCATGCCACTCAGATTTTACACATCCAGTATAAATTATCCCATTTGTCTTGTCATTTTTTTTTTGCTTTTTCTTCAGATTTATTTAGGTATAGTTGACAAAAATTTCATATATATAAGGTACACAGTTTCATTTAAGAATTACACTTTCCAATAATCACTACAAAGTGCATATCCACCAATTCACTAAGCTTGTGTATGTGGTGTGTGTGTGTGTGTGTGTGTGTGTGTGTGTGTGTGTAAGAATACTACCAACTGGTGAGATCTCCAGTAATAGGAAATTTCCAATATACCATGTTGTTAACTATATATAAATTGCTGTAAATATTACTTATTCAACATGTATACTGGAAACTTAGCATTTGACCGACATCTTCCCAATTTTCCCTGCCTTTAGTCACTGACAATTGCCATTCTACTCTTCTAAAGATTGGCTATTAGATTTCATTTACAATTGTAATTATAAAGTGTTTGTCTTTCTATGTCTGGCTTATTTCACTTCTCTCAATTTTCTCCAGATTCATCCATGATACTTTTATTTCATTTTTCCATTCATTTGTCAATGAATATGTCAAGTTAATTTCCACATTTTATCTATTGTGAGTCACACTGCAATAATGATTACAAGAGTAAATTATAGCTTCAAATTTGATTTCATATCATTTTATTTCCTTTGTATAGATATCCAGAAGTGGGATTGTTGGAACTTATGATAGTTTTACTTTCAACTGTTTGAAAAACTTCTATACTATTTTCCATTATGGCTATACTAATTTATATTCCCACCAATAGTGCTCAAGTGTTGTTTTTTCTCCACATTCTCTCCAACAGACATCATTTTGTTCAATTATTGATAACAACCATTCCAAGAAGTGTGAGATCATATCTTGTGATTCTGATCTGCTCTCCTGATGAGTTAAAGGCTCAAAGAGTTGAATTCATTAATCCAAGTTTACATTTCTAGTAAGTGACAGCTAGCATTAGATCTAACATTGGCTCCAAAAATCTGCAGCATGTTTTACAATAAAGCAAAATAAACTTCTCTTCAGTCTGAATCTATGACAGTCTGAATATATGACAAAGCATATACTGATAAATCAGATCTCTCTCCATATATCTCTCTACCTACTTACCTATTTATCAGTACTGATTCTCTGATGTGATATTTTATGAAGATATATATACAGCAACACACAGATATAGGCACATACGAATACTATACATTTTAGATCTCTGTATACAATAAAATCTTTAGGATCACAAGCTTTATAACCATCTAAAAAATACAAAATACACATTGGTTAACTATTTTAAATGAGCCTTAATTCCTAAGTCATGAAAGCATTCTGAACTCTGTACTGTTTGTCCTCTTTAATAGAAACTGTTGTGGAAACATTAGAAGGCATGAAAAATTTCATGTATGACTCATTGCAGAGATACTGTAGGGAACCGTGCTTGGCTGGACTCCAGAGGATTGTCCTCTTGTAACCTGATACATTCTAGGGAAGTCATTTCATAATACCATAAAATCTAGATAACGGATACCAATGCAAAATAATTATTATCTATGGGCATGCAGATACAAGTATGAACACATTTTTCAAAGAACCGAGGTATGCTTTGTGCAGCCAGTAGGTTCATGGTAGTCCTATGGAAAAAAGTCTGCTAGGTCTTTTAGAGAACTCTTCCCCCATAGGTGGGTAAAGAAGTTTATTTTGGTAGAGTTCACACAAAAGTAAGACAATTCTTAAAAGAGAAGAAGCAACCCAAATTTATATGAAAATTGGTGATTTTTGTTTTTTTACATTCAGATGCTTATTAAAGTTTAGTCTGAGATTTCTTATAAATTTTTAGGAAAAATGATAGAAATTTCTTTGTTAAATGCGCATTCCTGTTGCAACTATGCAATAATCAGACAAAACTGATTGTGATCAGACTTATTTAGTGATCTGAATGATCTTTTTTGAGATTTGTTTGCTTCAGAAGAAAATTCTACATTCTCTGGTATCTAGAGAACACATTTCTAGATTTGCCAATGGATCATATATAGTTTTAACTAAATTACTTCTCATCACATGGAATCCACACTTAATCTTTATGATAATGATCCTATATTTGAAAAATCACTTTATTCTGTAAATATGTGAATCAATAAACTGAGAGGTTTTCAAGTCTTATTTGCAATTGAATAGGAAAATTGGAAACCTAGGAAAAAGAATATATGTAATATTGATAATGCTTATTAAATGATATTAAGCTAAATTCAAAATGGTAATATGCAAATTATGTCTGTTACATTATGTAGAGGACTTTTCTCATTATGATGTAGGAATAAACTGAATATATACATTTACAAAGCAATTTACAGGGGAGAAAATAAAGAGGAAGTTGATCTTTGTAAGCAAAACCATGTAGGGCAACTTTGGTATTGGGGCAGGACATGGATCAGAGTTCACTGAGAGTATCTGGAAGTGATGTGTGTATTCTCTACACTATTGATTAAAGTTGTATTATTGCAGGGAAAAAAAAGAATAAGATTAAGACTGAAATAGAAAGGAAACAAGAAATAACTTGAAATGACAATATAGAAGTACTAAACCAATTTATTGAGGCATAAATAACTTGTATAAATTCTTTTTTTTTTTAATTTTAATTTTATTTTTTATAAACATATATTTTTATCCCCAGGGGTACAGGTCTGCGAATCGCCAGGTTTACACACTTCACAGCACTCACCATAGCACATACCCTCACCAATATACATAACCCCACCCCCCCTCTCCCAACCACCCTCCCCCCATCAACCATTAGTTTGCTTTGTGAGATTAAGAGTCACTTATGGCTTGTCTCCCTCCCAATCCCATCTTGTTACATTTATTCTTCTCCTACCCCCTTAACCCCCCATGTTGCATCTCCTCTCCCTCATATCAGGGAGATCATATGATAGTTGTCTTTCTCCGATTGACTTATTTCGCTAAGCATGATACCCTCTAGTTCCATCCACGTGTCACAAATGGCAGGATTTCATTTCTTTTGTTGGCTGCATAGTATTCCATTGTGTATATATACCACATCTTCTTTATCCATTCGTCTGTTGATGGACATCTAGGTTCTTTCCATAATTTGGCTATTGTAGACATTGCTGCTATAAACATTCGGGTGCACGTGCCCCTTCGGATCACTACGTTTGTATCTTTAGGGTAAATACCCAGCAGTGCAATTGCTGGGTCATAGGGTAGTTCTATTTTCAACATTTTGAGGAACCTCCATGCTGTTTTCCAGAATGGTTGCATCAGCTTGCATTCCCACCAACAGTGTAGGACGGTTCCCCTTTCTCTGTCTCCTCACCAGCATCTGTCATTTCCTGGCTTGTTAATTTTAGCCATTCTGACTGGTGTGAGGTGATATCTCATGGTGGTTTTGATTTGTATTTCCCTGATGCCGAGTGATATGGAGCACTTTTTCATGTGTCTGTGGCCATCTGGATGTCTTCTTTGCAGAAATGTCTGTTCATGTCCTCTGCCCATTTCTTGATTGGATTATTTGTTCTTTGGGTGTTGAGTTTGCTAAGTTCTTTATAGATTTTGGACACTAGCCCTTTATCTGATATGTCATTTGCAAATATCTTCTCCCATTCTGTCAGTTGTCTTTTGGTTTTGTTCACTGTTTCCTTTGTGGTGCAAAAGCTTTTGATCTTGATAAAATCCCAATAGTTCATTTATGCCCTTGCTTCCCTTGCCTTTGGTGATGTTCCTAGGAAGATGTTGCTGCGGCTGAGGTCGAAGAGGTTGCTGCCTGTGTTCTCCTCAAGGATTTTGATGGATTCCTTTCTCACATTGAGATCCTTCATCCATTTTGAGTCTATTTTCGTGTGTGGTGTAAGGAAATGATCCAATTTCATTTTTCTGCATGTGGCTGTCCAATTTTCCCAACACCATTTATTGAAGAGGCTGTCTTTTTTCCATTGGACATTCTTTCCTGCTTTGTCGAAGATGAGTTGACCATAGAGTTGAGGGTCTATTTCTGGGCTCTCTATTCTGTTCCATTGATCTATGTGTCTGTTTTTGTGCCAGTACCATGTTGTCTTGATGATGACAGCTTTGTAATAGAGCTTGAAGTCCGGAATTGCGATGCCACCAACTTTGGCTTTCTTTTTCAATATTCCTTTGGCTATTCGAGGTCTTTTCTGGTTCCATATAAATTTTAGGATTATTTGTTCCATTTCTTTGAAAAAAGTGGATGGTACTTTGATAGGAATTGCATTAAATGTGTAGATTACTTTAGGTAGCATAGACATTTTCACAATATTTATTCTTCCAATCCAGAAGCATGGAACATTTATCCATTTCTTTGTGTCTTCCTCAATTTCTTTCATGAGTACTTTATAGTTTTCTGAGTATAGATTCTTAGTCTCTTTGGTTAGGTTTATTCCTAGGTATCTTATAGTTTTGGGTGCAATTGTAAATGGGATGCACTCCTTAATTTCTCTTTCTTCTGTCTTGTTGTTGGTATAGAGAAATGCAACTTATTTCTGTGCATTGATTTTATATCCTGACACTTTACTGAATTTCTGTACAAGTTCTAGCAGTTTTGGAGTGGAGTCTTTTGGGTTTTCCACATATAGTATCATATCATCTGCGAAGAGTGATAGTTTGACTTCTTCTTTGCCGATTTGGATGCCTTTAATTTCCTTTTGTTGTCTGACTGCTGAGGTTAGGACTTCTAGTACTATGTTGAATAGCAGTGGTGATAACGGACATCCCTGTCGTGTTCCTGACCTTAGCGGAAAAGCTTTCAGTTTTTCTCCATTGAGAATGATATTTTCGGTGGGTTTTTCATAGATGGCTTTGATAATATTGAGATATGTGCCGTCTATCCCTACACTTTGAAGAGTTTTGATCAGGAAGGGATGCTGTGCTTTGTCAAATGCTTTTTCAGCATCTATGGAGAGTATCATATGGTTCTTGTTCTTTCTTTTATTAATGTGTTGTATCACATGGATTGATTTGCGGATGTTGAACCAACCTTGCAGCCCTGGAATAAATCCCACTTGGTCGTGGTGAATAATCCTTTTAATGTACTGTTGAATCCTATTGGCCAGTATTTTGGTGAGAATTTTTGCATCTGTGTTCATCCAGGATATTGGTCTGTAGTTCTCTTTTTTGATGGGATCCTTGTCTGGTTTGGGGATCAAAGTGATGCTGGCCTCATAAAATGAGTTTGGAAGTTTTCCTTCTATTTCTATTTTTTGGAACAGTTTCAGGAGAATAAGAATTAGTTCTTCTTTAAATGTTTGGTAGAATTCCCCCGGGAAGCCTTCTGGCCCTGGGCTTTTGTTTGTTTGGAGATTTTTGATGACTGTTTCAATCTCCTTACTGGTTATGGGTCTGTTCAGGCTTCCTATTTCTTCCTGGTTCAGTTGTGATAGTTTATATGTCTCTAAGAATGCATCCATTTCTTCCAGATTGTCAAATTTGTTGGCGTAGAGTTGCTCATAGTATGTTCTTATAATTGTCTGTATTTCTTTGGTGTTCGTTGTGATCCATTCTCTTTCATTCATGATTTTATTTATTTGGGTCCTTTCTCTTTTCTTTTCGATAAGTCCTACCAGGGGTTTATCAATCTTATTAATTCTTTCAAAGAACCAGCTCCTAGTTTCGTTGATTTGTTCTATTGTTTTTTTTTTGTTTTTTTTTTAATTTTTTTATTTTTTTCAGCATAACAGTATTCATTATTTTTGCACCACACCCAGTGCTCCATGCAATCCGTGCCCTCTACAATACCCACCACCTGGTGCCCCCAACCTCCCACCCCTCACCCCTTCAAAATTCTCAGATCGTTTTTCAGAGTCCATAGTCTCTCATGGTTCACCTCCCCTTCCAATTTCCCTCAACTCCCTTCTCCTCTCCATCTCCCCTTGTCCTCCATGCTATTTGTTATGCTCCACAAATAAGTGAAACCATATGATAATTGACTCTCTCTGCTTGACTTATTTCACTCAGCATAATCTCTTCCAGTCCCGTCCATGTGTTTTTTTTTTTTTTTTTTTTTTTGGTTTCTATTTCATTGATTTCTGCTCTGATCTTTATGATTTCTCTTCTCCTGCTGGGTTTAGGGTTTCTTTCTTGTTCTTTCTCCAGCTCCTTTAGGTGTAGGTTTAGGTTGTGTACCTGAGTCCTTTCTTGTTTCTTAAGAAAGGCTTGTACTGCTATATATTTTCCTCTCAGGACTGCCTTTGCTGTGTCCCACAGATTTTGAACCGTTGTGTTTTCATTATCATTTGTTTCCATAAATTTTTTCAATTCTTCTTTAATTTCCTGGTTGACCCATTCGTTCTTTAGAGGGATGCTGTTTAGTCTCCATGTATTTGGGTTCTTTCCAAATTTCCTCTTGTGATTGAGTTCTAGCTTCAGAGCATTGTGGTCTGAAAATATTCAGGGAATGATCCCAATCTTTTGATACCAGTTGAGACCTGATTTAGGACCGAGGATGTGATCTATTCTGGAGAATGTTCCATGTGCACTAGAGAAGAATGTGTATTCTGTTGCTTTGGGATGAAATGTTCTGAATATATCTGTGATGTCCATCTGGTCCAGTGTATCATTTAAGGCCTTTATTTCCTTGTTGATCTTTTGCTTGGTTGATCTGTCAATTTCAGTGAGGGGAGTGTTAAAATCCCGTACTATTATTGTATGATTGTCGATGTGTTTCTTTGATTTTGTTATTAATTGGTTTATATAGTTGGCTGCTCCCATGTTAGGGGCATAGATATTTAAAATTGTTAGATATTCTTGTTGGACAGTTCCTTTGAGTATGATATAGTGTCCTTCCTCATCTCTTATTATAGTCTTTGGCTTAACATCTAATTGATCTGATATAAGGATTGCCACTCCTGCTTTCTTCTGATGTCCATTAGCATGGTAAATTCTTTTCCACCCCCTCACTTTAAACCTGGAGGTGTCTTCAGGTTTAAGATGACTTTCTTGTAGGCAACATATAGATGGGTTTTGTTTTTTTATCCATTCTGATACCCGGTGTCTTTTGATTGGGGCATTTAGCCCATTAACATTCAGGGTAACTATTGAGAGATATGAATTTAGTGCCATTGTATTGCCTGTAAGGTGACTGTTATTGTATATTGTCTCTGTTTCTTTCTGATCTACTACTTTAGGGTCTCTCTTTGCTTAGAGGACCCCTTTCAATATTTCCTGTAGAGCTGGTTTGGTATTTGCAAATTCTTTCAGTTTTTGTTTGTCCTGGAAGCTTTTAATCTCTCCTTCTATTTTCAATGATAGCCTAGCTGGATATAGTATTCTTGGCTGCATGTTTTTCTCATTTAGTACTCTGAATATATCATGCCAGCTCTTTCTGGCCTGCCAGGTCTCTGTGGATAAGTCTGCTGTCAATCTAATATTTTTACCATTGTACATTACAGACTTCTTTTCCCGGGCTGCTTTTAGGATCTTTTCTTTGTCACTAAGACTTGTAAATTTTACTATTAGGTGACGGGGTGTGGACCTATTCTTATTGATTTTGAGGGGGGTCCTCTGAACCTCCTGGATTTTGATGCTTGTTCCCTTTGCCATATTGGGGAAATTCTCTCCAATAATTCTCTCCAACATACCTTCTGTTCCCCTCTCTGTTTCCTCTTCTTCTGGAATCCCAATTATTCTGATGTTGTTTCATCGTACGGTGTCACTTATCTCTCGAATTCTCCCCTCGTGGTCCAGTAGCTGTTTGTCCCTCTTTTGCTCAGCTTCTTTATTCTCTGTCATTTGGTCTTCTATATCGCTAATTCTTTCTTCTGCCTCATTTATCCTAGGAGTGAGAGCCTCCATTTTTGATTGCACCTCATTAATAGCTTTTTTGATTTCAACTTGGTTATATTTTAGTTCTTTTATTTCTCCAGAAAGGGCTTTTATATCTCCCGAGAGGGTTGCTTTAATATCTTCCATGCCTTTTTCAAGCCCGGCTAGAACCTTGAGAATCATCATTCTGAACTCTATATCTGACATATTATCAATGTCGGTATTGATTAGGTCCCTAACCTTTGGTACTGCTTCTTGTTCTTTTTTTGTTGTTGTTGTGAATTTTTCAGCCTTGTCATTTTGTCCAGATAAGAGTATATGAAGGAGCAAGTAAAATACTAAAAGGGTGGCAACAACCCCAGGAAAATGTGCTTTAGCCAAATCAGAAGAGATCCCAAATCGTGAGGGGGGAGAAAGGGGATAAAAAGTGGTTCAGAAAGAAAAAAGAAAAAAAAAAACTATTAAAAAAAGAAAGCCGATAAAGAAAAAATATAAAAAAGAGGAAAAAAATATATATATATATATATTAGATAAACTATTTAAAAAACGTTAAAAAAGAAAACGGTAAAATTTAAAAAAAAATTAGCAGAAGAAGAGAAAAAGAAAAAAAATTGAAAAAGAAAAAAAATTAAATTAACTGCAAGGCTAAAAAATCATGGGGAGAAAGCCATGAGTTCTGTGCTTTGCTTTCTTCTCCTCTGGAATTCTGCCGCTCTCCTTGGTATTGAAACTGCACTCCTTGGTAGGTGAACTTGGTCCTGTCTGGGTTTCCTGTTGATTCTGGGGAGGGGCCTGTTGTAGTGATTCTCAAGCGTCTTTGCCCCAGGCGGAGTTGCACAGCCCTTACCCGGGGCCGAGCTGAGTAATCCGCTCGGGTTTGCTGGGTTTGCTTTCGGGAGCTTTTGTTCCCTGAGCGCTTTCCGTAGAGTTCCAGAAGACGGGAATTAAGATAGTGGCCTCCCGTTCTCCGGCCCAAAGGAGCCGAGAGCCTGGGGCCCCACTCCTCATTGCGCCCTCAGAGAACAGCGCCCAATGACACCCGTCACCCTGCCTCCAGCCGTGCTCCGAGCTGACCGAGCCTGCGACCGGCTCAAGGCAACCCCGAGCTGAGAGTCACTCCTTGGCTCTGTCTCTGCAGCCGGCTTTCCTGCTCTAACACCAGTAAGCTCTGCGACACTCAGACACCCCTGATCCTTCTGCGACCCTGTGGGACCTGAGGCCACGCTGACCCCGCCCGGGCTTCACCCCAGTTAAGCCTCTGGAACGATGTCCCTCAGTGGAACAGGCTTTTAAAAGTCCTGATTTTGTGCTCCGTTGCTCCGCCGGGAACCGGCCCCTCCCCCCGCGGTCTATCTTCCCGTCGCTTTGGATTCACTTCTCCGCCAGTCCTACCTTTCAGATAGTGGTTGATTTTCTGTTTCTAGAATTGCTGTTCTTCTCTTCAATCACCCGTTGGATTTGTAGGTGTTTGCAATCTTTAGATAAGCTATTTAGCTGATCTCCCGCTACCCGAAGTAGTCTCAGCCTGCTACTTCTCCGCCATCTTGACTCCTCCCCGAAATACCAGATTTTAATCGCCCCTTGTATGGATGAAATGGATGAATGTTGTCTGCATTGTTGTGTTATTTCCATGTTGTTTATGTGACCACTCTTGGCTTATGGCACAAAAGAAGAAAGATCATGTTTACTTTTTTTTTTTTTTTTTGAAATTGGGAAAACAAACAAACAAAGAAACATCTATATCCTAATTGGTGAAAGTTCCCATTGCGTGTTATATCACAAATGAAGCAGCAAACTCACCAATGCATACATCCCTCTGAATGAACATTAAAAATTTCTCAAAAATTTCCCCAATGTCAGTCAATCACACACAGACAAAAAGGAGAAAACTAATAAATCTTTTTGAGAATTTATTTAATTAACTCTCAATCCAGGTGACTCCTGGCCTATCAAACAGCTCAGTTGTTGGTCTCCAGGTCCAAAGGCCCATGGTGAGCCCAGTATAAAGGTGCCTGCTGGACCTAGCACAGATGTGAGTTGTTGATATTGAGGTCCAAGGATATTGATGTCCGGGACCTGCTTGATATTGAGGTCCAAAGATGTCGATGTCCAGGTGCCTGCTTGGCCCAGCCCAGAGTTCTGTTCTAGGTTTTATGGTCAAAGGGTACATACCTCAATATCATCAAAGCCATCTATGAAATACCCACAGCAAACAGAATTCTCAAGGGGAAAAACTGAGAGCTTTTCCTGTAATGTCAGGAACATGGCAGGGATGTCCACTATCACACTGCTATTCAACATAGTACTAGAAGTCCTAGCCTCAGCAATCATACAACAAAAAGAAAGTAAATACATCTAAATTGGCACAGAAGAAGTAAAACTCTCACTCTTTGCAGATGATATGTGATACTTTATGTCGAAAACCCAAAAGACTCCTCCCCAAAACTGCAAGAACTCATACAGGAATCCAGTAAATTGTCAGCATATACAATCAATGCACAGAAATCAGTTGCATTTCTATACACCAAGAGGAAGACAGAAGAAAGAGAAATTAAGGAGTCAATCCCATTTACAAATGCACCCAAAACCATAAGACACCTAGGAATAAACCTAACCAAGGAGACAAAGAATCTGTACTCAAATAAATATAAAGTACTCATGAAAGAAATTGAGGAAGACACAAGAAATGGAAACATGTTCCATGCTCATGGATTGGAAGAACAAACACTGTGAAAATGTCTATGCTACCTAAAGCAATCTACAAGATTAATGCAATCCATATCAAAATCCCATACCTTTTTTTCAAAGAAATGGAATGAATAATCCTAAAATTTATATGGAACCAGAAAAAGACCTCGAATAGCCAGAGGAGTGTTGAAAAAGAAAGCCAAAGTTGGTGGCATCACAATTCCAGACTTCAAGTTCTATTACAAAGCTGTCATCATCAAGAGAGTACAGTGCTGGCACTAAGACAGACATATAGATTAATGGAGCAGAATAGAGAGCCCATAAATAGACCCTCAACTCTATCATCAAATAATTTTCAATAACTAGGAAAGCATGTCCAGTGGATAAAAGACAATCTCTTCAACAAATGGTGTTTGGAAAATTGGACAGCCACATGCAGAAAAATGAAATTGGATCATTTCCTTACACCACACATGAAAATAGACTTGAAATGGATGAAGGACCTCAATGTGAGAAAGGAATCCATCAAAATCCTTGAGGAGAACACAGGCAGCAACCTCTTTGACCTCAGCCACAGCAACTTCTTCCTAGAAACATCGCCAAAGGCAAGGGAAGCATGGGCAAAAATGAACTATTGGGATTTCATCATGAGTAAAACCTTTTGCACATCAAAGGAAACAGTCAACAAAACCAAAAGACATCTGACAGAATGGGAGAAGATATTTGCAAACAACATATCAGATAAAGGGCTAGTATCCAAAATCTATAAAGAACTTATCAAACTCAACACTCAAAGAACAAATAATCCAATCAAGAAATGGGCAGAGGACTTGAACAGACATTTCTGCAAAGAAGACATCCCGATGGCCAACAGACAGATGAAAAAGTGCTCCACATCACTCAGCATCAGGGAAATACAAAGGAAAACCATATTCAGTCAAAAAGGTTAAAATTAACATGTCAGGAAATGACAGATGCTGGTGAGGATTGGAGAAAGAGGAACCCTCCTTAACTGTTGGTGGGAATTCAAGCTTGTACAGCCAGCCTTGAAAACAGTATGGAGGTTCCTCAAAAAGTTGAAAATAGAGCTATCCTAAT